>NW_021703786.1:29511694-29541762 GCF_005190385.1 Monodon monoceros
ACACCTGGCATACATCACACCTGGCATACATCACACCTGGCATACATGTACTGCGTTTTTTTATTAAGTTGGGATCGTATGGCACGTGTTTGTTTCAGCAAGATCTCTTTGCTGGAGCTTTTACCCAAGTAATGGTTTACGTCGGGGTCACACAGTGACAACAATGACAGCTGACTCCATGGTGGCACGCGTGCTAGACATGTTCCCAGGGATTCTGGCTGGTCCCCTGTTTGAAATGACCCAGGGAAGGAGCCCACCATCTCCTCCCAGGCAACCGCAAGTCCTTCTCTACAGACTGCACCTTCCACTCCTGCCCCCTGCATCCTCTTCTCCACTCAGCACCCAGAGGATGCTTTTCCATGTGAATAAGATTGTGTCAGCCCTCTCCCCGCCCCATCAAAACCCTCCACAGTTTCCCACAGTCACACTCAAACAGAATGCAGAGTCCTGGCCTGGCCCACTGGGTGGCACGATTTAGCCCAGGGCCCATCTCTCCAGCCTCAGTTTCCTCTCTGTGCTCCAGCCGCACTTGTCTCCCTGCTGCTCCTGAGAGGCACGTGCACATTCCTGCCCCAGGGCCTTTGCATCTGCTGTTCCCTGTGCCAGAATGCTTTTCCCCTACATCATCCCATGGCTCTGTCCCTCCCTTCACTCAGGTCTCTGCTCAAACATCACCTCCTTAGAGGAGCCTTCCCTGACCGCCTCTCCAACACAACAGCCCTGTCTCATCCCTCTCTCTTTGCTCTGGTCTAGGTTTCCTATGGCTCTGACCATGACCTGATATTGCACTTTTGGGTTGTCCACTTCCCGCATTAGCACAGCCTGCCATGAAGGCGTGGACCTCACCTGCCAGAGCTGGCCTAGGATGAGATGAGTGAGGCACTTGCCTCAGGGGCAAAACTTACAGGGGCACCCCAAACCCCCAAGAATCAAGAGAAATCATATTTTAATGCAATTTTTAAATTTGTTTTTGGCCTTGCCCCCTCGGCTTGTGGGATCTTAGTTCCACGACTGGGGATTGAACCAGCGCCCTCAGCAGTGAAAGCACGAAGTTCACTGGACCGCCAGGGAAGTCCCCCCTTTTTTTCTTTTAATTTTTGGCTGCGTCAGGTCTTCATTGCTGCACACAGGCTTCCTCTAGTTGTGGTGAGTGGGGGCTACTTTTTGTCGCGGTGCGCCGGCTTCTCATTGCGGTGGCTTCTCTTGTTGCAGAGCACAGGCTCTAGGTGCACGGGTTTCAGTAGTTGTGGCACGCGGGCTCAGTAGTTGTGGCTTGTGGGCTTAGTTGCTCCGCGGCATGTGGGATCTTCCCGGACCAGGGATCGAACCCGTGTCCCCTGCATTGGCAGGCGGATTCTTAACCATTGCGCCACCAGGGAAGTCCCAATATCTTTTAAAATAGAAATTAATGCCCACAAAATCCATGATGAAACAATATCAACATTTTTAATGAAGACAGGATCTGTTTTCCTTGCCCTTCTGTCCTGTTTAGAATCGTCCAGCCACAGCTGATGCTTGGAAACAGTCCCTGAATGAATTAGGAACAGCAGGGGGGAAAACAGAGCTGGGTGAAAGCAAAAGACCAGAAGCAGGTGGGCAGAGCGAGGAGCGACAGAGAGGAGGGGTCTCCCCCGAGAGGGGCCAGGCTGGGAGTCCTGAGGAGCCCCCTGCCTGGGGAAGCAGTGGGGGGAAGAGGTCAGGTGGGTCTCTGAGAACAGGGCAGGGATCAGAGACAGTGAGTTTGTTACCCGAAAACTGTGTTCGCCTCTTGGTGGGTGTTGAGCCAGAAGATACAACCAAGTCAAACAGCAGGAGAAGGAAGGATTTATTACTTTCAGCAAGTAAGGAGAACACCGGGGATCTTTCCTAAAGCGCAAAATTGGGGAAGTTTTAAGCTAAGGGTTCATGCATATTCATGAAGGGGGTTGGGTGGCTATGCATATTCATGAAGGGGCTTGAGCGGAGAAGAATTAAAGCATCTAATGGGGGCAAAGGAGTCCAAGCTCTAGTTGATTGAAGTCACCAGGGTCAGAAACGGACACCAGCGTCATTCTTTAGGTTCTGGTTGATCTGGTGGCTGAGCCCTCCAGGTGGGTTAAATTCTGCAAAACAACTCAAGAAAGTGCTGCAGGCTCATCTTTACCATTGGAACAGAACCGGGAGTCTTTACAACTGATTCATTTTCTTTGCTATTGTTACTTCTCTTGCCTGATAATGTTTTCCTGCATTCTTTTGTTCCCTTAAAATCATTACTTACTGAGACCCGTTGAAGCGCAAGCATCGTGGCCTGGCTTAGATCGCAAAATGGCTTAGGCCAAAAATGGCTTCTCTTCTGTCAAGAAAGCCATGCCTGGTTCTCTTTCTCTGGGGACCCCCTACCCTATCTGCTTATAAGTTGGGGTTCTTCCAGGAGGGCATGGAGCTCTGGTGAGGAAGGTCAGAGCTAGAGTCGGTGGTGGTTGGGAAACTTGAATTACTCATCATGTTGGTTTCCTGTAGCAGCTGGAACAAATTACCACAAACTGGGTGGCTTCAAACAGCAGAAATGTCTTCTCTTGCAGTTCTGGAGGCCAGAAGTCCGAAAACAAGGTGTGAGCAGGGCCGCACTCCCTCTGATGGCTCTGGAGGAGAATCTGAATGTTGGGTCGCCCCCCCAAATCAGTATGTTGAAACCTAATTGCCACGGTGGGGGGACTTGGAGGTGGGGCCTTTGGGAAGTGATTAGTCATGAGAGTGGAGCCCTCATGTTGGGACTAGTGTCCTTATCAAAGGGACTCCAGGAGCTGTCACCCGCTGCAGTCTGTCTCCGCCCAGCAGCCCAGCAACGATTTCTTAATCATGTGGCCGCAGCTCAGACCTGTCAATGGCCTCCGGGTCCTAGATGGGTCCGGGGACCCCACAAAAGAAGGACCCCACTTGGGACTTCCCTGGCAGTTCAGTGGTTAGGACTCTGCATTTCCACGGCAGGGGGCGTGGGTTCAGTCGCTGGTGGGGGAACTAAGAGCCCGCAAGCCACGGGGAGGGGCCAAAGAGGAAAAAGAAGGACCCCACAAAAGAAGAAGCTGATGGGGGAGGTTAAGGAAGTCGAGTAGGGACCTGGGATCTGAGAGCGAGGGGAGCTGGAGGGAGAGCGGGAGTGTTTCTAGACTTCATGTGCGTAGCTTCTTATTCCCGAACTGAGATCTGGGCCATGGTGGGGGGCCCAGGTGTTCACACACAGGAGAAGCAGTGGGTCCCAGCTCGGCTTCACTTCTACAGGAGGAGAGGCCTGAGGCCACCCATTTCTGGGACCTGGAAAGGCCTTTGGGAGCCTTGAGACAGGAAAGCTCCTGGGAAGAGTCTGTTTCTCAGGGCCAGACGGTGGGTGGCACCATTTCAGACCAGGGTCAGGGGAGGCAGGCTATTCCCGTCTCCCCTGACTTACTGTGCAACCGCGAGCAGGTCTTACCCTCAGTTAAGCCTCAGTTACCACGGTCTAAAGTGAGGGGCCAGATGACCACTGGGACCCTGCTGGCTCTTGAGTTGTTCCTTCTTCTGCTGAACCCAGAGTCTGCTCTGGGAGTTACTTCAAGAGGCCCCAGTGGGGCGCAGTGGTTAAGAATCCGCCTGCCAATGCAGGGGACACAAGTTCGAGCCCTGGTCCGGGAAGATCCCACATGCCACGGAGCAACTAAGCCCGTGCACCGCAACTACTGAGCCTGCACTCTAGAGTCCTCGCGTCACAACTACTGAAGCCCGCGCACCTAGAGCCGGTGCTCCGCAAAAAGAGAAGCCACCGCAATGAGAAGCACGCTCACTGCAAAGAAGAGTAGGCCCTGCTCACCACACCTAGAGAAAGCCCATGCACAGCAACAAAGACCCAATGCAGCCAAAAATAAATAAATAAATAGAAATTTTAAAAAAGTTATAAAATATAAAACTTTTTCCTGGTGTTTTTTATTTGCTATTTAATGTCATTTATGAATGTCATTTACTTTAAAACAAAAGTTTAGGGACTTCCTGGGCGGTCCAGTAGTTAAGACTGCACCTCCACTGCAGGGGGTGCAGGATAGATCCCTGGTAGGGGAACTAAGATCGTGTATGCTGCATGGCTTGGCCAAAAATTAAAAAAAATAAAATAAAATAAAAGTTTAAATTATTAGCATGAATTTTAACAGTTCATCTTCATATTGTGCACTGCCAGTTTTTTTTAGTCTTTTTTTTTTTTTTTTTTTTTTGCGGTACGCGGGCCTCTCACTGTTGTGGCCTCTCCCGTTGCGGAGCACAGGCTCCGGACGCGCAGGCTCAGTGGCCATGGCTCACGGGCCCAGCCGCTCCGCGGCATGTGGGATCTTCCCGGACCGGGGCACGAACCCGTGTCCCCTGCATCGGCAGGCGGACTCTCAACCACTGCGCCACCAGGGAAGCCCAGTTTTTTTTCTTTTTAAAGGCTGATTTATTAGATTATGGTGGATGATATCCTTTTTCTTTCTTTTTTAATACTTTTTTTTAAAAAATTAAATTTATTTATGGCTGTGTTGGGTCTTCGTTTCTGTGCGAGGGCTTTCTCTAGTTGTGGCAAGCGGGGGCCACTCTTCATCGCGGTGCGCGGGCCTCTCACTATTGCGGCCTCTCTTGTCACGGAGCACAGGCTCCAGACGCGCAGGCTCAGTAATTGTGGCTCACGGACCCAGTTGCTCCGTGGCATGTGGGATCTTCCCAGACCAGGGCTCGAACCTGTGTCCCCTGCATCGGCAGGCAGATTCTCAACTGCGTCACCAGGGAAGCCCTTTAATACTTATTTTTTATTTATTTGGTTGCACCAGCTCCATAGTTGTGGCATGCGTGTGGAATCTAGTTCCCTGACCAAGAATAGAACCCGGGCCCCCTGCATTGGGAGAGCACAGTCTTATGCACTGCGCCACCAGGGAGGTCCTGTACTGCCAGTTTTTAAATGCTACTGGAAGAGCACGAAACTCACCTGCAGAATCATCAAACTTACACAATTGGTAGCTCACAGTTTGATACATGCATATGACTGTGTGTCATTCTTACTAGAATGAATGGTGAAACACTGCACAGAGCTAAATAAAGTGTTTTTTATTTCACGTTATTCTGTTTTTTGGTTTGTTTGGCCACGCGGCATGTGGGATCTTAGTTCCCCCATCAGGGATCGAACCTGTGTCCCCTGCATTGGAAGAGCAGAGTCTTCACCACTGGACTGCCAGGTAAATCCCTATTTCGCGTCTTGATTCTACTAAGACTCCGTATGGAAGCCGGCGGCTCCCTCAACACACCTTGTACTCATTAAGATATTGGTTTAGTAAATGCCTCAGTGGGGTCCCAAGACTTTCTCTGGATTTCTACTGTCGGAGTTCCTTAGGAGCACATGGCTTTTCATCAGCCTGATGTATTTCGATTGCCAACAATCATTTTTCTTTTTGAGCCTCAAATTGTTACAATTTGGCCAGTGGGACTCCCTTCCAGCTGGTTCCCGTGTCCTTCTGACATGACCCCATTAATCTTTGAAAGCTGCCTTGCTTTCTGCCCCAAACAAGATGTCCCAGGCTCCCCACGCACTTTCCCTGCCCCAGGCCTGGAGCAGCCATTTCTCCAGGGAGCCCTGGTTCCAACAGTGGCGCCTTCCTTCTAGACGCTGAGATCTGGATGCTAGGGGGCTCATCGTAGTTTTAATTGGTGTTTCCCTAATTACTGGTAAGGTTGGGCCTCTTCTCCTACCTTCATTGACCATTTTTACTGATTCTTCTCTGAATTATCTGTTCCTAGGCTTTATGCACATTTCTCTTAGATTATTTTGCAATTTTAAGATTGACTTGTTGACCCATTTTTTTCGTTTCTAGATATTGGTCCTTTATCAGTTCCATGTAGTGGAAATATTTTCTCCCACATGCTTGGCTTTTAACTTTGTCTAGGGCGTCTTTTATGGCACAGAAGTTTGCAGTTTTTATGTCACCAGATCTGTCCATCTTTTCATTTATGGCTACTGGGTGGAGCTTCTGGGCAGGGTGTCTTCCTAGGGAGGCCTCGTTGCCTCAAGTTTAGGTAACCTGCCTAATGGCACAAGTCCAACAGCTAGTAAGTGGTGAGTTGGGTATACCTGAGTACTTCCACCAAAGCCAGTGCCCTTTCATCAGCACACAGGGCCCTCCCAGGGGGGAGGGGGAGGGAGGATGCAGTAGCGATCCAAGGCCTGCAGATTGAGCCCTGCTGGGATGTGGGGTGTAACATGGGCAATGGAGTAACATTCAAAGTCCATTCCCAAAGGTCATTTGGAATGACCAAACCCTGGCTGAGACCAGGATGACCCAGAGGGTGACCCTGATGAGGGGTGAGAAGACCATGTGCGTGGAGCAGGCTGCTGGGAGGGAGGTGGGGATTTCAAGGCTGCCATGGGGGAGGAGACGGCACCAGGAGGAGACAGCTGAAAAGTATCCCTGGGGCCCCAAGGTCTGACCACATCAGACCCTGGGACACTGGATGCCCCGGCGCTTCTTTTGGGTGGCAGGCAGCTCTCAGGGTGCCTGGGGTCTTGCAGCACCTGAGCGCCCCTATAGAGGGTCACATGATGACCTGAAAGGCAGGCAGGATGGCGGGGAGAAGAGTTACAGAGGCTGTAGCATCTTACTAAGACTCACAAGCCCTCTTAAGAGTGAGCCTGAGGGGCTTCCCTGGTGGCGCAGTGATTGAGAGTCCGCCTGCCGAGGCAGGGGACGCGGGTTTGTGTCCCGGTCCGGGAGGATCCCACGGGCCGCGGAGCGGCTGGGCCCGTGAGCCATGGCCGCTGAGCCTGCGCGTCCGGAGCCTGTGGCCCGCAACGGGAGAGGCCACAACGGTGAGAGGCCCGTGTACCGCAAAAAAAACAACAAAACAAAAATAAAGAGTGAGTCCGAGGCCTTCTGCCTGTAACCTTTAGACGGAACTGCCAAGTTTTCTGCGGAGAAGACAGGTAGAAGGAGGAAGAGGAAAAGTGGCTCCTCTGAGCTCTTGTGATCACAGGTGGCGTTCCTTGGTGCAGTACCCCTTATCGACACTAGGTGGCAACTCTGCACCATCAACGCCAGCTGCAGGTGAGCGGGAGATACCGGTTCCCTTCTCAGGAAAACCCCTCAGCTTCACCCCACCCGAATCCGTTCTTTCCTGACTTTGTCCCGTGGAGCCCGTTGGTGAGAGGAGGTAAACCTGGAGCATAAATGGAAAGGAAATCTGGGGTCTTGTGTCCACCAAATTCTGGAGAGAGGGGATGCCTTTCTCAACAGTCCTCACCATTTGGCTCTCCTGGCCCCCTCCTCCTGGCTGGGTCTCTGAACCCTTAGTAGCCTCTTCACTGGCCTCCCCATCTTCGTCCAAACCAGTCCGATATTGTGTATGGTCCATGATGGCCGGAAAGAGGGTTGGCCTCGGGTCCAGCACCCGCCTCTGGGCTCCACCAGGTGTGTGGCCTTAGGCATAGCCCTAAACCTCTCTGAACCTTGACAAGAAAGTCAGCATCCCTTCATTCAATAGAACTTCATTGTGTTCTAAAAATTTTTAAATCTCAGCTAACAAAGAGACCCCTAATATTTTACTCCCCAGGACAAAAACAGGGACATCCTTGAAAGGTATGTCATCAGAGTCTTTTTGAGTTTGTGAACGTATGATTTCAGGGTCCTCTGCCCTTTTCTCTCGAGGGTCATGATATCTCATCTTCTTGATCTGAATGTCACGAGGGGTCCTCGAGATTGCTCAGATATGAAAGGAAGCCTGTCATTCTTCAGAGCTGGGGAACTGGCCGGTGGCGGCTCCTCTCTGCTGCCTTCCTGCAAAGCAGTGCATACAAAGGACAAAGCTTCTCATTTTAAAACTGAGTGTGTGGCCTTTAGTCACAAAGCCTGTTTCCTCATTGTAAAACTCTCCCTACCTACCTTGCAGGATTGCTGTCAAGATTAAAAAATGTAATCATGTCTGACAAAGCACTTTTCACAGAGGGCTACGTGAGTGTAAAATATTAGGATGCAATTTCCCAGTTTAAAAAAACCCTCCATTGGGACTTCCCCGACAGTCCAGTGGTTAGGACTCCACACTTCCAATACATGGGGTGTGGGTTTGATCCCTGGTTGGAGAACAAAGATCCCACATGGCACGCAGCCAAAAAAAAAACAACCAAAAAACAAACAAACAAAAAATCTTCCATTACTTACAAGATAAAATAAAAACACCTTCCCCTGATCCATCAGAGCCTCCAGCACACGCCCACCTGCCTTCCCAGACTTGTCGCCGCCTGTCATCCTCCCAACACATCCTGTAATGCAGCCAAACCGAGGGAGCAGAAGTTTCCCTGCCGTAACCAGGGATTCCTCACTCCTGTGCCTTCCTTCTTGTTCTTTCCACCTGAAACTCCCTTTCCTCTTTCCTATCTGTCAAGATCCTCCCTACAACTTCACGCCTATTAAAAGAAAATTTTAGACTGTTTTTCAGTCAGTTATAAAAGTAATATGTGCACACGGTATGAAATAAAAAGCAAGTCTCTGTTTTTGTCTTCATCCCCCTCCTCCAAGTGCGAGGTCATTCCACATACATACTTCCAGAAAGTTTTTGTGGATCTACCAGCATACACATGTATATTCTCTTTAAACGTAGGTAAATGGAATTATACAGAACACGCACTTGCTCTTTCCCACTTAACGTATCTTGGACGTATTCCAAATGAGCACAGAGAGAGTGGGCTCCCTGCTTTTAACAGCTGGGTGACATTAGTACAAATTATCCCCCTGCTCTATTTAACACCCTTCCCTCAGGCTGGACAGGTGCTGTTGCAGCCAAGGCTGTGATAAGCATCCCTACACCCATGTGGCAGGGCAGTGTGCCATGTTCCTATGGGGGAAATCCATGACATCACCCCCCACAGGAATCCCTCCCCTCCTGGGCCTCCTACAGAGCTTTCCTTGGAGTTCCAGGGGTGAGCACAGAGCTCAGGTGTGTGGAACATTTGCCAGAGTCTACAGTCAGATAGTAACTAGGTTTAAATCCCAGCTGCTCTCCCTACATCTCTCTTTGTCTCAGTTTTCTCATCCCTACAATGGAGATGATAATCATGGTATCACTTCTGGAGTTGTCTCAAGGATAACATGCGATAACCTATCACAGCACCTGGATCACGGAAAGGACTCGGGATGGCTAGCTGCCTTAATCTTCCCGTCATAGTGCCTCCCGTACTCCATCTACCCTACAGAGTACCAGCTCTTTGCATGTGGGCCCTGGCCTTGTCCTCTCTGCACCCCACAGCTTCCTGGGATGCGGATGCGGTGGGTGCACAATAAATGGTCCTTGCACGTGCTACGGAGGAGCAATCATCTAGCTTTGCCCCTCACTCGGCAAGGCCTTGGGGAGGGGAGGAGGAGAGATGCCTTTCTCTGGATGTCCACAGCACTCCGTAGGCCCTCCCCCTCTTTCTGTTTCCTTACCTCCCACCCCCATCCAGGTCAATGATAAACACCAGGAGGGTGGGGTGGGGTGGGGTCTGGAGCTCCGTAAAGGGCCAGGGTCTTGACGCACCCTGAGACCAACACCACTGCCTGATTCTGGTCCCAACAGGTCCAGACCCTGTCCCCCTCCTGCCAGGCCTGAGTCTCACTCCAAACTCTGCTTCTCAGGCCAGCCAGGCCTCCCCAAGGCTAGGGCGGGGGCTGGGGGAGATAAGAGCCTGCCCAGGGCTAAGAAAGGGGCATCTGGACCTTGGAGCTCATCCCAGGTCTCATCCCCCTGGCCCCCCGCAATGGTTTTGTTCATCTAATCTGAAGCAGGAGGCTAGGAGGAGGGAGAAGGGGCCACCTGGGCAACCCGACCCCAGCCGAGTGGTGGGAAGGACAGAAGGACGGAGTGATTGGGCACCAGCAGGGGTCAGCCAGGGCCCCACCCACCCAGCAGGTCCCAGTTAGGTGGGTCCTGTGGATAATGCCTCTGGGAGCAGGAAGGTGCAGGAATTTTGGCCCCAGCTGCTGGGCAGATGCTTGAGGGACACTACAGGGGTGGGCGCCTGGGACCATGGGGACTATGCCTCTTCCCACCCCAGGGGAGCAGCAGGGCTAGGGGAGAGGCTGCAGCATAGGAGGGAGATCAGGAATCAAAGCTGAGCTTCTCTGGGCTGAGAGCAAGTTGAGGAGACATCAGGGTCCTCCTGTGATCATCGTAACAACAGCCGTAGGTACAATAGCAGCTGCTAAGTTATGAGCCCGGGCCACGTGCCCTTCAAGGGGCTTCTTACAAGAGACAGGGCCTATTTTCACCCCCATTTTATTTATTTATTTGGTTTTGGCCGCCCTGTGCGGCATGCAGGATCTTAGCTCCCCGATCAGGCATCGAACCCAGGCCCCCAGCAGTGGGAGCACGGAGTCCTAACCACTGGACCGCCAGGAAATTCCCTTTACCCCCATTTTAAAGAGGAGGAAGCCTGAGGCCCAGGGAGGTTGAAGGATTTGTCCAAGGCCACATAAGTATTGATAGTAAGTGGCAGAGTCAGGATCTGAACTCAGCTCCTCTGGCTGTAGAGACCCCACCGCCCGTGATTTCACAGGTGAGAAGGCCGGACCTGGGTCACTACGTTGTTGAGAACTGCCTCAGACGGGCTAGGGCCTGAGCCAGGCGACCCCGTCCTGGAGGCTGACCCCGCAGCCGAATCTCCAGATCTTGAGCGCTTTCCTCTGCGTCCGCTGCAGGCACCCGTGTGAACCAAGGTTCTGCCCCATCGGGAAGGTCTGTGTTGTGGGGACAGAGGCATCGCGGGTTTTTACCGGGTCTGCCCTAAAGGAGACTCCTGTAACTCCTCCAGAGACCCCGCCGCCCACACAGGCACTCAGTGAGGGCTTCTCCTAGTAGCAAAGCCTAGGCACCCTTCTGTCATCTGCGCCAGCTCTGCACTTAGTGCCGAGGGCGGGTGGGGGCGGGGGAAGTTGAGCAATACCTGGTCTCAGCTTCGGAAGGAGCCTCCGCCTAGGGAGGATGCGGAGGAGGGCGCGTTCGCTGTAGAGGAGAGGCGAGGGCAGTGGCGGAGATCAGAGAAGGCGTCCCGGAGGCGGGAGCTGCAGCAGGACTTGTAGGTGAGACCCTCCAAATGTGTTTCAGGGAAAGGGTGAGGGCTAAAAGTTTCGAGGGAACAGGCCCGTTTGGCCTAAGGATGAAGGCTCTGGAGGGAGGGGTATGGAAGGTGGCTGTCATTTATTGGAGTGGTTTTTCTTGGGGGTTGACCTGATGATGGCACTTCAGACCTAGATTATACGCTTTGCCGGGGGAGGAGAGGACGGCGCCCGGAAGAGACCAGCTCCGGCGGAAAATAGGGCTCTGCCCAGTAGGGGACACCACTAGGCCGACCGCTGAAGGGCGGCGCGAGCCGGGAGCAGCAGAGCAGGACACTTGCGTCTGGGACCGAGCGGGGCCCCGCGGGCCGCGCCCCCCGGCGCCAGGCCCCGCCCCCCGCCCGCGCGCAGGTAGGGAAGAGGCGGAGCGCTGGGGCCCCGCCCCCAGGAGCCACCGCCCAGGCGCCAGCCGGCGCCGCTAGGAGCCGAGTCCCGGGAACTTGGGGCCGCAGGGAGGTGAGCGCGGGGCGACGGGCGAGGCCGGGTTCGCAGCAGCCGGACTCCGGGCCCCGGAGGGGCCGTGGGGTCGCGCCCGAGCATGCCCTGGGGCGGCGGTGCGCGGCCGGCGGAGGGGCCGGCGCTGCGGGGCACTCGGGCCCCACGTGGGCCGAGCCCGAGGCCAGAGGCCGGGGCTCTACTCGAACGGGGTCGCTGGACCGGGTCTGCCGACCCCTGGGACTCAGCTCGGACAAGACGCCTAAGGGGTCCCTGGGCCACGGGTCACCAGAGGTGGGGGCATGCTGATTGGGCAGAAGTTTAGAGTCCCGGGAGGAAGAGAGGGGACCGCCCCAGGGCAGGACCGCGCAGTCCCGCCTTCCTCCCAGAAGCGCCTGGAATTCATACCTTCCCCTCCCCTCCCCTCTCTCCTGGTTGAGCAGCCGCGGTCGGGGCGGAGTTTGTTCATTCAGTGTAGCAGAGGTGGAAACAGGTGCGGGAGGGTGGGCTCACAGCCAGGCTGGACCAGAGCTCAGAAATTGGACCCAGGACTCCTGACTTCCGGACAGAGGGGCTTGGAAAGGCTGCCCCTCCTCCGTTCCCCCAGGGCACTGTATTGGGTTAGAGAGGAGTATGTCCCTAGAGTATAAACCCACCACCCCAGAGCAGAGGGGAGCCCAGGTCTCAGCCTAACTGGGTGAAAGGCCAAGGGGGAAGGCCTAGAATTGGAGCCCCTAAGAGGGAGTGTCTAAGGAGGGGAGGGCTTGCGGGTTTGACCCCACACGTGGACTGGCTTCTCTTTCCCAATGGCTATAGATTTAGGACCCTGTGTGGGTGGCATAATGAGCCCAGAGTCTGTGTTATGTTACTGTCACTTGCTGTAGGTAAAGCAGAGCAAAGGGTGGAAAGTGAGCTTTTTTTTTTTTTTTTTTTTTTTTTTTTGCGGTACGCGGGCCTCTCACTGTTGTGGCCTCTCCCGTTGCGGAGCACAGGCTCCAGACGCGCAGGCTCAGCGGCCATGGCTCACGGGCCCAGCCGCTCCGCGGCATGTGGGATCTTCCCAGACCGGGGCACAAACCCGTGTCCCCAGCATCGGCAGGCAGACTCTCAACCACGGTGCCACCAGGGAAGCCCGTGAAGCTTCTTTTAAAGCAGTGGTCCTCAGCAGGGGGTGATTTTTGCCTGCCAGGGGACATTCGGCAGTGTCTGGAGACATTTTGGTTGTCACAACTCCGGGGAGGAGGTCTAGGGTGTAGAGGCCAGGGATGCTGCTAAACACCTGGCAGTGCACAGGGAAGCTCCCACCGCGAAGAATTACTCAGCCCAAAGTGTCAGTAGTGCTGTGCTGAGGTTGAGCAACCCTGGCGCAGTACCTGGGCCACCAAGTTACTTCTCATTGACTGCCCCTCCCTGCCTCAGTTTCCTCAGGGGTTAGAGGAGGAACTTGGAATAAGCCTAAATGAGATAAACGGTAAGGAGGTGTGAGGGCAGTTACGCCCTAGCAGTAGGCCTCCCTTGGTGCCACAAGCCTGCCTCTTCCTTGCTTAAACCGTGAGCCCTGCAGGAAGCAGTTCTGGGTGCTCTGGGGGAGGTGCTGGGAACAGGGGCCCTCTCACAGCTCTGTCCTGGAGTGTTTCGCCCCTAGGGCACCTCCCACGCAGGGTGAGCCAGGGCAACCCTGGAGGTCAAATACCCCTATGGGGGGCTGGGGCGCGAGCTCTGTTTTCATAGGTTTTCCCAACGCTGGATTGCTAGGTGGGCCTGGACGCCTGACGCCATGTGACCAGCTGTAATTTTCCCTTCTGAACCCACACCTGACTCCTCAGTCACTTACACCGGGAAAATAACATCCGAGGAATAACAGGGCGCCTGATTCCTTGCGGCTCCCCAATCTGCTTCCCTCCTGCAGTAGAAAGTTCCACTGTGGCTGTGGGAACCCTGGGTGAGACAAGAGGCCCGGGGTGGGCCCAGCTGCTGGTGGAGTGATGCGCCCCCTGCTCGTGGTGTTAGCTCAGCACCAGTGAGAGATGGAGGACAGCAGAGCCACAGGCCTGGGGTTCCCCCGGTAGGCATGACTTTGAATTAATTGGGTTGGACTCAAGGAGTATGCTTCCGCTTTGCAGGGAATTGGGGTAGAGGGCTATCACAGAGGGGCAGGATGGGATGAAGCAGCCGTTCATGCCCAGGAGCCCAGGCCACCTCACTGCCCTCCCTTCCCACTTCCTGACAATATCCATCCCTCCCTCCCCCCACCACCCTGTTCACTTCTGGATCCTGGCCTCCTGACCTGGGAACCCTGGTGGGGTCAGAGGGCAGGTGGCAGTTTCTGGTTTGACTTTTGCTTTTTGGGGCTTCTTTTGGTCTTTTAAGTTTAAAAGGCTGGAGTGAGACTTTCATCTGTTCAGCTGAAAAAAAAAAAAAAACCATAATAGTGACCCGCATCTGTTGTGTGCCTCTCAAGGCACAAAGCGGCATTCAGACTTGGACAGAGCTGTTCAGGAAGTAATTGTCAGGGCCTGACATTGAACCTGGGCTGTCTGTTCCCAGGCCCAGCCCTAAAACCTTCTGCCACCTGCCAGCAAGAGTACCAGGTGACTCCTACCTGATGTGCTCATTTCTGAGCTGCAGCCATACCTGGTGTAACACACACGCACATATGCACACAGGCCCACGCTCATTGCCTAGATGGGGACTCCTGGCCCTCGAAGAGGAGGAATAATCACACCGGAAATGCACTGTGGGAGCAGCTGGGGTCCGAGCCCAGCTCTGGGTCAGTGGTGGTGTTTTCACTGTGGCCAGAGCTCTTCACAGGGTTCCTGTTGATTTGCTGTGCACACTTGTCCCCAGGCGAGACCCCAGATGAGAGCAGGAAGTCAGGGGTGTATGTTTGTGCATGTGACTTGGATGAGCCACCTGGCGCTTCCCTTTGGGTCGGGATGAGCGGTTGCGGGATTGGGGTGGCCCCGGCCCCCTGCCTGCCACCTGGTGCAGCATCAGGGGAGATGTACTCTCCAGGTTGCAGTTCCCCTTGGGTCTCTGTGACACCCACTTTGGAGCAGGCCTCAGTTTTGCCCCGGCCACCGTGGGGATTTCCAGAGTGAGCTCACGCCTCTGCTCCCAGTTTCCCATCCGGCTGGGCCAGGCCGGGGGAGGAGTGGCGGGGACGTCAGTGCAGGCTGACCTAGCGCGTGGGGACCCCGGCAGGGAGGCTGCCATGCAAGGGCAGCTCTCAGGACTGGCATAAAGGAAACAGTTTCTTCTCAACTTCAGGGCAGTATAGACAGCCACTGTGTCCACATTCCCTCATGCAGTAAGTTTATCCAGGGACCCAGATGCAAGACTTGAGGTTTCAAAGCTACGGGAAGGCACATTCCAAGCCCCTCCAGGAAAGTGGTTGGAGCTAAGCGGGCAGGGCAGACGAGGTGGGCCGTCAGGGACGCTGGTCTGGAGGGTGAGGGGCAGCAGTGGGAAGGGGTGATTCCCAGCTTGGGGAGCCGGGCCCAAAGGCTGGCAGGCATCTGGGCTATGAGAGTGTGGTCAGTAGGATGGGGGTCACTTAAGTAGTCCGTGCCTCAGTTTCCCCAGTGGGCTCACAGTAGTCTGCTTGGGAGGGTTGCTGTGAGGATTCCAGTGGTGATTCATGTAAAGCCTGGGCAGGTGCCCGGCTGCACTAAGAGTGCAGTGGGCGAGCTGTCACAATAACAGGAATGTGTCTGTGTGCCCTGGCACAGACTCATGGTGATGCCAGAGGTCTTACCTCGTCTCTTGAGCTGTTGGGGGGATGAGGTGAGAACATACTGCAGAACGGCAGCACCACTGTTATCCTGCAGAAGTGGCTGTGTCTGGGGGGGAGGGGACCCCCAGCACCACGGAGGCCATGGGAACAGTGGTGGGTTTCCATCTGGGAGTGGGGGATCAGGCTGTGAAGTGCTGGCCCCCGCCCTCCAGCATGTGCATCATGATGGTGGGGGTGGTGGTCGTGGAGGCCGTGTCCTTCAGCCCTCGCTCCCTCTGGCCGGGCTTCTTGGAGGTGGGAGCAGGGTAAGCTTGGTTTTCTCTGCCTCCCACGTGTGGCCCCGGAGCTTGTGGCGAGAGGGTCCTCAGGTGGTCCTGCCCGGCTGCCAGCAAGAAGCACCTTTTCCCTCTCCTGGTGGCTCTCCCCAGGTCATGCCTCTAGTGTGGGCCCCAAAGGCCTGGAAGAGAAGATGGGAGAGCTGCCGTGGGACCGGGCAGAGGCAGGACTTGGAACTGCAGTCTGGCCTGAGCCCTGGCTGTTTAGCTCATGGCTTTATCAGCCAATGACAATCGTGAGATAAGGACAAGGGTGAGAGGATGTTTGTGAAAGTCCTTAGATAAGCTGGGAAGTGGCATCAAGCCTTAGGTGATGTCATTTCTGCTTGGCGGGCTGGGAGGGACTCATGAGTCAAAGGCCTGTGCACCTAAAACTCGTCCGCAGCACCTGAGTCACCACCCCACTGCCCGTTCTTTTGCCACTTTGCTTGACCAGTTCCGAGGTGGCAGGAGGCCACAGCCCCACCACGTAACTATGTAACCTTGGACAGGGGACTTCACCTCTTTGAGCCTCAGTCTCCCCACCTGTCAAACAGAGATCTGTCACCTCTGGAACTCTTGGCTCAGATGTAGAAACCAAGTGAGCGATGGTGGCAGAGGTCAGCTGGGAATAATAGAAGCTACCAGTTCCCAGCCACCAATTGTGTCCCAGGCACTGTTCACTCATGATCTCGTGTCATCCCTGGGGATGGGGGCTGCATCGTATCATTTTGCAGCAGGAAACTGACGCTCGGAAGTGATAATTTGCCCAGTCTCCCAGCGGGTAGGTGGCCAAGCCAGGGTTTGAGCCCTGTCTCCAGCTCCCCAGCCCTCATTTCTCAACAAGAGAACCCATACAGCTCCAAAGCAAGATGGCGGGATGGGGTTGGTGACGAGTGTGGAGAGCTCCCGTGGTCTGAGTGGCCTGGATGGCCCACGTCCATGTGCCCCGAAGCCCTTGCAGCAGCCTTTGGGGCTGGGGCCAGCCTCTTCCAGGGAAGGAGCAAAGCCCCAGGGCAGGATTCTGGGAAGTCTGGTTTATTAGCTCCTTAATGACTGTTTACAAGCTGAAAAGTGTTTGCCTGGCATGTTCCCTCCCTGCTGACAGCCGACCTGGGCCTCCAGAAGTGAGGGGCACCCAGCGCCCTGTCCTGAGTGTGTTGAGGTGAGGAACTCAGGGCAGCCCAGGGCCTGACTTCCGGCTGAGTGACGTTGGGTAAGGTGCTTACCTCTCTGTGAGATATGGTCAGACTTTGTCCCTCAGCTGCCTGTGCTCCCAGGGTGACCCCTAGCTAATGGTGACAAAGCCACCTAGATTTCAGACCCTTGGGAGGCTCCTTAGCATCTTATGCATAAACATACTGAGGCTCAGAGATGCCAAGTGGCTTGCCCAAGATCACACAGTGGTTAGGGCTGGGACTCTGACCCTGTGCCTCCCCCAGTTGGACAGTGTTTTCATTGTCTGGAGCCAGGCCACGAGGAGTGGGTGGAAGTTGGGTGGACTCCACCCTTGCAAGCACGGGACAGAGGCCTGCTCTGTGTGCCGAGGTTAGTCGTGTCTGGAAACAGCCTGGTCGCACCTCGGGGTGTGGGAGCCCCAGCAGGAGCGAGGTGGGCCTCTCCTGCTCCCCCACCCATGCTGCATCCCATTCTCCCCCACCACTGAGCATGTGCTAAGCCTCTGCCTGTTCCAAGGTCCAGTGGAAACCCAACTCCCACTACTTCAAGATCCCAAGAGAGGCAAATCCTCACGAGTGTTTGGAGCAAAGCCTGGTTCACATCACACCTGGGACAGCATGGTGCCCAGAGGTGCTGATCCCTCTCCAGGATCCCTCCTGTGCCCTGGTGTCTGGCCTGGAAGGACCAGAACCTTCTGCACCCCTAGGGGCCACTTCTGACTCCTCTCCTTCACAGCAATGCTCAGGGAACAGCAGGATTGGGACAGAATAGGCCACCTTCCCAAAGGCTGCTGGGTAGAGCATCCTAGTACCCGGCCACTCTGCTCCCTTCCCGCTGTTGTCCTTAAGCTGCCATCGGCCCCCAGGCTCTAGAAGCCGCTACTGCCTGGGGTCTGGAAGGTCTCTGCTCAACTGCTCTCCCCCGATCTGCTTCCATCAGCAGCTTCTGGAGTCCAGAGATTCCCAGAGGGGCCTCTGGGAGGGCACCACGGTGGGCAGGGCCCAGCATTGTGGTCAGTTGGGGAGATCTGGTGCCGCTTCCACTTCCAATAATGCCTGTCCCTGTATGTTGCCAGCAGCTGCCGTGGGGACATGGGGCTCAGGCACTCCCAGCTGGCTTTCTGGAATTGGGGTCCCCACAGAATATGGGGGTATTCACATCTCTGCCAGCCCTGCTGGCGTGTGGTCCTGAGAAAGCCTCCGGGTGGAACAGAGTGGGGTTGTGAACATGGCAACCCGTCCTCCTCGCACCCACACGCTCTTGGCGGACACTGGGTTCCAGGCTGCCACCAAGAGCATGTGCCCAGCTCCTGCTTCCCGTGTCTGGGGTCAGCCGTGACGCCCAAGCCACTCTAACTGGGTCACGGGGAGCCCAGAGCCTGGGGTCTGATGGGGAAGGTCACCAGGTCCCTGAACCTGTCCCCAGGTTCTTTATCTTCTAGAGTTTGAGCAAAGCCGTTAAAGGTGGAGGAGAAATCGGGGCCTCCCCAGGCCAGGGCCCTCTGTGAGTGGGGCCTCTCCCTGTGGCTGGAGCACAAACCCACAGGTGGTTTCATTTTTCCTCTCCATTGGGGGCAGCTGGGCTGAAGGGTGGGCGTGCGCTGGGGCAGCCTGTGAAGTGTGTCTGCCGACTGGCACCTCTAGGGAAGTGGCTGCTTGCCGGGAGGGAGGGCGGCCACAGGGACGGCTCCTGCTGGGTTCTGAAGATAGATAGGCGTCCCCCCCCCCCCCCCCGCCCCCGCCTTCTCTAGCTCTGATGATTGGGTCTGGCACACTTTGCTTCCCTCCCTCTTGGTCTGTCCATTTTTTGTCTTCCTAATCCTGCGTGACCCCCAGCTGGGTGCCTTTGCTCCCTCCTGCCCAGCGCTCCTGTTCCCACCGGCTCTCGCCAGGGCAGGGAGGCGTCCTTGGTGAGTCACCGGCCGTGCGGGCCAGCGGGTAGGGAGCCTGGGCGAGGTTGCAGTCTTTACATAAGCTGCTCCTGCCAGGCCTCGTGGCAGCCGGAGTGGCTCCGAGATCAGCAGAACCAGGGGTTTCGCTGGGGATTGCACCCTGGGCGAGGGCCAGCTTCCTCCTTGCTGCTTTCTAAAAATGACCCAGTTCCCAGAAGGGCTGTGGGGAGGGAAACATCGGGTTTCGGTTTCTGTGACAGGGAAGCCAGGGAGAGAGGCCACTTCCTTGCCCCCTGCCCTCACCCCGACATCCTGTGATTCAGCGGGGGACAGGCAGGTCCCAGCAGCCCTGGCCGCCTCCCTTCCCTGCAGACCGCCTGCCCACCACCAGCTGGGAGGAACCTCTGGGCCAGGTGGTGGTTTCTTCCCTTCCTCTGTTCAGGGGGCCTGAGACCCTCCCCGTGGGGGTCCCGTAAACTTCCTGATCATGTCTCGTGGTTCAGAAAGCCTGTTTCCCCTCTGGAGGGGCTGCTCGCCCCTCCTCCAAGGACCCCTCCCTTCTCTCTGTCCCCATCTCTGACCACACGCAGGCTGAGTCCTCGTGTCAGTCGCCTGCTTCCGGCTCATGAGGTCCTCACAGCCGGGGGTATGGAGAATCCATCCACCGTTAGCAAGACCAGGGGAGCTTTCAGAAACCTGCTAGTGTGTCGGTGGCGGGCAGGTGGAGAGGGAAGGCGGGCGCCGGAGCCAGACTCCTCAGGACCACGGAAGCACACGTGGGGGCAGGTGTGGCCCAGGGGGGAGGGGACGGTGGGCCCATGCAGCCTGGGGAGGGGGCACCCTGCCAGCATGTGCCCTGGTAGTGCTCTGGCGGGGGACCCACGGGGGAGGCCCGGCTCACCCTGGCTGTGGCTGCCGGGACCGGGCTCAGCTGGCTGTGCCCAGCTCCACCCTCTGTGGGGAAACCGGCTTCCCCGGCGGCACCAGCTTGTAGTTTCTGAGTCTGTGTTTCTGCCATATGTACCAGCTCCTGGCTGCTGCTAAAGGGGTTATGCTACTGGGTGTGGGCACAGTGGTGGTTCAGACCCTGGGTTGGTCAACCCGTGGGTGCCTCCGGGTGATGTGAATTCTCTAGTGCACTGCTTCTTTGGATATGCACCCCTGCTCCCCCATGCTGGACCCCCTCTCTCTACCCAGGGCCCTTTGGGGGTCTCCTAGGTATCCTGGGGCTGAAGGCTTTTTTCTGGGGAAGGCCCCACCGAAGCCAAAATTGTTGCGGGCAAGTGACTGTGGCCAGCCGGGTGGGCCAGGCCCTCAAACCCCGCCCCCCCCCCCCCCCCCCCGCCCACGGTCTGGGCAACTTCGCAAGCCTGGGGGTCTCAGAGAGCAGCGGATGTGACTGGGCCAGGAGGAAGCCTGGTCCCAGGCTGTCACAGCTTCCTCTTCAGTGAGGAAGCACTTTGAGGGCGCGGGAGGTAAGGGCTGGGCGGGGCGGTGCTCCCAGTGTTCCAGCACTTTTTCTGTCTGGTCTCTGCCGTCTGGGCTGCCCCACGCCCTGGACTTGGGTTACGCAGGTGCCCAGAGTGGGTCCGACGACCCCTGCATCTGCCCCGAGCACTTGCCGCCCCCTCCCCCTCCCTCCCTGAGCCCCGAGGCAGGGGCTGGGCTTCTGGTGCACCTGCCTACCATCTCTGCACAAGTTGGGGGCACGCGGCCTCAGGAGCAGGCCGTCCCGTCTGTGGTGGAGAGCGACTGGGGCAAAGTGGTGTGTTTTTGTGCATTTGTTTTTTGGCCGCGCCCTGCAGCATGCGGGATCTCAGTTCCCCAAACAGGGATCGAACTCGTGCCCCCTGCAATGGAAGCGCGGAGGCTTAACCACTGGACCACCAGGGAAGTCCCCAAAGTGGTGTTTTTATGCCAAATGTGTGGGCCTCACGTGTGTTAAAGCTGGGCCATCACCTTGTCCAATCCCTTCGCTTAACAGAGAAGGAAACTGAGGCTGTGCCGGTCACGCTGCTTACAGGCCAGGGCTCTCAGCACTGCCCTATGAAGATGGTTAAGTGGCTCCCCGGGAAAATGTGCCCCAGCCCTGCCTCTGCTCTCCAGGGCCGCGCCACTTCTCTTTGGGATCCCTAGGATTTCCCTGGGGTTGGTCCGGTCTCACCAGTCCTTCGGCCTTGGATTGAGTCTGCCCTTCTTCCTGTCAGAAGATTGGGACAGATGCCAGCAGCACGGCAAGTCCTGGGCCACGGGTCCCAGCCAGGGGTGGTATGGCCTTGGGATGGGAGGGCTAGTTGGGGAATCTGGGCTGTGCTGGAGAAGGGGGGAAACAGGAGGTCCTCTGGGGACTCATCCCGGGACAGCATCCTCCATCCTTGGCCGGGCAGTGGTCACAGAGCAGGGGTGGGGCAAGCAGCACTCGGTAGAGCCTTCCAGAATGAGCCACTTCCTGGGCTGGCTGCAGGATTCTGGAAGACAGTTTCTGTTCAGGGTCAGTGTGGACTGACCATCTGCAGCCGTGCATGCGCCCACCCTCTCCCCCGCCTTCCATCCAGTTAGCCATTAACAGGGCTAACTGGGTTGTGGACCCTGTGTTGCCCAGGGGTGGGTGGGAGATACCTACAGGTAGGCAAATCTCTGTAGGATGCTATGAGAAAGTGGTTGATTTTGGCTGGTGGTAACGCGACAGGCTCCCTGGAGGAGATGACACTTTACCCTCCTTAAAGCAGCTGGTAGGTGTTGGCCAGGCAGATGGGGTGGAGCCTGGTGGGCCAGGTGCAGGGCCTCAGATGAGAGGAAGCAGGAGCTTGGGGAGCTGTGGGGGTGTGGTGTGTCCGGTGGTGTGTGGGGCAGGTTTTGAAGGGCACTGGTGTTGACTGTGGGGGGATGTAACCAGCTGTGAGCTCCAGCAGGACCCTCCCTGCTCGGTGACCTTACCCAAGCTCAGACCTGGCAGCCCCACGCTTACCACCAGCCTTCCTCCACTGCATCCCTCCCTCCTTGGTGCTAGTTTCCAAGGGCATTGCCCACCTGGTGCCTTCTCACTGTACCCTGGTCCCAGAGGAGGCCAAGCTGGAGAGCTTTCTGTGCAGGCGTCCCAGGTGAGGCTGTTGTCTTGGAGCCGTCCCCAGAGTGGTGCAGAGCGGCGTCCGAGGCGCCAGCCAGGCCAGCACCACGTCCCGTCTGTGATCTCCGAGTGGCCTCATCATCCACGGCCTGTCTGCCCTGGGATGAAGGGTCAGGACTCCCTGCACTAAGGGTAGAAGGGTGATGTCCAGGTCTTGCTCAGGCCTTAAGCAGGGAGCGTCCTGGGCCTCCAGCTCTGCCTCAGATCCCTCTCTGGCACCCCCTCCGCACCCAGAGCTCCTCTCACTCACCTGTAGTTGGACGACTTCAGCAACCAAGTGAAAGACCCCGCTCTAATACGTAAAGCCAGAGGGGTGCTGCCCATGGAATCAGAGGGGAGCCCAGACCCTCCCCCGGCCTCCAGTTCACCCCATGGCAGCCCCTTGGGCACCTCTGGGTAACCCCAGCCCTCTGAGGAACACAGTTTGCAAAGTGCTGAGATGCTCAACCAAGTTTCCCTCCAGGCTGGACTCTCTACTCTGTCTCCCTGATAGGAGGCTGTCCAGCCCGAAGTGTACCCCAGCTTTAAGGAGAGGGGGGGGCGCCTGTTTCCCGAGGAGACCTCAGGCCCTATAGCCAGAGCAGTTTGAGTCCCAGCTGCTCTCCTTCCTGGCTGTGTGAGCTTGGGCAAGTTACTCAACCCCTCTGAGCTTCCATTCTTTTTTTGTTTTTTGTTTTTTTCTTTTTTTTACCGTACGCGGGCCTCTCACTGTCGTGGCCTCTCCCGTTGCGGAGCACAGGCTCCGGACACGCAGGCTCAACGGCCATGGCTCACGGGCCCAGCCGCTCTGCGGCACGTGGGATCTTCCCGGACCGGGGCACGAACCTGTGTCCCCTGCATCGGCAGGCAGACTCTCAACCACTGCGCCACCAGGGAAGCCCTGAGCTTCCATTCTTATCCACAAAATGAAAGTGATGATAATGTCTATCTCGAAGGGTGTTTTGAGGACAAAGCAGGATAATGCACGCGAAGGGCCGAGCAAGGCCTGGCCCACCTGGGGCCCTGACCCTGTCCTGCCCCCGACGGCCCTCGGCGTTCTATCAAGCTGGGGCTGCCGAGTGCTCTGCTACATGGCAATGTCCCCTATGCGGGACTTCTCAGAAACAAAGGCTTACCCTGGAGTTGTTCACTTTTTTTGCACCAAGCTGCATATGTGGCATCTTAGTTCCCCGACTAGGGCTAGAACCCGTGCCCCCTGCCGTGGAAGCACAGTCTCTTAACCCCTGGACCACGAGGGAAGTCCACAAGTTGTTCGCTTTTTAATCCTTACTTTTATGTTGTGTGGATTTTACCTTAAAAAAAATTATTAATTTAAAGAACCAAAACAGCAGCAAAACATTTCCGAATCATTTGAACACTGCCTTGAATATTTGGCTTACTTTAATTGAAAACAGCTCTTAATCAGAAGATAGCCAATAATGCCTGCGTTTTTTAAAGTTAAATGTTTCTAGTAAAGTTCTGTAGAAACAGGAAAAGAAAGTAGGGACCATCTTGATTATGGTTCCCAGCCCAGAGCCCAGGTCTTTAGGTGGTTTTATTAGGTAAATGCCCAGAGGCTGCTGGCCTCCAGGCACTCTGAAGCATCCAGCTCATCACCACAAGGGCCTTTACTCCAGGGGGAGGAGGAGGAGAATATATCTCTTAATCCCTCACCTATGAAGCTGGTGGAATTATCCCCATTTTATAGATGAGGAGACTGAGGTCAATAAGATTAAAAGGTGCAGTAGTCCTGACATGCACCCTTGAGCCTGCCCTCCCTTCCTTATAGGCTGTGAGCACCAAGGGAGCTGCCCTGCTTGACCTGGAGCCATCCGTCCATCTTTCCTTCTGTCTCTGCATCCATCCACCTCTCCGCAGAGCTGAGGCTTCACCCCAGAGCATCTGTGCAGAGTGAGGAAAGGACTAGAACATGCTCTAAAGTCCTCTGCAACAAGACCCAGGAAGGTGTGAGCTCAACACAAACCCTGAAGGTGGGAAGCTGGGTAGCCGAGTGGGCTGGACCCCAGGTACCAGCTGCTTTGCTTGCTTGCTTATCTGATTTTCAACAAATACGTACTAATGCTGCATGGGGGCCAGCACTCTTCTGGCAGTGGAGATGCAGCTGCGAATGAGTCAGAAAGAGGGCAGCGAGGGAGGTGAGCAGGGTGAAGTGACGGAGAGGCACATGGGGTAGAGGGGGCGCTGCCTCAGGCAGCCAGGGAGGGCTGCTTGGAGGAGGTGGCGCTCAAGCTGGGACCAGAATGATGAGAAGGAGCTACCTGCTCTGCTGTGTGATGATCTTATCTGGGGAGGAAGGGACCAGCAGGGGCAGAGGCCCAACGTTTATGGAGCACCTGCTGGAGACTTTTTTTTAACCAGCTTTACTGAGATATAGTTCACATTTAATTTATGTAATTCACATAAAACTCATCCATTTAAAGTGTAGAGTTGAATGGTTTTTAGTATATTCACAGGTGTATGTAACCATCACCACTGTCAACTGTAGAACATTTTCATCATCTCAGAGTGAAACCCACGCCCCTTAGCTGTCATCCTCCAGCCCCCTCCCCCAGCCCTAAGCCACGACTCGTCCTTCTGTCTGTATAGATTTGCCTCTCCTGGACTTGTATTTGGACCCCTGGAGTAAGTGGTCTCTTTGTGTCTGGCTTCTTTCACCTGGCATAACATCCCCCAGGCTCACCCGTATTGTAGCCTGTCTCAGCGTAGCGTTCCTGTTCGTGGCTGAGTGATAGTCCACTGTGTGGATTTAGCACATTTTTTTTATCCACTTGTATGTCTTTTTTCCACAGATTATAGTACACTTTTAAAAAAATCTTTATATTATAGCTGATTTACAATGTGTTAGTTTCAGGTGTACAACAAAATGATTCAGTTATACGTGTACATTTATCTCTTCTTTTCAAGATTCTTTTCCCATATAGGTTATTACAGAATACTGAGTAGAGTTCCCTGTGCTGTACAGGAGGTCCTTGTTGATTATTTTATGTATAGTGGTGTGTGTGTGTTAATCCCAACCTCCTAATTTATCCCTCCCCCCATCCATTTGTATGTCGGTGAGCATTTGGGTTGTTTATACCTTTGGGCCGCGATGAACAGGCCGCTGTGAACGTTCCTGAACAAGTTTCTGTGGCCATGCTGCCTGAGTGTGTGTCATGTGTACAGTCGTTTGATGCCCAGGACATCTCTCCGGCGGAGCGGGTTATTCCTCCCTTGTAAGGTGAGGACTTGGGTGACCCATGGTCAAGTGCAGGTCAAACCCTGGCCACCCGGCTCCAGTCTGTGCTTTTGACCACAAGCCCTCAGCATCTCCTCACAGAGGCTTGGCACGTGCGGGGCGGTGAGGGGCCCAGGGTGGCCTGATGGGGTGGGGAAGGAGCAAGGAGGAGACAAAGCCACAGAGGGTCCAGAGGCCCCAGTGAGAAGTTTGGACTTTGCTTTAAGTGAGAGCTGGAGATCCTGGCCTAGCATTGAGCGGGGAGTGACATGGTATGATTTGCACGTTTCAAAGGTGGATTCTGCCGCCGTGTGGAAAATGGTCCCGGGGTGGGAGCTCGGGGGGCAGCAGGTAGAGGAGTCTGGAGGCTGTGGTCCTTCAGATGAGAGGCAACGGTGGCTCTTCTAGGAGCTGGACAGAGAGTGGGGAGCGGACAGACTGGGAACAGAGGTGGCTGCTGCCTTGCCCGGCCGTCCCACACCTCGGCGCCCGTCCCATGGCTGGAGGGCTCCTGTGTGACTCTCCCCTGAGTTGGCAGATGGATGTGAGGTCCCTGGCCTTGTGCGAGGGGAGAAGAAATCAAACCTGCCCCAGCAGCCTTGGGACGTGGGGAGAGGAAAGAGTGAAGGGTTTTAGCAAGAAAAAGGTCACGGGCAGTGTGAGAGATGAAATGGAGAGAATAGATGAGGCAGAGGTGTTAGTTCTGGTGGGTCAAAGGGGGTGTGGGTGTCAGTGGCACCATCGATGGCTATGGAAAAGCCCCGGGTGGAGGTAAACTGCTACTTCCTCCTGGCTGGGCCATTTGGCAAGATCCATTGAAATTCAAGATGCAATTACTCTTCAATCCAGCAACTCCACTTCTAGAAGTTCGTCTTGCGATAATACTGGGACAAGTACGCACGGTATAGGCAAGGGTGTTCGTTAACGCTGGACATGAACCTAAACAACCATCAGTCTGGAATTAAGTAAATCTTGGTACATTGCACTCAGTGAAACCTTCCCAGTCATCAAGAAAGATCAGGTCAAGCTATCTGTCTGCATTGACAGGGAAGGATGTCCACGCTATAGAAGAAAAGGTATGAGTGCATGTAAAATGTTAAGTACACGTGTCCTTTTCCAAGTGCAGAGAGGCACCTGGAGAGGGGTGCACACCGAGCTCTTTCCTGGAACGTGGGGTGACAGGCGGGCCAGGAGTTCACTTTTCTGCTTTACAGTCTTCTGAGTCTTTTTTTTTTTTGGCAAGGTTCATATATCATCTTTATCATTAAGATCTAATATTCTTCCTTTGTGAAAAGAAAAAAGTACCAGACAGGTGGTAGTTTCACTTTCCTTTGAAAGAGGAACCTGCCAACCCTGGGGGACAGGGACCAGTACGGTGGCTTTCTCATCTACCTGGGAATCAGGCTGAGCTGCTCCTTCCTTGCTCAAAGCCCAGGGATCTCTCCTCTGAGAACCACCTGCTCCCTGCACAGCTGTGGGCCCCTTGTCTGTGGGCTGCCTGGAGCCTTTCCCCTTGTCCTCCCCCAAGCCCTGCCCCCAGGACGAAGGCAGGGCTCTTTGGCCAAGGAAGCTGCCTCCGGCCCCTGGCCTGCTCTGGCCAGGCTGATGCGGTGGCCAAGATCACGGCAGCTCTGCATCCCTGGCCCTCAATGTTCCTTTCTGGGTGAGGTCCTTGCCTGAAGCAGAGAGACTGGAAATGGAACGAGGTGGTGAGCTGGGGACCTCCCAGACCTCTGCTGCCCTGGAATGCAAATGAAGGATGAAAATACACCTTCTCACCCTACCCCACGCAGCCCAGAGTCAGTCTCTGCTTCATGGTTTAGGTTAGGTTTTTGTTCTGTTTTGTTTTTTCATTTATATACTTTTATTTGGGAATGTTTAAATCAATACAGAGAAACTAAATTTCAGAGACACTGAATACATTAGTTTGGATATCATTACTTTATTGTAAAAGAAACACGGAAATTATTTACATGATGAAAGATTTCAGAACTTCAGTGGCAGCTTCACGTGATGCCATTTCAATAGTGACTTATTTTAGTCGACGTATTTTCCAAGAATGTCACCATCTCTAAATAAGAAATCATCCTTGTCATCTAGAACTACTTTGGTGCCTCCATATTCTGGGAGAAGAACTTTATCTCCAACTTTCACACTAACTGGTTGAATCTCTCCACCCTTTCCTTTAGAGCCTGATCCAACAGCTACTACCGTTGCTTGCAATACTTTTCCTTGTGATTTTTCTGGAAGCATAATGCCTCCTTTGGTTACAATTTCGGCTGCACTTCTTTCAACCTTCGCCTCCCTTCCCGGAAATCCAGAGTTAGGTTTGAACCAACTTTCTACAGGTTGTTCTCAGTCTGGGCTGCCGGCCCAGGTACCACCCTGACACCCTGGACTGTCCCCGTGTCCCCTCCTGTCCTGCCACCTCTTGACACACCTGTGCCCCCTCCCTGTTTCCATTCCAGCTGCCCCCCCCCCCCGCCCACCATGGCCTCCGCTGACAAGAATGGCGAGAGCATCTCCTCAGTGTCCAGTAGCCGCCTGCAGAGCCGGAAGCCACCCAACCTATCCATCACCATCCCTCCGCCCGGGACCCCGGACCCCAGTGAGCAGGCCAGCATGCTGCCCCAGGTAAGGGAGCAGCTGGGCGCTCGGCGCCCTGCCACCGGCCACCGCTGTGCTCCCATGACACTTTTCAGGCAGTTTCACTTCCCGGAGGAGGGCCTTCTGGAGCCACAGCTGCCCTGTGTCCCGGCTGTAGGCTGTACCCCATCCTTCCTGGCCCCACACTTCACAGGGGGTGGGCCCTGAGCTCAGTCTCTGTCTCATGGTGGGCCAGGGAAAATAAGAAACACTTGCCGGTTCCGCCTGGGAATTGGCTGTTTCCGTTCCCTTGCCCGAGCCCTGGCCCTTCTGCGGGCGGTGGGCTGCCTGTGACTTGGGGGAAGGGGCACAGCGCGCCTGCAGCACCAGCAGCTGGATCCCAGCACCCGGCTCCTGCGGGGGGACGGGGGGGAATCAACGTTGCCAGCAGTCCAGACCAGCGTTCCATAAAGAGCTCATTGAGAACTAGCTGCAAAGAGCATGGGCTAAAAAAAAAAAAAAAAAGGCTTCCCTGTGGTGGCGCAGTGGTTGAGAGTTCGCCTGCCGATGCAGGGGACACGGGTTCGTGCCCAGGTCCGGGAAGATCCCGCATGCTGCGGAGCAGGTGGGCCCGTGAGCCGTGGCCGCTGAGCCTGCGCGTCCGGAGCCTGTGCTCCGCAACGGGAGAGGCCACAACAGTGAGAGGCCCGTGTACCGCAAAAAAAAATAAAAACAGCGTGGGCTCCCCGCGCAGCCTGGGGCACCGGGGAGGCTGTCTCATGCCGCCCACTCATGCCAAGGGCTCTTTCAAACATGTAAAGCCAGGCGAGGCCAAGGCTTAGCCACGGCTAAGGCCTAAGGCAGGAGCGCTGGATAGGGAGCTAGGGAAGCGTGTGCTGGGATCGCCGAAGACACTAGAAAATGATGATTTGACCCTCGGAATGAAAGCAGCTTGGGGTAGACTCGGGTCGAGGTTTGTTCTGTCTGGGTCTTCACATTGGGAGCCAGAGCAGAGCCAGCCTGGGATCTGGGCTGCAGGCAGTCACAGCCCATGCTCCTGCCCGCTGTTCACAGAGACCCAGGAACCCAGCCTTCCTGAAGAGCGTCAGCCTCCAGGAGCCGAGAGCACGATGGCAGGAGGGCGGCTCGGAGAAGCGCCCCGGCTTCCGCCGACAGGCCTCCCTGTCCCAGAGCATCCGCAAGTGAGCACGCCCGCCGCGTCTCCACCTCCTCCCCACCCACCCTGGGCCAGTCAACTCTTGGGACCTGGGCCCTGGGCCCTTCCCGGGAGGCACGGGCAGGCAGCCCATGGTCCAGGCGGGGAAACTGAGGCCCAGGCTGCTCTGTGCCTGGTAGGAAGACACAGTGAGGAGGCTGAGGGGAGTCAGGGAGCTGGGGGTGGACCACTGCCCTTCGGAGCAGCTGCTGGGGCCTTCCCAGCTCAGCCCTCAGGCTCTTGACTTGAATCCCCCTCTGCCCATCTGGTTCCTGGGCACCGAACCAGGGGTCAAGGGGAAGCTGATCTGCCCCTCCCACTGCGTACACACACACACACGTGCCCCGTCACCTCCCACTGCACACACACACGTGCCCCGTCACCTCCCCTGCACACACACGTGCCCTGTCACCTCCCTTGTACACACACTCGTGCCCTGTCACCTCCCTTGCACACACACAGTGCCCCGTCACCTGCCACTGCACACACACACGTGCCCCGTCACCTCCCTTGTACACACACACTCGTGCCCGTCACCTCCCCTGCACACACACACGTGCCCCGTCACCTCCCCTGCACACACACGTGCCCGTCACCTCCCTTGTCTCCTCTCTGCGCACATGGCCTTTCTCTCGTTGTGGTCGCTCCCGCAGGGGCACGGCCCAGTGGTTCGGGGTCAGCGACGACTGGGAGCTGAAGCGCCAGCACTGGCAGCGCAGGAGCCTGCACCACTGCAGCGCCCGCTACGGCCGGCTCAAGGCCTCGTGCCAGCGGGACCTGGAGCTCCCCAGCCAAGAGGTGCCCTCCTTCCAGGGCACCGAGTCTCCAAGACCCTGCAAGATGCCCAAGGTGGGCTCCAGCGGGGGGTGCGGGGCAGCAGATGACTTGGCCCAGGGCCCAGTTGACTCTGCTCACCACCTCCCTCCCATCCAGATTGTGGATCCCCTGGCCCGAGGACGGGCGTTCCGCCACCCGGACGAGGTGGACCGGCCCCATGCCCCGCACCCACCCCTGACCCCTGGGGTCCTGTCCCTCACCTCCTTCACCAGCGTCCGCTCCGGCGGCTATTCCCACCTGCCCCACCGCAAGAGGATCTCTGTGGCCCACATGAGCTTTCAAGCTGCCACGGCCTTCCTCAAGGTAAAGACACCTCTGCCCAGCCTGCTCCCTCTCTCTCCCCAGAGCATCTCATTCCCCAGGCACCTCTCTCCCCCGAGAGCATCTCTCTCCCCAGGCATCTCTCTCTCCAGAGCATCTCTCTC
>NW_021703786.1:29541772-29595294 GCF_005190385.1 Monodon monoceros
AGAGCATCTCTCTCCCCAGGCATCTCTCTCTCCAGAGCATCTCTCTCCCCAGAGCATCTCTCTCCCCAGGCATCTCTCTCCCCAGGCATCTCTCTCCCCAGGCATCTCTCTCCCCAGGCATCTCTCTCCCCAGAGCATCTCACTCCCCAGGCATCTCTCTCCTCAGAGCATCTCTCTCCCCAGAGCATCTCTCTCTCCAGAGCACCTCTGTCCCCAGGCATCTTCCTCTGTGCCAAGGGCAGTGGTTGCTCTGGGATCCCTGGGTGCCAGACCCACATCCTTCTAGTGGTCCCTAGTGTGGACAGCTGGTTTCTGCACTGACACGTAAGGTGGTAAGTAGGAAGTGAAATGTGCAGGCACCACTCACTGACCTGTGTTTACTGAACCCCCTTATGTGCTGGGCACAGGGGCTACAGAGTGAGTTGAGCCAGTGTCACTGCCCTAGAGGAGCCCTCAGCTCGGGTGAGGGCAGGTGTCACCATTCAGTGTGATAAGTGCTGGGGCCCACCCATAGGAGAGGCTGGTGTCAGGGAAGGCACTTGAGAAATATAAGGAAAGGTTTGCCAGGAAGGGAACAGCATTGTCAGCAGGGGGAACGGCCTATGCAAAGGCCTGGAGGTAGGAGGGAGTAGCAGGTGGTTTTAGTGAAGGGTGGTTACAAGAGGAATGGCAGGAGATGGGATCAAAAGGTCAGCAGGGGCCTGGTGTGCCGTGCCAAGAAGCCCGTGGGAATGAGGGTGCGGGATGAGTGGTGGGGTGTCAGGTGCCCAAGCCAGAGGGCCGGAGGTCACCAGGGAGAAGTTAAGAGCCAACCATGTAGAGATGGCTGCAGTCAGGCTACGCAGGAGCCGGAGCCAGGTCCTGGCCTCTCTCACAGATGCACGTGCTCCGGGCAGGGTCCCACCTCCCCAGGCAGATGGGCTTGACAGACTCCTTTGGTGTCAGGGGCAGGGGTACCTGACCTGGGCTTGACGCCCATGCTTCTGTCTGGCACAGGGGCGCTCGGTAATGGATGCCACAGGACAGAGGTGCCAGGTAGTCAAGCGCAGCTTTGCCTACCCCAGCTTCCTGGAGGAGGATGCGGTCGATGGAGCAGAGACATTCTACTCCTCATTTTTTAGTAAGGCAAGCATGGGGTGTGTGGGCCCTCGGGGTCGGGGGACCGGGGTGGGTGGGAGCCAGGAGAGGTCACCCGGCCTCAGTCATGCTCTGCTGGGAGCCCCTGAGATGTCCAAAGGCCCATCGGTGGGATGGGGGTGCGTCTTTCTGTCGGCAGGGCAAGGACCTGGGGTGAGGAAGGGTGCCAGCCGGGAAAGTCCCCATCAGGGCCCACAAACACATGCCTTCTACCTCCCTTCCAAAGAGCCTGTCCGGCTTTGTCCTGCCCTTTAATTGAGCTACTGGGGGCAGTGCTGGAGACGGTGACTCCTCACACTGTCTCTTTTTGTGTCCCCGACTCCACACCCACTCCAGGAAGAAATGAGCTCCGTGCCTGATGATGTGTTTGAGTCGCCCCCACTCTCTGCCAGCTACTTCCGGGGCATCCCATGCTCGGCCTCCCCGGCCTCCCCTGAAGAGATGCAGATCCCTCTGTGAGTTCTGGGCAATCCTCCAGGTGGAGGGAGGCGGCACCGTGGAGGAAGAGCCCAACAGCCCTGCCAGGGGGCTTCCCTAGACCACAGGTCCCTCCTGACCCCCCTCATGGGATGTGGGAGGGGAGGACACCAGGCTGAGACCACCGTCCTCACCAGGAAGGAGTCTGACCGAGCCCCGGTGCCCGCGGCCAAACGTGGCAAGCGTATCGCATCCAAGGTGAAGCACTTTGCCTTCGACCGGAAGAAGCGGCACTACGGGCTGGGAGTTGTGGGCAACTGGCTGAACCGCAGCTACCGCCGCAGCGTCAGTAGCACCGTGCAGCGCCAGCTGGAGAGCTTCGACAGCCACCGGTGAGCCCCGCCCACTCTGTGACAGTGCGGGGAGAGGCGTAGGCCCAGGGGAGAAGGGCCGAGAGCCGTCCAGGAGGGCCTGGGAGCTTCCAGGTTCCCCGGGGGCCCCTCCCGAAGCTCCCCTTATTGTTCATCGAGCCTTTGGGTCGGGGGAGCAGGGACGGCCCCTAGGGTCACCCTACAAGCATGCACGTCACCTGGGAAGGGTTGTCGGGTGTTGCCGCCTCTTCTCCACCCTCCCCGCTTTCTGGGCCTGCCTCCTCTGCGGGGCTCCCAGACGGCAGCCCGGCAACAAGTGTTCACTGAGCACCACCACACAGGCCCTGGAACAGTGGAGCAGGGCGGGCAGGGTAGGTCAGAGGGGCAGTTAGAAGTTGTGACCGCGAGTGAAGGGACTGTGAAGAGGCCTGCACAGAGACCTTGGGGGAAGCCAGAGGATTGGGAAGAGGCCATTCTCAAAGAACGTACAATTAGCAGCAACCTGATAGACATTGGACCCTAAGTTAAAGAAAATTAAGTGATAGCAGGTGTGGTGAGTGTCCTGGAGAAGGAGGACAGAGGGTGGGAGTGAACAACTGGTTGGGGGGAGCGTCGTCAGGAGCAGCAGCAGTTAGCTGGGTGAAGAGAGACGGCAAGGGCATCCCAGGCAAAGGAAGCATCATGTGCAAAGGCCCTGGGGCTGCAGGGATTGGGGTTTGTTCCAGGAACTGCAGGAGAAGGAGAGGAAGGAGGCCAGGGAGGTGGGCAGATGTAACAAGATCTTGCAACCAGTGGGGAAGGAGCCATGTTAGACTTTATCCCCAGGGCAGCGAGAAGCCATGGAAAGGATTTAAGCTGGGAGAGACGCAGAGAGGTGCATTTTAAGAGTTGCTGTGGAGAAGGATGAGTTGGAGGGGAGTAGTGGAGGATAGGGAGCAGGTGCGAGCTGTTGGCGGCTGGGGCTGAGGGTTGGGATGTGACTTTGGCTCCGCTGACCCGAAGCCTCTGCCCGCAGGCCCTACTTCACCTACTGGCTGACCTTCGTCCACGTCATCATCACACTGCTGGTGATTTGCACGTACGGCATCGCGCCTGTGGGCTTCGCCCAGCACGTCACCACCCAGCTGGTGAGTGGGGCTAGGGAAGGGGGGCTCCGCCCTGGGGATCCTAGCCTCCCCCAAGAGGCGCCAGCATCTTGGGCCACCCAGTCCCTTCCACGGCAACAACCTGGCCCAAGCAGGAGAGTGCTCTGGGCTCACCATTGCTTTGCTTCTCAGCCCCTTCCCCGGAGGCCCTTCCCTGGGACAGAGAAACCCCTGACCCCCCAATCCTTCCACCTCTGCACCAGGTACTCAGGAACAGAGGTGTGTATGAGAGCATGAAGTACATCCAGCAGGAGAACTTCTGGATTGGCCCCAGCTCGGTAAGGGGCCCAGGCAGGGACAGCATCTCAGCAGGGAGCCTCTGGCCTCTGCCACCCCCAGCTGGGCAGGAAGGGGGTTGGCTTGCCTGGAAGCCCCCCTCATCAGGGGCCCCTAGGGGGAGGCTCTCAACGGAGCAGCCAGGTCTGGACCCGAGCTCACTCCCCACTGCCCTCCGCCCCCAGATTGACTTGATCCACCTGGGAGCCAAGTTCTCACCCTGCATCCGGAAGGACCAGCAGATCGAGCAGCTGGTGCTGCGGGAGCGAGACCTGGAGCGGGACTCGGGCTGCTGTGTCCAGAATGACCACTCGGGCTGCATCCAGACGCTGCAGCAGGACTGCTCGGTGGGGGCAGAGGCCCTCCGACCCCTGCGAGCCCCACCCTGGTCCCCTGCACCATCTCCACTTGCCCCAGCCTGGGGGAGGGGCCCTTCAAGGGCGGTGTCTACGTTGCCTCTGTCCTTCCTCTGCCCTCCCTGCCATCACACACCCCTGCACGCAGCTCAGCACATGGAGGGTGCCAACCTCCCCAGCCCCAGAGCGGTGAAAGCTGGGTCTTGGGAGTGTCCGTGGGGGTGGGGGGTCTGGGAGATGAGCCTGAGCCCTGGACAGCAGGGCAAGAGCCCCGGCCCTGGAGCGGCCCTTGCCCACTCTGATGGTGGTGACCTTGTCCTAGCCATGACCAGCCTGCCTCCATCCTCCAGGAGACTTTGGCCACTTTTGTCAAGTGGCAGGATGATACGGGGCCCCCCATGGACAAGTCTGCGCTGGGCCAAAAGCGGACATCGGGGGCCGTGTGCAACCAGGACCCCAGGTACAGTCCCGGGAGACCCACAGCTGAGCTGAGGAGATGGGGCTGAGCATCACGTGGTCTGTGCCACCCATGGGGATGTTGGCCAGTGGGCGTGGCAGGCTGGGGATGCCGTGGCCCCTCATTTTGCCCCCTCCGACCTCTGCTTCCAGAACCTGCGAGGAGCCGGCCTCCAGTGGTGCCCACATCTGGCCCGATGACATCACCAAGTGGCCGGTGAGTGTCCGGGGGGAGAGCGGTCCGGGAAGGGTGGGGAGGGCCTGCGTGCCGCTGCACAGCCCTAGCCGCTGCCTGTGCCCCTCCTGGCAGATCTGCACGGAGCAGGCCAGGAGTAACCGCTCGGGCTTCCCGCACATGGACTGCCAGATTCGGGGCCGCCCCTGCTGCATCGGCACCAAGGGCAGGTGAGCCGGCCTGGGCCCTGGGCCCGGAGCCCCTGTGCTCCCCCTCTGTCACCCACCCCGCAGCCGGCGTCCTCCCTCCCCACTCGGGGGCCGTCCGTGGTGTGGGCAGGTTCCTGCAGAGGGGCACCGCGTCCTGCCAGTGGTGCCTGCTGCTGCCGGGCACTGGGCACTGGGCGGGGGCGGGCAGGACTCAGGGCCCTGGCGTTCGCCTTGCCTCCCTGTCCCCCAGCTGTGAGGTCACCACTCGGGAATACTGTGAGTTCGTGCACGGCTATTTCCACGAAGAGGCCACGCTCTGCTCCCAGGTGAGGTGGGGTCTGGTGGGGCCCTGGGCGCGAGCAGCCAGGTGCAGCAGCCTGTATGCTCTCCTGCAGCGGGTATCTGGTCCTGCCCCCTACATCGGGGCCTCGGACCCAGCGGGATCCTAGGCGCTGACCGCCATGCTCTCACCCCCAGGTGCACTGCTTGGACAAGGTGTGTGGGCTGCTGCCCTTCCTCAATCCTGAGGTCCCAGATCAGTTCTACAGGCTCTGGCTGTCTCTGTTCCTCCACGCTGGGTAAGAGGTGCCTCGCTGCCCACCTCCCAGACCCCTGTGGTGCCCACCCACCTGGACTCCCGGGGGAGGGGCCCCTGGGCCAGGGCGCAGCCGGCACGACCTGCCAGACCCCGCTGCTCCCGAAGTCGCTGGCTGGCAGACGGGGCGGGGGGCTGATGCCCGGTGTGTCCCCGCCAGCGTGGTGCACTGCCTCGTGTCTGTGATCTTCCAAATGACCATCCTACGAGACCTGGAGAAGCTGGCCGGCTGGCACCGCATCGCCATCATCTTCGTTCTCAGTGGCGTCACCGGCAACCTTGCCAGCGCCATCTTCCTCCCGTACCGCGCGGAGGTAGGGACTCAGGATACGGCAGGGAGGGCTAGCTCTACCGCTTCCACGCCTCCCGCCTGGCTTGGCCTGAGGGACGCACAGCCCCTGCCGTATCAGGCTCAACAGCGGATGGACAGCTAAGTTGGGGGCTTCCCGGCCAATTCCTTAGTCCATCCCGAGGCGCGAGGGAGCAGTGATGCCCCTGGGTCACGTGTAGAGGTCACCTCCAGCAAGACCTGGACCCTGTCCCTCACTCGGCCCCTTTGCTTCATTTCTCTCCGTGACCATGACCACCGCCTGCAGCGCGTCCCATAGCTGTGAGTTGGGCCATATGAAGTTGCCCTCGTGCAACCGTTCTTGACCCAAAGAAATGGCAGTTTTTTGATCAGTCAGGCTCACGCTGTGGGCTTGTTCAGTGTCTGTCCCTCGCCACGTGCGCTGCCTGGAGCAGTCTGTCTTGCTTATGGCACTGGGCGTGCGCGTAGTAGGCGCTCAGTGTTGCAGAAAGGGTGGGTGGAACGAGCCCAGCTTTGCTCCAGCAGCTCCAGCTGCACCTCTCCTGCCCCCCGGCCGTCAGGTTCGGGGTCCCCACCCTGGGAGGGGCTCACGGAGAGGATGACCCAGGTCCTGGGGCTCCAGCCTGGCTGTGCCCAGGCCTCCCCACAGGCTCCCACGTGGCACCCGGAAGTGACCCTGTCCCCTCCCCGTCCACCCACCGCAGGTGGGCCCGGCAGGGTCGCAGTTCGGCCTCCTGGCCTGCCTCTTCGTGGAGCTCTTCCAGAGCTGGCAGCTGCTGGAGCGGCCCTGGAAGGCCTTCCTGAACCTGTCGGCCATCGTGCTCTTCCTGTTCATTTGCGGCCTCCTGCCCTGGATCGACAACATCGCCCACATCTTTGGCTTCCTCAGCGGCCTGCTGCTGGCCTTCGCCTTCCTGCCCTACATCACCTTCGGCACGAGCGACAAGTACCGCAAGCGCGCCCTCATCCTCGTGTCGCTGCTGGTCTTCGCCGGCCTCTTCGCCTCGCTGGTCATCTGGCTCTACGTCTACCCCATCCACTGGCCCTGGATCGAGTACCTCACCTGCTTCCCCTTCACCAGCCACTTCTGCGAGAAGTACGAGCTGGACCAGGTGCTGCACTGACCACCTGCCTGGCGGGGCTGGCACGGCTGCTCCCACGCAGCGCTGAGGACACGGAGACTGTGCCCGGGTCAGGCTGCCTGCCTGCACAGCGCCCACCCCCCGCTCCAGAGACCCTGTGGGGCCGGCCCTGCTCCCAGGAGCTCTGCCCCCAGGAGAGGCTGAGTCTGCGGGAGATGGTCATCAAGGGCGGCTCCTTGGGGGACTGAGGGCCCCCTTCCCCAGGCCTGGGCTGGGGGACACTCCGAATATGTGTTTCTCTGCAGCTCAGGGCCCAGGCCCTGACATTACCCTGCTCCCCTGCTGTCAGGACCACTTCCTGGGGGGTGGGCTCCTTTCTTCCCAAGGTCCTGGGCTGCTGCCCATCTCCCACCTCTGGCTCTGCTGGTACGTTCCCCCTCCCCATTGCTGTGAGCCTGCCCTTCCTGGGGACCTGGCTGGGGTTCCCACCAGGTTCCCAGCCCTGCCCGGCCACGGCCCCTACCTGTTTCCCCTCCCATCTCTGCCCTGTGAATCCACGCCCTGCACTCATCCGTGGCCTGGTGAGCCTGCCCATAACGCTCCGGGTCCAAACCCTCTGGGACAGGGTTTGGCAGTGGTCTGGGGCAGAGAAGGAGCAAAGAGACACAGACTGGCAATCCGAGAGCCTCCGCTGATCTCAGCAAACAGAGGCTGAACCTGCCCCGCACCCAGGCCCCCCAGCCCCTCCCAGCCCAGTCCCTTCCTTCAAGTCAGTGTTCTGCCTCCTGGGGCTGGACTGACACCAGCCAGCCAGCCATCCTCTGCCTCACTCCTGCCCAGGTGAGGGCAGGGCCACCCCAAGGACCTGTGTCCAGGGGTTGCCCAAGGTCAATCAGGCCTTTTTTTTTTTTTTTTTTACCGGTTTATATTATGGTCCTAATTTTTTTTAAAGTAACACTAACTTTGTATGGACGATGTCTGAAATGTATTAAATGATACTCTTTAAGAAAGTATCGTCTTTTGACCTCCAGCCTCGCATAGAATAAAAACTGGAACTTTATTTTGGGAGTGGGGGGTGGCAGGGTCAGCCGTGAGGAGCTAGGGGGCAGGGGCTTGGCCCAAAGGGACAGTGGATGCCTGTGGGTCTTGGGGGAGATCTGGTTGGAGAAGAAGCCAGGTTGGGGTCACATGGAGGGGCTCAAGGGGGCCCTTGAGAAGGTGGTGTCAAATCTTTAGACCCCTGCGTTCCCCAAGCCCCATCAGGGGTCTGGCTGGGTGGAGGGGAGGGCCGTCCTGGCAGAAGCAGTGCGGTCCATTCCCTGTGCCCCCCAGCCCTTCATCCCACACCCCGTGGGACAGAGGACCCACAGTAACCGTGGGGGCCCAGGGGGGGGGGGGGGGGGGGAGCTGGGAGGTGGCCCCTGCCCTTCCCTGCTCCCGGCTGCCTCCATTCCAGGGATGAGGATGGGAAGGGGCAGCCCTGGGCCTGGGGGAATAAGGGCCCCCTGGGCACCCGGCCCCTTTGGTGAGGACGCTGAAGCAGGGCTGCAGGCCGCCTCCCACTGTCCCCAATTCACCCACCCAGCCACGTGTGGGCACAGTTTGGATGCAGGGGGTCCCGGAGGCCTCGCGTGGACAGACTGGAGGATACAGCACTCATGCCCCAGCAGGGCAGCCTGGGCCGGGAGCAGCCGCCCTGCCCTCTCTTTATTTCACCCCCACGCCCCACCCCAGGACCCTCTGGGAATCACTGTCTCCCTTCAGGCTGAGCTGAGCTGAGCGACAGCAGGGCAGAGAAGGGGACAGCGGGACTGGGTAGGAGCCCCCAGCCTGCCTCCCCACACCCCTGGCACCCGTCCGTGGGCTCCCCGGGGGGGCCAGTTCAGCAGTCGGTGTGCCTGCGTGGGGAGGCGTGGCCCCGCAGGGAGCACTGCATCTCCCGAAGGCGAGTGAGCCCACAGAACACGGGCCCACGGGGTGGAAGCCAAACCTCTGGTAGAAGGGCACCAGCCTGTCCTCGCACGTGAGCATGGCCAGGTGCATGCCCGGATGGCCGCCCAGGTGGTGCAGGTGGCGCCGGAGCAGGACGGAGCCCTTGCCCTGCCTCCGGAGGGGCGGTGCACGGCCGGCACGTGCAGGTGGGCCGTGCGGGCCCCGGGCCTGTGCAGTGTCAGCGACTCCTGGGGGCGAGAGATGGACACGAGTCCAGGTCACCTCTGTGGACACCTGCACCCCCAAACCACCCCCACCTGGGCCAAGGGCAGGTGCCCCTGAGTGCCTCTAATCAGGACCCCCCTCCTACCCAAGGAGACCCCAAATTGGGACCTACATTCCCAGCCCTATGGCGGTCCCTTCATGAGGGCCTTGAGACCGCAAAGGACTGGTCTTGCCCTGGAGAGGACCCACGTCTGTGCTCATCTCTTATCTCGGAGGAAGAAATCCCAGCCTCCAGGCTCCTCCCCCAACCTGGCTGCCTCTGTGAGCGCAGGAGGAGCTGGCGCCATCGGGCAGTGGCCTCTCCCCCGGAGGCCCTCCTGGGGCTGGGCATCTCTGCCCCCAGCCCCTTCCTCACCAGAGTGAGTCTCTCCTCAGCCCACAGGGAGCCGACGATGAAGGCCACGAGGCGGCCCTCCACAAACCAGTCCAGGGACAGCTCAGGACACAGGGCCAGGAAGTGCCGGACCTGGTCCAGGTTCAGGGGGCAGATGCCCGAGACAGAGATCAAGGCTGTGGAGCCGGCCCTGGTGGTGACTCCGTGGTCCACTGAGCATCGGCTCGGATGCTGGGGGTGGGCTCCCTCAGCCCCCAGCCCTCCCCCACAGGAAAGCAGAGGATTCAGGGCTGCTCTTCCCCCCGCTTTGCTGAACACACATGTGCTCTTGCACACGCACAGAAACACCCAGAGTCAGATACTCTGGGGTCCCAACTGCCAAGGGCAGGAGACTCGAGGGTCTTCTCTCCAAGGGCAACAGCGACAGAGTTCAGCAGCGTCCTGGACCCTGTTGGGGGGTTACCCACCCTCTCACTCAATCTCAGACATGCCAGGAGCATCCTCTGGGGTGAGGCAGCAAAACTCGGTGGGGAGTGTGTGGCGCCGCTGGTGACTTGGGGACTCTGGGATCCCAGGTGGCAGGCGCAGAGCCACAGGCTTCAGGTAGTGGATGCTCTGAGTGGACCTCCTGGCCACTGCTGCTACCCTGGGGGCCCCAGCTTCAGAAGTGGCCTCTGTGATGAGGAGGGCCCCTCTGCACCTGTTGCGGACGAGCGACGGTCAGGGGTCTGGTCCTCAACTCCCGGGGGGCCGTGCAGGGTGATGGTGCATCTTGCCTCTTTTGTAGGGGACCTGGAGTGGGGAGTCTGGGGGCCGGGGTGGAGCGGGCAAGCAGGGCGTGGACACTTCCTGCCCTGTCCCTGCTCACTGGGTCCCTGGGTCACTGTTTGTCTCTTTCCCTGACCGTCTGCTGATGTGCACTTCTTAGAGGTGGCCATCCCTCCCTTACAAAGCCCCACGTCCTGCACGTCGCCCTGCCCTCCCTCCTCCACCTTCTCTCCCCACATCTCCAAGCCCCAAGCAGGGGACTCCCGTTCTTGAATTCTGTGAGCCCAGGGGCAGGGGTCCCACTTATCAGGACTGTGGGGCAGGGGCTCCAATGTTCCCCCCACAGAGCCAATCACCCCAGGGGCCATCCACAGGCTCAGGACCAGAAAAATCCAGACTCCTGGGTACACAGCTGTTGTAGCAAGTGTGGCCGGGCAGCACGTGATGTTGATCTCAGAGATTTCTAATCCCCCACCCGCCCCGCCTCCATATTACAGAAAGGTCGAAGTCAGCAGGGCTCCGGCCACCCTGTGCCTTGTCCCTGCGTGCTGAGGGTGAAACCTCAGATGGCACACGGTTGCAGGGGATTACAGTGGCTGGCTGAGGCCCCAGAGTTTTGGGGGAAGAGCACGGGGCTAAGCCTCATGGGTCCACTCTAATCCCTGCCTTGGCGCCAACTGGCTGGCACAGGCATTCGTCCTCTGTCCCCTGGAAGCCTGGGCAAGCCCACCTCTGAGGGTCCTTCCAGCTCTGGCAGCCTGAGTGTGCCATCATTTAGAGCACTTGCTTGGTGGCCAATTAGAACTGCAGACCCAGAGGGGAGGGGACAGTCCGGATACTGGATGTAAAGTCAACGTCATCAAATGTCCCGGTGTGGGGACGGCTCAGGGGCTTCTCTCCAGACCCCTGTTGGTAGGGTTTTGCTCTTTGTGCCACAGTCTCCCTCCAGCACCAGCTCCCTTGAGAGGGTCCTGCGACCACGGTTCCCCCAGCTCTGACTCTACTCACCCTGCCCCCACTCTGCACTTCTTCTCCCATCATGGCTCCCATTTAGGGGTCCCACCGTCACCTCCTCCAGCCTGGTCTCCTTTGGGGCCTCCTGGCCCGCCAGACAGGGATACACACATCTGGGCAACAGCTGTGGCTGGCTGCCAGATCTCTCCTACAGGCTCTGTAGTCCCAGGCAAATCCTGGGCTATGGCTGGGCTCCTGCTCCAGGGCTCCAGAACATTCTAGGACAATTGGAGGCAGGTTGTCCAGGGCACATGGTGAACCCCAGAGGGCCATGGGACCTGACTGCCCACCTGCCCCAGCAGAGCCTGGCCTCTGATCCGGCTGAGCCCCCATCCCACTAATGCTCCATAGCGGTGGGATGACGGGTACAGACTTGGCTGTCCTCACGATGGAGTGGACATCTGAGTCACAGTATGGGAAGAACATTCTGAGGGACCGCGTGTCTCCACAGGGAAGCTGGGGCCCAAGCTTGGGGATGTTCTCTCTGGGTTGGAGGGGGGAACCATCAACAGGAAGAAAGATGAGGAAATGAGCAGACCCAGGATCAGGACACACCCCAGAACCCAAGGAGGGGGTGGCCAGCAGCATCTCATGCAGCCCAGAGTGGAGAAAAGATCTTAGATTCCCCTAACAAGGAGGCTTCTGATGGCTGTTAAGAGTCCTTCCAGGGCTTCCCTGGTGGCGCAGTGGTTGAGAGTCCGCCTGCCGATGCGGGGGACGCAGGTTCGTGCCCCGGTCCGGGAAGATCCCACATGCCGCGGAGCGGCTGGGCCCGTGAGCCATGGCCGCTGAGCCTGCGCGTCCGGAGCCTGTGCTCCGCAACGGGAGAGGCCACAACAGTGAGAGGCCCGCGTACTGCAAAAAAAAAAAAAAAAGTCCTTCCAGGACAGGGGGGGGGGGGGGGGGGGGACCAGATGCAGTGTTTTGGGGGGCCCCGAAACACTCTGATGATGCCTCTGAGACCCCAGTTTACCCAGCAGAGCAACCAAAAGGCCTGGACAGGCAGGGAAGGCAGCCCTCAGTTCAGGCACTTGGGCAACTAGTTGCATTTTCTGGTGGTTTTGAGGGTGGCATCCTTTTCTCATTCCTCCCCTGCACTTAAGATAGGCTCTGCGCACCTGGCACGGAGCACATTTTGCCTAATCATATTTACTTTTCCAACCATAATCTGTCACTAGCAGGTTCCCCAGGGGACAGAGGCTGAGATGGAGAATTGTGTGCAGGAGTTTCATTGGGCGAGCTCCCGGGAGCGTATAAACCTCTGGAAAACAGAAATTGTATTGAACGTGTGGCGATGTGCTAGATACAGAGACCAGGAGCCTATCAACTAGGTGGCAATTCTGTTGAGGAGGATGACACTTAGCTCGTTGATTTGCTGTGGATTTATTTTGAAGCCTCCTTTGCATAGATAGGCTGACATCACTGCAGGGCTGAATGTGGCCCCGTCCTTATTTAGGGTTCAAAATCTGCCATATTACACAGGCAGTTTCCTCAGGAACTTTCCAGACCTTTCTGCAACGGAGGTGTCAAAAGCAGGAAGAGTTCGCCACCTCCTGGAGAAAGAGGGGACCTACGGCTTCCTGAGCATCTGGAGCCCGGCTCTCCAACGGAAAGATCCCGTGAGCCGCATATATGATTTTCAATTTTCTAGTAGCCACATGAGAAAAAGCCAGAAGAAACAGGTTAATTTGATTTTAAAAAAATATTGTATTTAACCCAATATATATAAAGTTATTGTCATTTCAACAAGTAATCAATATAAAAATTATCAGACATATTTCACACTCTGGTTTTTTTTTCTTTTATACACTGAGTCTTTATAATCCAGTGTCAATTCAGACCAGCCACATCTCAAGTGCTCAAGACCCACAGGTGGTTAGGGGCCACGGCAGTGGGCAGTCCATATCTAGAAACTGAAGTTTAAGGAGAGAGCAATGGTGGGGGGAGGCACATGTGTATGTGTGTGCACGTGTGTGTATACATGTGTATATGTACGTATGTGCACGTGGGGTGAATGTGCCTGTGTAGGGTGTGTGTCTAGGACAAAGGGAGAACTTGGGACTTGAGCAAAGACAGAGGTGTCCCAGAGACCTGTTGGCACCATCGGGACCTTTGAGAGAAGTTGGTTTGTTTTGTTCAATCATTCAACAAAATTTTTTTAAAATTGACATATAGTTGATTTACAATGTTGTGTTAATTTCTGCTGTATAGCAAAGTGATTCAGTTATACATATATATACAGTCTTTTTCATATATTTTCCGTTATGGTTTATCACAGGATATTGAATATAGTTCCCTGGGCTGTGCAGTAGGACCTTGTTGTTTATCCATTCTATATATAATAGTTTGCATCTGCTAACCCCAAACTCCTAATCCATCCCTCCCCCACCCCCTTCCCCTCTGACAACCGCAAGTCTGTTTTCTATGTCTGCGAGTCTTTTTCTCAACAAAAATCTTTTGAGTACCTACTATGAATCAGAACTATGCTGGATGCTGGAATACAAAGGTACAAAGAAGATACGGTCCCACAGGAGAGACAGGCATGCAAATAAATGGTTGTAATAGAGGGAAATAAATGCAATCAGACAGGTATGACCAGGTAAGTGGGGAAAATAGGGCTCTTGGAAGACTTCATAGATAAGAAGCCCCAAGCTGGGGCTTCCCTGGTGGCGCAGTGGTTAAGAATACGCCTGCCAATGCAGGACACACGGGTTTGGGCCCTGGTCCGGGAAGATCCCACATGCTGCGGAGCAATAAAGCCCATGCACCACAACTGCTGAGCCTGCGCTCTAGAGCCTGCAAGTCACAAGTACTGGAGCCCATGCTCCGCACCAAGAGAAGCCACTGCAATGAGAAGGCTGCACACCGCAATGAAGAGTAGCCCCTGCTCTCAGCAACTAGAGAAGGCCTGTGCGCAGCAACAAAGACGCAACTCAGCCATAAATAAATAAATAGATAGATAGATATAGATAGAATAAAAAGAAGCCCCAAGCTGAGTATTGTAAGATGAAAAGGAGTTCTTTAGGTAAAACCATGGGTTGAAGTAGAGGAATAAAAAATTACAAGCAGGGCTGCCTTGGTGGAGCAGTGGTTGAGAGTCTGCCTGCCGATGCAGGGGACATGGCATGGGTTCGTGCCCTGGTCTGGGAAGATCCCACATGCCGCCGAGCGGCTGGGCCCGTGAGCCATGGCGGCTGAGCCTGCGCGTCCGGAGCCTGTGCTCTGCAACGGGAGAGGCCACAAGAGTGAGAGGCCCGCGTACTGCAAAAAAAAAAAAAAAAAAAAAATTACAAGCAGATGGTGAAGCAAGTGCAAAGGCATGGTGGCCCCAAAACGTTGGGATCCTGGCGTTAGCAGCTGAGGCCAGAGCGTGGACTGTGTGCACTGGGTGCAGAGCTGGAAGGCGGGGTGGGAGGTAGGTGGAAGGAACCAATTCATAAAGGGGCCCTTGTGCCATTCTCTGGTGGACCATGGAAAGCCACAGAAAGACGCTAAACTAAGAAGTCGAATGGTCATGTTTATATTTTCAATCTCCCGGGAACAAGGTGGTGAGGCGACTACAGCAATGGCGTAGGCAAGGGATGGAGATGAATTAATAGCAGCAGGTAACGTTGATCAAGCTACTACATTGTGCAGGCAGGTGCAAAGCACCTCCCATTCATCATGTCAGTTAAATTCTCAATAGCCCTATCTAGTAGGTAGTTATTATTCCCATTTTACAGAAAGGAAACCAAGGCTCAGAGAAGTAAAATAAGTTGCCCAAGGTCACATAGTGAGTCAGCGGCAGCACAAGCTTCAAACCCACGTTCATCTAACGGCAGAACCCCAGCCTTAGCCACTGTACCATCCCATCACCACTCCCGCACCAGCCCCCGTGGAGCTGCCCTCCGCGGAGCAGCTCTGGATTTGGGGTTGTGAAAAGGGGGTAGAGGGACCATGACCTGGGCTTTGATGACTTATGGAGCTCAATATCGAGGGCTGACCCTCAGGTGGCCAACTTGGTACCCAGGTAAGTGACCCTGCCATCAACCTGGATGAGGACTCTGAGAAAAGGAAGGGGTTTGGGGAGAAGATGCCACTTGGCACCCGTGGCTGGTCATCCAGGAAACACCCACGTGTTGGTGCTGGGGTGTCGGTGGTGAAGAGCATGGCGTGATTAAACCGCTGCAGCCCTGTTGTTCTGCAAGCTGGTCTGGTGGATTTGCTGTCTTTGGCCCCTGTATCCTCAAGAAGGAGGGAAGCAGGATGAGCCTGCCAAGCCTGGGCTCTCACTATGGCTCAGCCTTCCCACTGTTGCCCTCAGCCCAAAGTGTTTCACGCAGTGGATTGCAACCCATCCTCAGAGTCAGGGGTGAGCATGGCCAAAGGCCAGCTGGTCTGGGTCCTGATTCTGGCTGTACTGCAGGGTGACCTTGGGCAGGCCGCACACTTGGTTCTCCCAGGGCATCAATGCAAGGAGAGGTGAGGCTCCAGGGACAAGAAGAGCCCCTTTAACTCCAAGAGCCCGTGATTCTAGAGCAACACACAGCTGGATCTCAGAGGCGTTTCTCCAGCCAGCCACTGAGGTGTGGGAGGACTCTCCAGGGCAGCTCCCCTCCTGTCCCACTTTCTGAACTAAAGCCCCCAGTGCTGAAGCCAGCCTAGAGCCCCCCAAACACTCATTGCAGGGTAGAAGGACCTCTCTGAGCCCGTCTGAATTTGCTCCTACACGGAGGTTTGGAGAGGCCGGGCAGGGTAAGGCACCCCCAGGGGGCGGTGTGGGGCCCATGCACACTTCACGCATGGGTCTGGAGAGGCAGCCAGTGGCCAGTTAAGATAGGGACAAGACACGGCCTGCTTCCCAGAGATCAGCTCACTTTGCTGTCAGCTCTGCTGCCTCCTGCACCCGGCCAGCTCCTTAGCAAGGGGAGTGGCCAGGCTAGCTCAGTTTCTGGCAGGCACATTTGTAAATAAGCAAAATTCTCCCAAGAAGCATCTCTATTCGCCAAGAAGGGCTAGGTGTTGGGGCCATGAGAGAAGGGGGTTTCTCCATTGGGGAATAAAGGGTTTTTTTCATTCAACAATTATGAAAATAAAAATCAGGCAGTCGCTTCCATCCAGGCTCACCCCACTCGCCAGCCTGGATGTAAAGAGACACTGTCTGGGGGTTTGGGGTTTGGGAAGGAGTCAAGACTCAAACCTTGTCCAGGGCATCTCAGGTGTGAGTGAGGGCACTGAAGGTCACCACGAGGTGGGGAGGAATGCACTGAGCCTCTCTCTGTAAAAGGGCTCGGATGAAGCTCAAACTGGGGGTGATAGAACGGGCTTTGAGGGACTTCCCTGGTGGTCCAGTGCCTAAGACTCTGCCTTCCTAATGCAGGGGGCCCGGGTTTGACCTTTGGTTGGGGAACTAGATCCCACATGCTGCAACTAAGAGTTCGCATGCCACAACTAAAAGATCCTGCGTGCCACAACAAATATCGCGCACGTGGCAACAAAGATCCTGCATGTAGCAACAAAGACCCGGCGCAGCCAAATAAATAAAATATGAAAAAAAGAGAAGAAAGGGCTTTGAGATAGCATGGGCAGGAGAGGGCTAGAGAGCGCTGCTCTCCCCCACCCCAGCTTCAACTCCTCAGGTATACAGAGAGGATGGGAAACTGGCCAAGTGGAAGTACAGAAACCTCAGACTGTACCCACCAAGATGTTACATTATTGCGTGCCAGTGCTGTGCCAGGCACTCACTAGGCACCAGGGTTACACATATAAATACAAGAGGATCCACGTGCTCAAAACAGGTTTAGCAAGGGAGAGGTCAGCATTTGAAATCTAGGTCTCTTGCCTACAGCCTAGAACGTTCTTGGTAGTGGTGCGGGAGCGGGGCACAGCACAGTCTGGTACAGTGCTTCACAAAGTAGGGGCTCATACTTCCTCCCTCACAGGCAGATAAGCTATGTGAAGGTGGGTAATCTATGTAAGCACTTATCATAGTACCTGGCATTAAGTTACAGCTCAATAAATGGTTGCTATTATTAGCTGTTATTATAAGAAGCCACAGAATAAACACGGCACATCTTCCTGGAGTGCTAATTTTACTCAACCATTAGGGAAAAAAGGACATTCTTTTTATATTAAAACAAACACTGGCATAAGCTGGAGTAGAACGCAAAGCTCACTTGGATTTTTGACCTCAAACAAAGATTTCGGGCGTTCATTGCCCTGCCCCTCCTAACGACTTGCTCACCCCCCATCCCTTGATGGACACAGGACTAGAAAAGCCCCTGCAGGGACTTCCCTGGCAGTCCAGTGGTTAGGACTCCATGCTCTCACTGCCGAGGGCCCGGGGTTGGGTTCAATCCCTGGTTGGGGAACTAACATCCCACAAGCCACGCGGCGTGGCCAAAAAAAAAGACCCTGCACTTGAGTCAGGAAACCTGGGTTCCAACCTGGCTCTGCCAGTTACTACCTTGTGACCTTAGGTGCTGAATTCCTTGGGTTCTGTTTCCTCACTGGTACAAGAGGGTTAATTACACCTATATTCCAGATTGTGATAACAAACAAGATAATGTATGTGAATGTGCCTGGCAAAGTGCCTGGTCAATAATAGGTGATCAATAAATGTTAGGTGGATGCTCAATAAATGTTAGGTGATCGGGGCCAAGGAGACAGAGCTAAAGGGACATGGTAGATGGAATAGAAGTTACTATGTCACTGCTGCTAAGCCTCCCAGGTCTTTATGGGGAAGGGAGTGGGGAACTGTGTCCTTACAGCAATGATTCCAGATGGCCGTTCTGCACTGTGGTCTGTGACGGGAACCCAGCTGTGGCCCTGAATCATATACTAATTCCCCTTAAGCTCTTTTTCTATATCTTAGTATGTGAGTTTTCTAAGATACAGGTCCATATTGGGCCCCCCCCGCCCCAAGCCCAATAATTACCAATATTACTTATTACTCAATAAGTACTTGGCTCAGGGCATCTCATGTACTCAGGTTGCCATCTGTGCTTCATGCATGTTCTTCTTCTTTTTTTTTTCTATTTTTTTAAATGTGTTTTTTCTTTCATGAGTGTTCTTATAACTTTTCCATGAGTGTAGTCTGTATCCTCGGCAGCCTATAAAGTACCCAGTGGGGCCTCCCTGGTGGCGCAGTGGTTGAGAGTCCGCCTGCCGATGCAGGGGACGCGGGTTCGTGCCCCGGTCCGGGGAGATCCCACATGCCGCGGAGCGGCTGGGCCCGTGAGCCATGGCTGCTGAGCCTGCGCGTCCGGAGCCTGTGCTCCGCAACGGGAGAGGCCACAGCAGTGAGAGGCCCACGTACCGCAAAAAATAAATAAATAAATAAAGTACCCAATGACTTTTTGGAAGAACCTAAATACTGTAATATTGAATCATCTTACTAATCTTCCATTGATGGTCTTGCAGAAAATTGTGGAAAAAGAAAAAAGATTTTAACTGAGAAAGGTGAGGGCTATATCTTGATTATTCCTAATTTCCTTTCAACAACCCATTATGAATCTGTCCGCTGAGAATACATCTAAATCTTTTGGAACTTACTTAGGAGACACATTAGTATAATTACTTTTTATATTTTAAAATGGCAATCTGGAGCAGATCATAGGTCTAAGAGTTCTTCCAATCTAGAATTTTAGTCTAGGCAGGGGGCTTGAAATATTATAATAATGTAATATTATAAAAAAAGTTCCTTTATTGAGGGAACTATATGCCAGGCACTGGTCTATTTCACTTAATCCTCTCAAATGCCAGATGAGACGGGTACTGCTATTACCTCCCCAATTTTACAGATGAGAAAATTAAGGTGAAAACAAGTTTATAAGCTTGCCAACTTTATAAGACTAGTAAGTGGCAGTGCTGAAAATTGGAATCAAACTCTTCTTGTTCGTTATGCGGGCTTTCTCTAGTTGTGGTGAGCAGGGGCTAGTCTTCCTTGCGGCACGCAGGCTTCTCATTGTGGTGGCTTCTCTTGTTGCAGAGCACAGGCTCTAGGTGCGTGGGCTCAGTACCTCCACAGCATGTGGGATCTTCCCGGGCCTGGGATTGAACCCATGTACCCTGCATTGGCAGGCAGATTCTCACACTGCGCCACCGGGGAATCCCCTATGGCTTCTACTCTTAACTACCTCACTATCCTACCTCTTGCCATGCATAAGCCTCAAGGAGCTTTGAACTCATTTAGATGTATTTAAAGCCAAACCGCAGGGGCCACTAACACTTGCTTACCTTTCTTATTTATTTATTTAATTTAATTTATTTTTGGCTGCGTTGGGTCATCGTTGTTGCGCGCGGGCTTTCTCTAGTTGCGGCGAGCGGGGGCTACTCTTCATTGCGGTGCACGGGCTTCTCATTGCGGTGGCTTCTCTTGTTGCGGAGCACGGGCTCTAGGCACTCAAGCTTCAATAGTTTCGGCGCGCGGGCTCAGTAGTTGTGGCTCTCGGGCTCTAGAGCGCAGGCTCAACAGTTGTGGTGCAGGGGCTTAGTTGCTCTGCGGCATGTGGGATCTTCCCGGACCAGGGCTCGAACCCGTGTCCCCTGCATTGGCAGGCGGATTCTAAACCACTGTGCCACCAGGGAAGCCCAACTTGCTTACCTTTCTGATCTTTCTCTGAGACTCCTTCACCAACCCCTTGACCAATCCCTGAGGGGTCATAACCTTCCAGGCTGTGCACGGAATTCCCTAACGCAATACACTCTAGATACACTATGTGGCCTTGCTTACAAGCTGCCTTGGAGCTGCTTTTAAGCTATTTAATGTGTACAGTACATGTTTTGCCTCCCCAACTAGATTGTAAACAACTAGAGGACAGAAACTGTACCTTGTTCTTTCTGTATCCCTCTCAGTGCCTATGACTAGACTGGAGACGCCAGGGGAGCTCATTAAGTGTTGTTGACACTCTTCGGACCATCCTCCGTCCCACCTCGGCCACTCCCCTTTTCCTCGGTGACCACTCTACTTCCTCCTCCTGGGTCCCCACCCCTGCCCCCTCCCTCTACTTTTATCCTCTCGGGCCCCGCTCGCCCTCGTGGAGTTCATCCGTTCCCACCACGTCCCCCGCCCCAGGCAGAATCTCCAGCGTCCCCTAGCGACAAGGCGGTAGCCCCTAGCAACCGCATCTCGGTTTCCTGACGACGACGGCACGTAAGGTCACGTCAGCGCGCCGTGGTTCCGCCCCCGGCGCCGGCTGGCCCCGCCTGCCCGCGCCTCTTTCGTCGCCGCCGCTGCTGCCGTTTCTGTTGCCGCTGCTGCTGCTGCTGCCGCCGCCGCCGCCGCCGCCGCCGCCCGAGACTCGCGCAGAGCAGTTATGGCGGATCCAGCAGCACCCGCGCCCGCAGTCTCGGCTCCCGCCCAGGTCCCAGACACGGCCCCGGACGAGACCTCGGCCCCGGACGCGGCCCTCGCCCCGGCCCCGGCGCCCGCCCCGGACTCGGCCTCCGGGCCGTCCTCGGACTCCGGTCCCGAAGCCGGTTCGCAGCGGCTGCTGTTCTCTCACGACCTGGTGTCGGGCCGTTACCGCGGCTCGGTGCACTTCGGGCTGGTGCGCCTCATCCACGGCGAGGACTCGGACTCGGAGGGCGAGGAGGAGGGCCGCGGGAGCTCGGGCTGCTCCGAGGCGGGGGGCGCGGGCCACGAGGAGGGCCGGGCCAGCCCGCTGCGCCGCGGCTACGTGCGCGTCCAGTGGTACCCGGAGGGCGTCAAGCAGCACGTGAAGGAGACCAAGGTGCGGCTGGGCGGCGGGCCGGCGGGCGGGGGCCGGGGCCGGGGCCGGGGCCGGGGGCCGACGGAGGACCGAGTTGGCAGCTAGAGCCCTAGGGTAGGAGTGGAGACGTGCGGGTCGCTGCCCGGAATAGTGCAACTGCAGTGGGCCGAGGTGGGAGGACAAGCCTCAGCGGAGGGGACGCTCCGGTGCAAAGTCATTGCACCAGTCCTGGGCCACCGGGCCCCGGGCTTCCGCACACGGAGGACTTCCAAGCCGTACTAGGCTGCGGTGTCGGCCTCAAGATTGTGTATGTGGACCCACTCTAGTGGGGGGAACTCCTGGGGCTCTCGGGCACGCTCGGCTTTACACCGGTGCGGCGTTTTGCTGACCCCCAAGGAGCTACATGCTGCATTGTGCATCCAGAAAGGAAGGCCGTGCCGGTCCGGTCCGTGCAGGGAGGGGTTGTGGCATTCCAAAACAAAGATAGAGCTGAAAATCGCGGCCGACATAAAACCGCAAGAAGTTCACTAGATTACAGAATGCGTTATTGTGGGTGAAGAAAACCAACTTATTTGTGTTTTACCTTGTTGTCTCGTTTTAATTGCTGCAGGGAACTTTGAGTAAATCATTAACAATCAGAGCTGTGATATTAATAGTACTGGGGGAGCAGGGAGGGATGTGACAGCTGCTGACTGGGATTGATGACTCTTAAGTACAGTTGGACTAATTGAAAAAAAAAAAAACTGTAGAACTATGGATGGAGGAGAGCCACCCATTTGGAAACCTGAAGGGTTTTTTTTTTTTACCTGGGGCCATTAAGGAAACGTCACACTCCCTTATGATGTTGGTGAATACTGCAGTTTTACAAAACTGCAAAAAGCATTCATTGTCATAAACCTGAAACTGTGAACCAAGGTTGGTTTGGTGGTTTTCATGACTTGTTTTCTTGAGTGTGAATTCCTATCAGTGATTCAGACAGACACACACGCCCCCTGTATTTTTCACCCCTTCTTCATCTCCTCCTCCTTCTCTCCTTCAAGAAAACATTTCGAATGCTTCTTAAAAATTACCACCAGTACCGCTGTGTTGGGAAGCAGGAATCAGGCCTGGGCTGGTTTAGCTGCCTGGGATGTTGAGTGGTGTGATTTCAGGGGAGGGCACTTTAGAAGTTAATCTGGGTTTCTCACACCCTGGGAGACAAAGGTGACCTGCACAAGGGGTCTGTGATGACAGCTCAGGCGGGGAAAAAGGCCCCACTCCCAGGAAGAGCCTATGATCCATTTCCTAGTGGCAGAAGTGACTGCTGATACCAGCAAGGTCTTTTTCCTGGCCAGCGCACGGGCATCCACAGACATAGAAATCTGCACACAGGACCCCTGGCTTCCCCTCAGAGAAATACAAATCAGGCGGTAGCTTCTCTGACTCAGAGAGAAAACGATAAGTTCATGCAAAAGTATGTGGAAAAGATTACTTTTCGCAGCAGAATGCTTCTTAAAAATTACCACCAGTATTGCCGTGTTGGGAAGGGAAGATTTTTGCTCTTTACGCTGTCACACTAGCAAATGGTTGCTAGTGTTTTCCCGTGGGTTCTTAAAAAATGTTTTTCCCGAACCATCTTCTCTAAAGGTTTGTGACTTTGGAACGGAACTCGTTTTACTCTGTCATGGCCTCCTGCCCTGGGACTCAGGGAGGCAGGCCTAGCTCACTGCCGGGAGCTGCCATGTTTATCAGTTGTTGTTCCTGTTCATCTTGACACTGGTGGTTAACTTTGTTTACATTTATGTTCAGTCTGCCTCCCCCCACCATGTGTAATTATACGAAGTTTGACTTAAAATACCTATTTTGGAATTTAGTAGAAAGTAGCTTCAAGGCACCAGCTTGGATATATATTGAAGCTGCCGTCTTGACTTGCTTTGAATTTGTTGAAATCCATCGTGGCTCCAGTGGTGATGTTTTCTTTGCCATTGTAGTTTCTGCAGCTTCTGAGCTTGGCAGAAGCTAAGCGATGTAAGAATTCTAGGAAGTGGTGACATGTAGTGTCTATTCATGGATGGCAGGACCCACTGCTGCTTTTAGGATTTGAGAGTAGGCTTACTGGGGAGGGAGAGACGAGTTTATACCTGATAGGCACCTCTCTGTTACCCAGAGCCGTAGGCACAGATAACCCTGGTCAGCTGAATGTCTCTCTTGCTTTGCTCCTGACCACCCACTAGGGTGATGGGGTGGGTCCTGGGACCTTGCAGCATTGTGGTTTAGGAAGATTTTCCTTCTCACCTCCCACTCCTTATAAATCCATTGAGGCGACGGTGTGCCGTAAAGGAAAGACCGTTAGACCGAGACTGAGCATTTAGGTTCTGATTCCTAGTCCCCCACTAATCTGGTTATGAGATTTGAGAACCCAGTTATTGATAGAATAAAATAGTGACAATCTTGGGAAACTTATTTCTTTTTAAAGCTGCCACCTATTGGCATTTTGTAAGTAGTGTCCTGTTAGTGTGGATTGTTTAGTAGGCTGTGGAGTGTTTTTGTAGTTTTCGTGTTAGTACGGTAGACAATGAGTAATCTTAGTCTCTTAATTTCTTTTAAGTTTTTAATGAACAAATTTAGAAAATTCAGAGAGAGAGATGAAGAGGCTGGCCAACAAGTCCTACCCCCTCCTGGCCACTACCATGAAAATTATCAACAGAAATAAAATAAGGAGTTCTTCCTAGAAACTGGAATTTATGGTCCAGCTCCTGAGGCTTCAAGCAGCCAAAGTTACGCTTCTTCAGGACGTAAAAGAAGCGCGCAGTTCGTGCTCCTTCCTTTCCCTGAGCTCCTGACCCCTTCAGTATGGTAGCTGATTTATCTACTTGAAACTTTTCCCATTTGGCCATGGATCTCCTATGCGGAGATTTGCCCCATCCCCATCAGCGGTCATCCTTTGAGTAAATGTTTGGAATAAAGCCAAATGCCGATAGCCTCTTCCCCTTCTTGAGCGTTGACTAGATGTGGTGGGTCTTTCTGGTCTCCACGTGAGATGGCTGGACAGAGTGGCCCCTATAAGGAAGAGAGCTAACTGCTGTCTGTCCAGGTTTAGGGCCTTCCTGTTTACACTGCTTTAGCTTTCCTTTGCTTTCCCATCTCTTGTGCGTTGTCTTTTGCTCTCAGTTGCCACAACTTTCAGGGTCTTACCTGGCTTGAAATTTCATGTCTAAATTAAAGCTGTCTGTTCGTGATCATCCTGCTTTTGTGAGATGTTTTGTGTGGTGTATGTGTGTGTGTGTGTGTGTGTGTGTGTGTGTGTGTAGAGCATCCCTGATGTCAGGAATTGGCTTTTCAGTCTATTTTTGTCTCCTACTCAGGCCATCATTTCCATGGGGAAAGCTATTTAAGTGTCGCATCACAGCGTGCGAAGTTTGCTTCCTTCGCTTGTCCAGGTGCTGGGCTCATTAAAAGCAGTTGTTCTTAGTGATGTGAGGTTAAGCAAGATGCAGGACTAAGTGCATCTAATTGCATTTTATTCAGGTAGGATCACAGCGCTTGCGGCATCTCACCGTTGTTCTGTGATTTTAGTCTTCGCCCCTTGGCTTCTGGTTTCTGACTCCTAGGCCTCAGTGCCTTCGTGGTGCCTCTGTCTGGCTCGCCACCTGACTCAAGGGCACTTTCACCAGATGAAGGGCGTGTGTTTGTGTCCCGTGATTGGAAGTCAAAACCCTTGGGTGCTCTTCCTGTCTGTCACCTACTCTGAATGACCTTGGCCTTGTCACTGCCTCATTTTGTCTCTCTGCAATAAAATACGAGGTCTGTCTTTCTAGCCCCTGAAATGAGCCTGCACAGGTGGAATAACCAGAAGTGTCGCCAGGTGGTGCCCGTAGCAGCCACTTGGCTCTTAGCAGACACCATCCTGATGTCCATCAGACAGAGCCAGCCCCGTCCCTGCAGGAGATCACGTCCATGTGTCATAGGGTGATGCCCACGAAAGAGAAGCAAAAGGTGCACCACAGGGGTTTGTTTCAGGGGTGTAGGAATTCCTGTGTGATGATGTTGTTGCTTGTGACCTGGTGGATTATAGATTTGATTTCTTTATTAAGCCTCTTCTATAAATACTCATGATCTTCACTCCTCTGTTATTTTATAAGAAATTCAGTAGTGCACGTTTAAAGTAACGTCTGCCGAAGTCCACCAACCTCCAGGAGGGGGAGGGAATGAATATGTATGTATGTATGTATGTATGTATGTTATGTATATCTTGCAGAATCCAGGAGGCGTTCTTTTGAAATTCCCAAAAGACAGGTAATGGGATTATGAATTATAGGGATGACAGAGTATTGCTTTTGTACTTAAAGATTACATAATGTTTGTTCTTCTCATTATTGTGGTACTATGTGCTGGGCACTCCACAAGTGCTTTATGTGTATTGCTCACTTAATGCTTGCAGTACCCCTGTGAATTAGGTACTGTTATCATCCCTGTATTTCAGAGGAGGAAACTGAGGAACAGAGAAGTTGAGTAACTAGTCCAATGTCACACTGCTAATAAGTGGAGGAACCCAAATACAAATGGAAGTAAATATAGTTTGCTGTCATCTGAGGATTCATAGGTCGTTACTATATCGAGTTCCCTAATCAAACGTGAGTCACAAACCCTGTGATTGGCATTAATCATCCAGTCTTTGCACACTTAGAAGTCATAGTGGAGTAGGCGGGAAGCGCAGGTGAGGAGAAAGGGCAGGGCATTGGGATGGGTGGGAGGTGGACCAGCGGCCGCGAGGGAGGGGATCATGGCTGGGAGCAGGCGTGTGGGGGAAACACCATGTTGGCGCTGCAGGGCGCTTCTCTTCTACAGTTGTCATTCCCTGGCCCCTCGGTCGTTATCAAAATAATGGTCAGAAAACACATTTTATTTCCGGAGAACTTGTGAACACCCCTAGATGTTGAGTGTAAGGAACCTTTGTAAGTCTGATTCCCCACCTGCATCTCCCGCAGCAGAGCAGGTCTGAGTAACTGGTCTTTCTGTGTTGTCTTAGAAAAGGTTGGTGTTAGGAAATCCAGCCTGACCTCGTGCCCCCTCTCCTGCTGCTGTTGTCATCCTCCGGCTGGGAATGCTGAGTCACGAGTCAGGTTCAGGTTCGGAAGGACTCCTCGGAGAGAGGCTGAGTTCCGCTCAGTTCCAGTCCCTTCTCCTGTCAGTTTCCCAGCAGACTCTGCTCCCCACCTGTTTTGGCTTTAGGACATTGAAGGTCTTTTAGTGCTTTCCCCATCCCCACATCGCTGGTATTCCTACTTTCTTCTTTGTCATTTTCCTGTTCCATTGAAAGGAACTTTTTCTCTTTTTTACTCTTTTCCCCGGGGGCCTCATGGAGTCCAGTGGAACATCTATGGGGCCAGTACTTTACAAGAGGGGTGCAGGTAGAGTGTGTGACGTGAATTGCTGTCACAACAATGCTGGACCCGTGATCAGTGTTAGCTGACCCTGTGGTCCCCTCAGAGTTGAATTTAGGGCGATTTCGGTGATGAGTGGGCTCTCTTAAAAAGCCTTAACCCTTGGAAGACATAATCTGTGCTTCTGTTCCGATTGAAAGAACTTTCGGAGTTTGCTGCCCAGAGGTTAGGCTGCTTCTGGATCGGGGTGGGAGGGTGCTCAAAAGGGGGAAATGGCCATCAGGACCATTAACAAAGTGCTTCTCAGTTTACAAGGTGCTGTCACTTGTACTTACTAGCGGTTTGGTGTTTTTGACTGTAGCTCCTCCCTGAGGCTTCACTGGCCTGGCGGCTCGATGCTAAGCCCTGAGAAAGTCGAGGTTTTCACGCTGCTGCGTCCACAGTGGCAGCTCTTACTGAGCAGGGACACACGTTCAGAATTTCTTCTCTTGCTGACATTTCCCCCAGCCTCCGGGGGCTTTATTAGGAGCCACCTGACGTGTGGTTACAGACAGAGAGGAGCAAAACGCTTACTGGAATTTTTTGTAGTTCAGAATAGGACTGAATCATGTTAATGGGGAGCCCTCTGCATTTATCTACTCCAAGCTTCTTTGCCCTTGTTTTGCTCTTCAGCTGCACTCTGCAGTTGACGATTTCGTGTCCTTCAGTGCAGGCTGACTGTGTTGAATGGATCTTTTGGTCAGTTTTGTCCGCAGGTATACTGTGTTCTTCTGAGGCAGGATTGTGAAAAAGTTTTTATGATTTAAACTGAGGCAAATGATACACCGTTCAGGAGTATTCAGCTAGGCAGTAAGTGCTGGAATGCAGTCCTTTTGGGGTTAAATCCAGTTGAGTGGTTGAGGGGTTTTTGGTTTGCATATTTTGAGAGACGGAAACCTTTTATTTTCTGCAGCGAGGTCAAAGGAATGAGACACTTACCAGCTTGCTTCTGGTTTAAATTGATAGCATAACTATATCTGGTAAAAATTCATTCTAACTGTGACAATCTGAGCAGTTAAAAAAATTTAACTGAGTAGTGCTTTAAAAAAAAAAAAAGGAAAAAGCATTCAATCCTATTCAACAATAAAATGAACCCCCCCCCCCCAGCTGCTGGAGAGAGTTCCTGCAGTATTAAGAGCGTTCTTCATTTGCATCCTGCAAGCGAGAGCTGGTCTTTCACACTCCGCAGCTCTGATGAGGTTCTTACTCCTTGTTTTAATTTTGATCCTCTTTGTGGGAGATGCTGCTGTGATGAGGGCTAGTGAAGCCGTCTTGACAGGCATATCCACAGGACTGTCCTTGCCGGCCCCCTGTAAGTACAGGCGGGAAGGAATACAGACACACACACATCTGTGTCTCTTGCGTGGCTTCTGGCAGCATCAGGACGTGACATACTCCGTGTTGAAAGCATCCTATTTGTCTGCTCTGTTTAATTACTTAAGGGAGTTCGAGGGCCCTGAAGGCTGATGATATCACCTTCAGGGTGAGGAAGGAAGAGCATCTCGCCCACCCTGGTGTGCTTTGGGGGGCACCCCAGCACCCCATGATGAGAAGGGGGGTGTGTTTCCATTTCCTTGTGACTGGCACACCCCAAGCCTTTCTCCTTCTGGCCTCACACCACTGGGTGTGAACAGCTCTTCTGAAGGTCACGAAGGACTAGTGAATTCCTGGTCACTGTACTCACTGATTTTTTTCTCAGTTCCTGTCCTTTTGACCTGCCAGCCTTGTTAATATGGTCCATCACGCTCCTACTGGAACCTTTCTTCCACTGGGTTCCACTATACTGGCTGTAGTGAATTTTTCTCTTTTTACCTTTTTCCTCTTACCTCTCTCAGAGATTCTCCTCTCCTCCTGTCTTTTCTTCAGCGCTGTCATCTGCTCCTGCAGCACAGCTGGTACCTGCATTTACACGACTTCCACGTCCATAGCGCGTTCCCAACTGCTTACTTGCTAGCCCTGTCCTGTCATCTAGAGTCTCAGACTTCTCACGTGTAACTGCCCTCCCCACCCCAAATCTATGGAATTTTAAAAATTCCTTTTCCCAACTTTTTATTATGAAAAAATTTCAAACATACAGAAAAGTTGGACGACTAGTCCAGTGATTTCTAATTACCAACAACCATCTTGAGTCAGCAGTTAACCTTCTGCCAAGTTTGCTTTATCTGTGTGTGTGAGAGTATGCGAATATGTTTCCTCCTGAGCCATTGGTAAGTTAGTAGCAGACATGGTGACGGTCACCTCTAAATACTCAAGTGTACATCTTCTAAAAATCAGAACATTTGGGATCATTTTAAATTTACCTTTCTGGGCTCCCATTCTAATTTTTTTCCCCTGTTATGAATAATGCTGCTATGAAAATGGGTGTACAGATATTTCTTTGAGATCCTGTTTTCAGTTCTTTTGGGATATACTCAGAAGTGGAATTGCTGGATCATATAGTAATTCCATTTTTACTTTTTTGAGCAACTGCCACACTGTTTTTCCATAGCAGTGATACCATTTTACATTCCCACCAACAGGGCATAAGGGTCCCAATTTCTCCATATCCTAGTTTGTTATTTTTATTTATTTATTTTTTGATCATAGCCATCCTGCTGGGCATGAGGTAATATCTCATTGTAGTTTTGATTTGCGTTTCCCAGATGATAAGCGATGTTGGGCATCTTTTCATGTGCTTATTGGTCACTTGTATATCTTCTTTGAAGAACCTTTTATTCCAAGTCATTTGCCCATGTTTGAATTGGGTTGTTTGTTTTTTCGTTGTTGTTGAGTTTTAGGAGTTCTCTCTGTATTCTGGATATTAATCCTTTATCAGATATGTGATTTGCAAATATTTTCCCCCATTCTCTGGGTTGCCTTTTTACTCTGTTGGTAATGTCTTGACGCATACAGTTTTAAAATTTTCATGAAGCCCAAATTTGTCTGTTTTTTCTTTTGCTGTCTGTACCTTTGGTGTCAGGCCCCCGTTCTAATTTGTCATTAAATCTTTTGTTTGAAACGCCTCTTGCATCCTCTGCATGTCCTTTCTCCTGGACTGGTTCGCTCTCTGGTTGCCTGGTGTCCAGACTCCTCTCCTGGTCTCCCTGCCTCCAGACCCAGGATCCCAGGCTGACCCCCCAGCTGCTTGTCATGCCTTAGCTTGTCTTCAAGCCTCCTCACCTACGTTTCACATGGCCTCCAGCCTCTTCAGGTGACTCCAGCTAATCTGTTTCCCCACATCAGTTGCGCTGTTCCCTGCGTCTCAAGCCCCATGGTACTTAGACGACACACTCGGGTTCTCTCCCTGGGTTGGACGCTTCTTGAGAAAGAGAGCTTTCTGTGAAAGCTTATATTCTGAGTGACTCACGTGTAGGAGTGAGTAACTCCTTCAATTAAAAATGGATCTGGGGGCTTCCCTGGTGGCGCGGTGGGTGAGAGTCCACCTGCCGATGCAGGGGACACGGGTTCGTGCCCCGGTCCGGGAAGATCCCACATGGCCGTGGAGCAGCTGGGCCCGTGAGCCATGGGCGCTGAGCCTGTGCGTCCGGAGCCTGTGCTCCGCAGCGGGAGAGGCCACAGCGGTGAGAGACCTGCGTACCGCAAAAAAAAAAAAAAGACACTATTTAGATTTACAGAAAAGTTGCCAAGATCCTGGTATACCCTTCACCCAGCTTCCCCCCAATGTTAACGTCTTATGTAACACGGTGTATTTGTCAAAAGCAAGAAGCTAACATTGGTTCCACACGATAAGCTAAACTACACACTTCTACTTGGATTAGTTTTCCACTAATGTCTTTTTTCTGTTCCAGGGTCCAAATCTATGGTACTACATTGCATTTAGCATAATTGCCTTTCAAATGTTGGAAAAACCCTTCTAATTGATCTTTCTTTACCTAATCCACACTTCATCCTCTTCCCTAAGAGTTATCTTACTGAAGAACTTTGTTCAACAGCTTTTGATGCCAGAGAGAAGGGGTCAAGCAAGACGCTCTCTGAGAGAAGGCAGTCGGAAGCCACCTGTAACCATGGAGAGAGCACTTGTGGAGAGTAGAGGGCAGCCGCTGGCAGAAAGAGCGGCAGTGGGTAGACAGGTGAATGCAGAGGGCGTGGGAGTGTAGGCACCCAGGGTCAGGGACGTAGGGAAAGTGCAGACTTAACATCCTGTTGTTCAGTCTCTGTGGTCCAACACTGAAGAAAAATTGGTGGGATTATTCTCTTATTTGTCTTAGATTGATAGCTTTTTTATTTTTTCTGATTGCAAGTTATATTAAGTTACTTATACATACTTGATACAAAATTGCAAGAACATACAAAAAGTAGGTTAAAAAAAGGTCTCCTGTGATTCCACCACTCAGGTATAACTGCTTTTTATCATTTCAGCGGATGGTTATTCTAGTCTTCTATGAACATATAACTATTTGTTTTCGCAAATACATGCTGTGCTTAATCCCTCCCCCTGTCCCACACCACTTAACAAACGTAAACTGGACCGTTTGCAAGTGTCCAGGAGGAGTTCAAGTGTGCAGTACCCACGTGTATTTCCACAGAATAGTGGAAGCTTTAAACCCAGACAATTTGCTTCCCTTTGCTGGTCATGTTCTAAAACGCACGTTTCCCAGAACAGTGTCGTCTGCGTCGGAACTCTGTCAGATTTGTTGCTGTGCGGGCGACTCCTCATGCTTTGATGCACACTGATTCTCTTGGGCTCGAATCTAAAGACTTATTCCCAGACTGTCTTTCAGAAACAAAGAACACCAGTAACAAAAACCTTTGCCACTTTCACCTTGCCTCGGCTTTAGGGTCTCAGGTCCGAGCCTTCTGCTGAACCCACAACAGACATTGGCTGAGGAGGTACCCGGGTCTTGGGTCTTTGCACCCATCCGTCCCTCTTCCTCACAGAGGCCAGCACTGTGGGCACCTCACAGGGGTTTGCTCAGCCCTTCAGGATCATTTCCTCTGTTGATCAGCTCATCCCATAAACTACTCTTCAAGTACGATTTATCATGCTCTTTCTGCGTTCTCTTTATTGGAATTGTCACCTGTAACCTTGGGAGCCTGCATATTCAAGTTCTTTTAACAGCAGCTGTGGTGCCCACTGCCTTTGCTCTTTTCAGATGTGATGGGATTAACGTTTGTGGAACACATGCAGACTCCACTGCAGGCACAATTGGAAAGGCCGAGTAGGACTGTTTTCTTTCTGGAATGTGGCTTTGGGCCTGTCTACAGTGTTCCGAAGTTGGGTGTTCAGAGGTGGAGGTGTTTCTATTTCGTAACATTTTCTCCCCATTTCAAAAACATTTTTTGAGGTGGCGCAGTGGTTAAGACTCCGAGCTCCCAATGCAGGGGCCCGGATTCGATCCCTAGTCAGGGATCTAGATCCCACATGCATGCCACAGCTAAGACCCGGTGCAACCAAATTAAATAAATAAATAAAAACAAAAATTTTTTGACAGCGTGATTTTTAATGAATGCCCATAATTCCATCAGATGGATGAAACCATTTCTTTAACCAGTCTCTTTTGACAAGCTGGTTTGTTGCCTGTTTTTCACAGTTTTGAATGATGGGACTAACATCTTATACTACTTTTTTTTCTATCTTGTTAAGTTTCTTAGGATAAATTCCTAAATGAAATTACTGGTCAAGGGATAGGAGTACATTTTTTTAATATTTATTTATCTGTTTACTTATTTATATATTTATTTAGGCTGCGCCGGGTCTTCTTTGCAGCAACACGGGATCTTTGTTTCAGCACGCAGTGTTGCGGCATGCGGACTCTTAGTTGCGCCATGCGTGTGGGATCTAGTTCCCTGATCAGGGGTCGATTCCGGGCCCGCTGCATTGGGAGCACGGAGTCTTAACCACTGGACCACCAGGGAAGTCCCAGAATGTTTTTGTTTTTGTTTTTGTTTTTTTTTGCGGTACACGGGCCTCTCACTGTTGTGGCCTCTCCTGTTGTGGAGCACAGGCTCCGGACGTGCAGGCTGAGCGGCCATGGCTCACGGGCCCAGCCGCTCCGCGGCATGTGGGATCTTCCCGGACCGGGGCACGAACCCGCGTCCCCTGCATCGGCAGGCGGACTCTCAACCACTGCGCCACCAGGGAAGCCCCCCAGAACGTATTTTTAAGATTTGATTCATTTTGCTAAAGTGTCACCCCCCCAAGTGGTACCCACTTACACTTCCATCTTAGAACGCCTATTTCCCAGCACCATGGTGAGGCTTTTTGTGACTTATGCAGGAGTACCCAGCTAGTTGGCAGCATCTCGAGGACTAGAGCTCAGGTTAGCTGACTGGGCCTTTTTGTGGCCGCGCCCCTGTTGCCAAGAAATAAGCCCTTCTTGTGCCAGAGGGTTTCCCTGAGCCCTGCAGGATGGGCAGGCCGGTCTGTTGTGCCTTCAGCTCAGGGCGTGTGCATTCCCCAGGCAGAGGGCTGGACGAGGAGGCAGTGAGTAAGCTGGGGTGGGAAGGCGGAGGGACAGGAGGTGTTCAGACACAGGGCTTGGCGTCAGCATGTAGACCTGCAATTGCTGTGTCCACAGCCAGACCCGTAGACAGAATCTTGTACAGTTGCTGGGAATTGGATGAGATCACCCTGAGCACTGCTCAGCATAGCGCTGGCCAGCAGTTACTACTAACGGGGGAATCGTTTATCTCTGCTTCAGTTTCTTCGTCATGTTTGGGAGCCCGCACAGTACGTATGATTGCAGGTTTAGGGGAATATTGCTAATTAGCTTGCCTGCCCTGTAAGACTGACTTTAAATTGAAATCTTAATGCGTGTGTGTGTGTGTGTGTGTGTGTGTGTGTGTTTAAATAGATAATATATGCAGATGGAACAACATTCAAGAGGTTTAAAAGAGTATGTAATGAAATGTTTGTTTCCTTCCTACCATTTCCACCACTATGACCAGATATAGTCTATTCTGTGCACATATATATATATATATAAAATTTTTTTTACGAGACTAGGCATATTTTAACACCCTGTTTAGAATTTCTCTGTGATGGTTCTGCAGTGAGACTGAATTAGATTTTTTTAAACTATTAACATAGAAAAATGATATTGAAAATTTGCCTCTGCTTTTCCCCCCAGTTTTATTGAGATATAATTGACATACAGCACTGTATAAATTTAAGGTGTGCAGCACAATGATTTGACTTAAATATATCATGAAATGATGACTACAGTAGGTTTAGTGAACATCCATCATCTCATAGATACAAAATAAAAGAAAAAAAATTGTTTTCCTTGTGAAGAGGACTCTTAGGATTCACTCTCAACTTTCATACATAACATACGGCAGTGTTAATTGTATTTATCATGTTGTACGTTACATCCTTAGTGCTTATTTACCTTATAACTGAAAGTTTATACCTTTGACCACCTTCCTCCAGTTCCCCCTCCACCCCACCGGCTGCCTCTGGTAACCACAAATCTGACCTCTTTTTCTGTGAGGTGTTTTTTTTTTTTTTTTTTTTTTGCGGTACGCGGGCCTCTCACTGCTGTGGCCTCTCCCGTTGCAACGCGCAGGCTCAGCGGCCATGGCTCACGGGCCCAGCCGCTCCGCGGCATGTGGGATCTTCCCGGACCGGGGCACGAACCCGCGTCCCCTGCATTGGCAGGTGGACTCTCAACAACTGCGCCACCAGGGAAGCCCCCTTTTGGCTATTTTGAATAGTGCTCCTATGCGCATTTGTGTGCTGTACAAGTTTTTCTGTGGACATATATATTTCAGTTCTCTTGGGTACTATACCCAGGAGTAGGATTTCTGGGTTGTGTTTATTCTTCTGAGCACCTGCCAAACTGTTTTTCAGAGTGGCTGCACCATTTTACATTTCCACCAACAGTGTTTGAGGGTTCCAGTTTTTCCACATCCTCACCAACACTTGTTATTATCAGTCTTTTGATTGTAGCCATCCTAGTGCAGTGGTATCACATTGTGATGCGATGTGCATTATGACTAATGATGTTGAGTGTCGTTTCATGTGCTTGTTAGCCATTTGTATATTTTCTTTGGAGAAATGTCTATTCACATAAATCCTATGTCTATTTTTTTATTTTTTTATTTTTTATTTTTTGCGGTACCTGGGCCTCTCACTGTTGTGGCCTCTTCCGTCATGGAGCACAGGCTCTGGATGCACAGGCTCAGTGGCCATGGCTCACGGGCCCAGCCGCTCTGTGGCATGTGGGATCCTCCCGGACCGGGGCACGAACCCGTGTCCCCTGCATCGGCAGGTGGACTCTCAACCACTGCGCCACCAGGGAAGCCCCTTATGTCTATTTTTTTAATTGGGTTATGTGTTGGCTTGCCTCTGAGACCCTGCATTTGGGTGTTCTTTAGACTCTAACAGGTCTGTGGTAGGTGCCCTATGCATGTCATAGGGGTCTGTGCCAGGTGTCTTGCATTACATTGAGATTCAACCTCCTTTCCTACTTAAATATGCTCTAGAGGATTTGAGACCCTTATAAACTGAAAGGTCTTTAAGTTCTAAATCTTTCTAAGAACTGAGTTCTGATTGTTTTCCATCTGTTGCTCCACAGTCACTCTAGAATAAGAAAGGGGTTGTTGAATAGGGCTTCTTGGACAGTGGGGCAGCGTTTCACATACGTACCAGTCACATGAACTATGCATAGCACGCCATTTACAGTTGAAGTTTCTCAAAGGCAGAGCCTATACCATCTTTTCTTTTGTTTTTCTTGGCTCGCTCCGTAGTACGGATTATAATATTTCTTATGCAGTAGGTGATGAAATGCTTGTTGCTTGACATGAATGTACTTTGGTAACTGAGTCGTTTCTGTAGCCCTTCGGCAGGTTGAAGGCATGGTTGTGCTGAAACAGTGAGAGGTTGCCTGTGTGTGACAAACGGCGCTTGGTTCACAGAGGCCCTTGGCTTTCCGAGTGTGTCTTGGCTGCTGCTCCTTCACAGATCCTCCCTCCTTAAGCAGCATGACTGTCTGCCGAGGGGCACATGTACTGCTATTTATGTCCTGTGACTTTCTCAGCGATTGTTTTTAGGTTAGCATTTAAGAGCCTAATTTAATTTTGTTAAGTGTGTAAAGTGTTGATTACTCGTGCTTGTTGCTCTACACTGACAGTGAGTCTCTCCCACCTGGAGCCCAGCTTTGTCCTGGATCAGTTCTGACTGTCATGGTTGAATCACAGCGATCTATGGAATTTAAAGTTTCTCCGACATTTGAAACAAAAAGCTATTTGTGGGAGCAGACAGGTGGCCTTTTCAGGTGATTGGGGCACTTTCTAAAGGAGTTGTGCTTTCTTTTCCCTTCCCACCATTTCGAATCTTGGAGCAGCAATACTGGAAGAGCCCTTCAAAGATACACTGGTGTCTAGTAGGTAGTATGCAAATACTTGTAAGTGATTGTCGAAACTGAGGATTTCTAATTTTTGAATTTGTGATTTCTTGTTTTTGTTGACACATTACCGTCTCTCCGTCTTCAAATGTGTCCCATGGTTATGTGTAAGTACTTTGGAAAATTAAGGTTAAAGAGCTCTGGTTGGCATGATATAGTTAGGTAAACAGGGGCGATTGAACACATTTATTTCCACTTCCTCCAGAAGCCCTTCTAAAATGACAGTAAAAGGATTTTTTAGGGCTTCCCTCGTGGTGCAGTGGTTAAGAATCCGCCTGCCAGTGCAGGGGACATGGGTTTGAGCCCTGGCCCAGGAAGATCCCACGTGCTGCGGAGCAACTGAGCCCGTGCGCCACAACTACTGAGCCTGCACTCTAGAGCCCACGTGCCACAGCTACTGAAGCCCACGCGCCTAGAGCCTGTGCTCCGCAATAAGAGAAGCCACTGCAATGAGAAGCCGGTGCACTGCAACGAAGAGTAGCCCCCGCTCACCGCAACCAGAGGAAGCCCACGCGCAGCAAGGAAGACCCAACGCAGCCAAAAATAAATAAATAAATAAATTTTATTTAAAAAAAAAAGAATTTAAAAAATGTCTAAGCCCACGAGGAGAAAGAATGCGAGAGAAGACAATTGACAGTAGGTTTCAAGTTGTGGATGATGGATGGTGACTGCAGCAGCAGAGCAGGAGCTGAAATGTTTGGTGCCTCAGAGACTCGGCCCAGGGAGGAGCAGTGTGGGAAGCCTGGTGTCCTCAGGGCGGGAGTGCGGTCTGGGCCTAAAGACAGAGGGATTAACTGAGAGTCTGTATAGGGAGAAATTCAATTCCCCAAGTTACCTGCCCACTAGTACAAACCAGAGAATACTTATCCCCTCTGCCCACGCGAGTACAGAGGTTGATGTTCCGGAGAAATCAAACCGGAGACTCTAGATGAGGAACCTCAGGTGGAGCGAAGGGGTCAGTGTAACCCTGGACTGAAAGGGGGATTCATGGACGTCTGTATGCTCAAGGGGAAATCCCATAGCCTGAGATCAGGCCAGGCGCGGGGTTGGAGGACTTCCCTCTGGGAGAACGAACAGTGTCGGAGACAGGCCCGCAGTTGCTAGTGTTTGGCAGTCCCTCAAAGCAAACGCTAGATGCTACCCCAGCTAATATGATCAGTACTAGTCCAAAGGCTTGCTTGTGTCCACAAAGCTTCCATCATCTTTTTATTGCCTCAACTTTTATGTATGTATGTGTATATATATATATATATATATTTTTTTTTTTTTTCTTTTTTTTGCGGTACACAGGCCTCTCACTGTTGCAGCCTCTCCCGTTGCGGAGCACAGGCTCCAGATGCACAGGCTCAGCGGCCATGGCTCACGGGCCCAGCCGCTCCCAGCGGCATGTGGAATCTTACCAGACCGGGGCACGAACCCGGGTCCCCTGCATCGACAGGCGGACTCTCAACCACTGCGCCACCAGGGAAGCGCCTACTTTTATATTTTTTATTTTGAAATAATTATAGATTCATAAGAAGTTGCAAAAATGATACAGAGAGGTCCCCTGCACCTTTCATCCAGTTTCCCCCAGTGGTTACATTGTACATAACCACAGACAATAGCAAAACCAGGAAATTGACATGTATACGATGTGTGTGCAGTTCTATGCCATTTTGTCACATGCAGCTTCATGTAACCACCTCAGCAGTCGAGGTACATGACTGTACCATCACCACAAAGATTTCCCTGATGACTCATTTTAAAATAGGAATGGACAGCCAAGGATCACAGCATATTCAGAAAGCTCCCAACATGAAGGGTAGAGGCTAGAACAAACAAGAGAAAGATGTGTCAGAGGAAGCAGTTGATACTGCGAACAGAAGAAACCCTCAGAACACATAGTGAATAGCCTGAAATAAGAGTCAATATTTTGTCAATGAAATAAAACAGGATGCTATAAAAATCAGAACAAGAAATAATTCTTGGAAAATACAAACATAATATTAGAAGAAAAGAGTTGACAAAGACTCCCAGCAAATACAATAAAATATCTGACATCTAGGAGATCTATAAAGAGAGAAAGGGAAAATGAAGGGCAGAAATGTATCAAGGAAATCGGAAGTGTTTCCAGAATTGAAGATCGCAAGGTTCCAGGATGGTGAATGGAAAAAGTCTTAGCTGGCGCATTGTGTAATTCCAGAACACTGGGGATAAAGCTTCCAAAGAGAGAAAACAGTCGCATAAAAAAGATTGGGAATGAAGATGCATCGGATTTTCAACCTCCTGGGAAGCCGGAGGCAATGGAGTAGGTTTCCAATCTGACATGGTAGATTGAGCTAACGTAGAACCACTCTTAACTGCAGTCACTTAGAAGTGCTATGTAAAATATAACAAACATTTTAAATGTAGCTGAGCACATAAGAAAGAAAAGGGATAAGAGGACACCAGAATCAAAGAGGGAACCTAAAACCAGAGCAGAATAGGCTGCTGGTGTCGTAGCAGCCTGGGGGGTGTTTATTGGGCCCTAAAACAGGCCCTAACAATAATACAAGTCTGGATTTTAATGAAAATGTGTAGAATTGAAATAGAAATCCCCTCAAAGGGCTGTTCCCTGGTAAAAGGGGAAAAAAAAAAGATGTGACAGAATCTCCCCCATGAAGCCAGAGAAATGGCGAGGAAGTTTATCACTGCCCCACACCGTGAGGTGTTGGGGGAAGTCTCCCATGAGCGACTGAAACATCTGAGTTTGAGGTCTGTATTTATAATACCCACTTTCAGGAATCCCCAAGCCAGCGCGAGGCTGGTGACGCTCCTGGAGGTCCTTGCAGAAAGAAAAGCGAAAATTCTGTAGAATGACCCTTCCACAACGCAGGCCACTTGGAATCCTGTGATTTCCACAAATGATGAGCTCGTGCTGAGAAATTACTAAACATACAGAAAAATCATAAGGAAGAGTCAGCTGTCACAACAAACAGGAGGATTTCCAACATTTTAAAACTTCAGATAATGAGATTAAATATAACGTTTAAAGTGATTGAAGGGCTTAAAGAAAGAATAGAAATCAAGGAAAGAATAAGATACAGTACGTTTTAGAGACTTTTTTAAAAGAGCCAAATAAAATCTCTACGATGAAAACTCTAATCGTTGCATATAAAACCCAGTGGAAATGTTAAATAGCAGAATAGACACACCACAAGAGAGAATTATATGAACTGGAAAATAGATCTGAAGAAGTGAAGTAGAATTAGCACAGAGATCCAGAGAGATGGTATAGATGGTATTGAGGGAAGGGACGTGCCAAGCTCAGAGGGTGGGAGGAGGGGCCCAGGCAGAGTCGGATGGAGTTCCCAGAGGAATCAAGAGCATCTTAAAAGCAGCTTGAGAGGAAAAGACAGATTACTCCCGAGGTTCAGCAGTGATACTCAGCAGATGTCTAAGTAATAACAGTGAGGCCAGACCATGATGGAATAAAATCTTCAGTGTGCTGAGGAAAATAAGCTTAGTTTTCAGTGACCAGCTTATCATTCCATAGTATAGTGAGAACAAAATACAGGCGTTTTTCACAGAAAGAAAAACTAAGTTCATTCACTCACAGACCTTCATTGTACTTCAAGAAGAAGGAAACTAAACCCAGGAGAGAGAGACAAAAAGAAATGGCGTACAGATACGGCAGAAACGTGCGGTAGAGCTAAATCATCTTTAACTTATAAAACGGTGATCATTACTGACTTGAGGAGAGTCAAAAACTGAAATCCTGACAATCAATGGAAATGAGAGAGGGGATTATCTGAACTAACGCTTTCTAAGATCTTTGAACCGTTTGGGAAGAGTGGGAGGGATACTGATTTGCTTTAGATCGTCTGAGTCAAGTAGACATATTAAAATGTTAAGGATAGAAATAGGATTGGAAGCCTTCAAACCAATAGAGGGAGAATATCCAGAATGATAAAAACTAGGTCATTTCACTAGAAAAAAGAACAAAGAAAAAGTGTGGTAGGCAGAAAGCCCTAAAGGTAACAGAAATAAATCCGCCCGGATCACAGTGAATATAAACAGAGCAAAAGTGCCAGTTAACGACAGAGGCCTCGGGTAGGAAGACAAGAGCGAAGCCCTCGATGTTCTGTGGGAGTTTCACATCCAGCCAGTTACCTGACGAGTATTTCTTCTCAGGCCTGCAAGGACTGGAAAAATGTGCCTCCTGTGGACCTTCCTCCAGAAGCTGGTGGGAGGTGTGCTCCACCAAGACAAGGGAGTTTTCTGGGATCCAGAAAACGAGATTCCCCCACAGGCAGGCTGTTGGAGAGGCAGGCTGGAATTCTGCAGGAGAGAGATCTCCAAAGAAGAGAGACAGAACCCAGAGTCACCTGATGGATTGTGTGAGCATGTTTGGAAAAGTTAGGGACAGCTATGTGATAGAATTCTCAATCCGTACACAGGTTGTGTGTATCCACAGAGCACACTGAGTCCAGCTGTGAGCCACATTTACTCCATTCCAGCACATTCAGGTTGTTTCTGTCAAAGCTGCAGAACTGTCAGAAGGATGGACTCGAGGTAAGGGGTTGTCAGGGGACGGGTAAGAAACAGGAGGTCCCTAGGTAATGTCCACAGTTAATAACTTAGGAATTAGAGGTGCAAGCATATTGTTTATGTATATGGGTAAATACTCAAACTGCTAAGAAATTAGAAAGTGGTTTTCTCAGGGGAGCGCGATTGAGACAGTAAGACAGGGCATTGCTGTTTTGTGTTGTTAAGCCCTTTGGAACTCTTTGTTTTTTGTTGTTTTTTTTTTAAAGAATTTACTGGTTTAAACCAACACTGTTCAATAGAAAGTGGCCTCACTTTCTATTGAAAGGTTTTTTTCTCATGGCCTCAATTTTTTAAATGTAAAAAGGAGCAGGTGAAATTAATTGTAATATATTTTATTTAAGCCAGTATAGAGCCAAGACATTGTTTGAACATATAACGGATGTAAAAAACATTAATGAGGTAGTTTGCATTCTTCGTAGTAAGTCTTTGTAATCCTCTCTGTGTTCCAGCACATCCTGATTCAGACATCACATTTCAAGCGCTCAGTCGCCAGATGAGGCTGGTGGCTGCCCTGCTGGGCAGGGCGGGTCTGACCCAGGAAGGATGGAGGGTGTCTGCTCCGTGAGGGTCTTTAACGATATGCAGATCGACATTCAGGAAGCCCGTTCTGGAGAGTAATTTCTGACCCTGGTTTCTTCCTTTAGCCCAGCCACCCCTACTTTAAATTCTCCACTGACATTTAGAATTGTTCCATATTCCCAGGAAAGTCGTAGACTTGACGGCAGAAATTACAGTCCTGGGCTTCTCTCCTGGAAGTTGTTTCCCTCTTTCCTCATAGATACTGTTTCTAGCACTGCTCTGAACCTTCTCAGACTTCTCCACATTCTCTTAGCGTAGTGATCAAAACTGGACTTAATACTGTCGAAAGGCTGACTGACTCAAAACAGAACAGCGGGACGGATGGCCTCACCTTGCTTGTTCTTGCTTCTTCTCCGAAGTGTGTCGTTTTTGCTTGTCGGATCACTGTCATCTGTGTGGAGCAGCTCTTTTTCTGAAATGCTTCCTTCTCTTGGCTTTGGGAGCATCAGGAACTTGGGGTGTTAAGAGTGAAGGTTGAAGTATTACTGTTTTAAAGTCTGTTTCTTAAGTGGTTATTCTACCTGAATTTCTGGAACTCAACCCTCAGATTTCAGTCAGTGGAAAGCGGTGAAGGGTTTTGTTGTTGTTGTGTTGTTGTTTTTATTTTTGGCTGCATTGGGTCTTCGTCCTGTGGGCGGGCTTTCTCTGGTTGTGGCGAGCGGGGGCTACTCTTCGTTGCGGTGCGTGGGCTTCTCACTGCAGTGGCTTTTCTTGTTGCAGAGCACGGGCTCTAGGCGCACGGGCTTCAGTAGTTGTAGCACATGGGCTCAGTAGTTGTGGCTTGCGGGCTCTAGAGTGCAGGCACAGTAGTTGTGGCGCACGGGCTTAGCTGCTCTGCGGCATGTGGGATCTTCCCGGACCAGGGCTCGAACCCGTGTCCCTGCCAATCCCCTGCATTGGCAGGTGATTCTTAACCACTGCGCCACCAGGAAAGCCCGAAGGTTTTTTTTTTTTTTTTAAGGGTGCTAGGATTGATTTGTGTTTTGAAGCTATTGGTAATCCCTTCCCTCCCATTTCTTTTATTATCCTATTTTTTTATATAACTCTCCTGAGAATCAGGAAAGGTCTGTAGAATCAATGGGTTTTTCCACTACACACACACGCACACGCACGCACGCGCGCCCCCCCTTGCCCTTTTCCTTGCTTCTCTTCCTGCTTCCCACCCCTTCCAAAAAAGACTCAGTTTTCATAAAAGCCACCGTTGTGTAAGCCTAGTCTTAAAGCTCTGTTAAAGCTTGAAGTGAAGGAAACACATCAGGGTGATAACAAGCAGGGAAGGGCAGGCGTCTCCCCATCCTCCAGCCTGCTGCTGGGTCTCCATCCCGCTCCTCCAAGACCCTGGGAAAGGCCCCGGCCTGCGGGCCCTGAGCACCACCACTGGCGGTGTCTGCACCTGTGGACGTCGGTCACCCCCGGAACTGTCATTTTAGACGGGGGGCCGCTGGGGGTGGGGAGGGGAGGGGAGGGGAGCTGAGCCTCTGGGCCAGGCCGATGACTGCAGTCCGTGTGCGCAGACTTGTGTGTGATGGGACCCTGCCCTTGAGCCGCGGGTGGTCTGCTTGGGGGAGCAGCTCACATATGCGGAGGTGGCTGCCAGACGAGGGTCTCTTGCTGGGAACTGGCTGCTCATGACGTTTGGGGCTGAAGGGAGGCGGGCGCAGTGGGAGCAGAAGCCGGGCCCTGCAGCCTGCCTGCGCCCGGAGAGGGCGGCGGGGGTGGCCCGGCGGCCGGACTCCAGGGTGCCCGTGGGACACCAGCCTCGTAGAGCTGCCAGGCTCTGGCTCTCACACGGCCGGGCTGGAGGCATCTCCCTGGGTACCTCGCAGCCTGGACTCTCCAGACTGCCCCTCAGCCGCCGCCACCACACCTAACTTTAACGTCTCAAAAAGAGGCCCTTGCCCAGCCCGTGTCCCCTCCACCTGCCTCTTCCTTTCTCCTCCCGCCAGCCTCTCTGGTCCCTGCTTCCTGGGTGGCCAGTTGTCCTCCAGCGTGGGCGTTGCTGACCACTGCTTTCGGCCACCTGTCCCCGTTCCCGCGGGTCCCCCTGCAGCCTCTGCCCTGGGGGACGCGTTTGGGTGCTGTCTGTTTCCCAGGCGCTGTGCTGGGGCCGCCCCGTGCCAGGCGGGGCTGGTGAGCAGGGAGCAGCAGCGCTGGACAGGCGGTCGGAGAAGGGCTTCCTGAGGGGGTGACGTCTGGACAGAGGCTTGAGTCAGCTGTCTGGGCAAACGTAAAGGCCGTGATTGTTGCCGTGGCGGCTCCTCGTGTGTAGCTGCTTGTTGCACTTCTGCCCCCCCCTTCTCTTGGCTCCTCATGGCCTGGTGTCTTGCTAGCACCAGGCACAGCGTTTGGCGTCCTGGTAGGTATGCAGACTGTTGAATGAGTGGGTGGATGGATGGATGATCCACTGTCGATGGAGTGAGCAGGGTGTGACAGATGTCAAAGGAAGCAAACTCAGACTTCCTACAGGGCGGGCTCTGTCCCTGCCGAGCCCCTGAGAGAGGAGGGGCAGGTCTGAAGCCCAGGCCTGAGGAAAGCCAGGTTCAGGTTAAAACACCTTCTGGCGTGCCCTCTCCCTGTGTGGTTCATTTCACAGCTTCGTATATTACCTGCTGTTTCAGGCTAGTTCAAACTACTGATGGGTGAAGTAAACTCTGAAATTGCTGGGAGAGCGTTAAGCGGGGTGGGCGTGGGAGGGCAAGAGAACTACTGTTTCCATTACTTACCACGTGCCACATATGTCCTGGGGCTTAGATCTCAAAACCATCTCCACAGGCGTACTGTCACCTTCACGTGGCTTGGTTGGACCTTGAAGGATGGACCGTAGCAGAGTCCTTGAGGGCGTCTGGATACACCTGCGGGAGTGGGAAGGATTCTTCAGATATGCCAGTCTGGGGTTGTCTTCTGGTTCTGCTTTAGATTTCTGGTCCAGCAGACTGTTGGCCAGCTCTGAGGCCCCAGGGATTAGAGAAATAGGGACAGCCCAGGTAGGAGAGATAGGAAGGCTGAGATGTTTATAGTAAAAGGTGTACTGTGGGCTTCCCTGGTGATGCAGTGGTTAAGAATCCGCCTGCCAGTGCAGGGGACATGGGTTCAAGACCTGGTCTGGGAAGATCCCACATGCCGCGGAGCAACAAAGCCCGTGCACCACAACTACTGAGCCTGTGCTCTAGAGCCTGCGAACCACAACTACTGAGCCCGTGAGCCACGACTGCTGAGCCCGCGCGCCTGTAGCCTGTGCCTTGCAACAAGAGAAGCCACTCCAATGAGAAACCTGTGCACCGCAACGAAGAGTAGACCCCGCCTGCAGCAACAGGAGAAAGCCCGCGCGCAGCAACGAAGACCCAACACAGCCAAAAATAAATTTTAAAAAGAAAAAAAAAAAGGTGTACTGCGTACTCCTGGCGAGTCTCCAGCCCTCCTCAAGCAGGGGTGCTGACACCCTAGTGCGTCCATTGTAATGCGTTAGTGTATCTCAGTGGTGCTGTTTACTGCCATCCTTAGGAGAGCAGAACATGGTCACCTTCCATGCTCTGGTGGCTTAGATGACGACGACGCAGGCGTTTCAGTCGTTGGAGGGGTTGTGACCGTGCAGGCCCGAGCTGAGTCTACAGTGCCAGTAGGTGTTTCCTCCTCACCTCTCTCCAGTGGGTGGTGGTGAGTCCTTTCCACTTTCCCAGCCATGCCAGTTACCACGACTCAGCCCAGAAGCCGACTGCTAAGTATTTGTGCTTCATTTTGTTAGAAATCTTTGCTCAGAAGGCTGGCTACCTGATCCCTTCCTGACCTAATTCTAGTGACATGGGGTGACTGAGAAAAGGAAGATGTGACTGTCGAGGTTGGCACTGGGGAGTGGCGGGGCCAGCCTCTCTGCGTGGCTCTCAGTGGCTGCGGCATCCATGGTGGGGATCAGGCAGGTCCAGAGGGCTGTCAGCAGTTTGGGACCAGCTGGCTGTTAAGACCATCACTCGGTGATGCGAGACCCTGGCTCGCTCTCCATCCCGGGGGTCTCGTGTCTCTTCCTCCTTGGCTTCCTGTGCCTTCGTCAAGCTCTTGCTTCCAGGGTGGGGGCGGGCAGGGGATGTTTGCAGCACCCACCCCGGTTTGTCTCGGAAAGATGTAGTTTTGGAATTGAGGAAAGCAGAGGACCAGCATGGTTCTGACACAGTCATTCTGGGGAGGGTCGTGAAGCTCCTGCCCCTCTGGTGTGGATCCCCCTTACCTGCCTGGGGGTGGCTCAGGGAACGGGTGGGGTGGGGGCTCTGAGCCCACAGGTATGATGAAAACAAAGCCGCGTGGGGAGATGAGCCACCCTGCTCCCACAGCCCACCTCAGTGAGAGCCTGACCCCTGGGCAAGGACTCGGCCTCGGACCAGGGGTCTGGTGTGTTATTTGTACTGTCTTTTCCTCCCATATTTGCATTTTTAGAAATAGCAGTGCTGAGTGGATCCCTTTCAGTGTGAGTCAGCTTCAGAAGGTGGGGTGCGTTCTGCAGGGAGTGTGGCCGTTGATTAGCAGCTGGTTCTCAGTTTGGGAGCATGGACCGCGGGAGTCACAGACGTTCTGGGTGGAGATAAGGCTCGGCGGCATGAGCCACTGCGGGAATGAGTCCCCAGCTCTCTGCTGACCAGAGGTGACATCGTTCTGAAGATACTGTCATTTTTCTGTGGGTGTGAAGAGAGGAAGGTGAAGAAAAGGGAGCGGGAGCGTCTGTGAGCCGAGGTCCTCGTGGTCGTCTTGGAGGATGTGCATCAGGCAGTGACTCGCCTTCCTGCCAGGGCAGTTCTTTCTCAGACTCAGAGTTCTTACAGGAGAGAAGAGCCACATTTGATGCACCAGCTCCGTCCCGTCCAGTAACCCAGCTCTAAAAAATCACGTTTCTTGTGGCCGCAGCATGGGCCTAGGAGCTGCCTTCCTGCCTGGAAGTCTTTATGGTGGGAAAACCGTGTCCCCCAGGTGTCCGGGGATGTGTACTGGCAGGTTCTGCTCTTTGCCACCTAGGCAGCAGCTGGCCTGGGTCAGGTCACAGGGCTCTTGGTCAGCAGGGTTTGGGGCTTTGTTCTTGGTGTCTGTCTGGAAGCTGACCTAGACCAGGGTCTGGACCACCTGAGCAGAGGTCAGAGTTGGGGCCACATCGTTTAGGGGACCTGGTGCCTGTGTGTCTGTTCAAGGGCTGAACTGCAGGAGGAGTGTGTCAGGGATACTGAGGGCCGGGTATGAGCTGAACCTCACTTTGTTCATTATTTTAATCCACCTTGCTTTTTTGCATCTTGATCCCCAGATTTTTATCTTTAAATTTTTTAAAAATTAAAAACAAATGTCCCGAGGCTTCCCTGGTGGCGCAGTGGTAAGAATCCGCCTGCCAATGCAGGGGACACGGGTTTGAGCCCGGGTCCGGGAAGGTCCCACATGCCGCGGAGCAACTAAGCCCGTGTGCCACAACTATTGAGCCTGCGCTCTAGAGCCCACATGCCACAACTACTGAAGCCCACGCACCTAGAGCCTGTGCTCCACAACAAGAGAAGCCACGCAATGAGAAGCCCGCACACCGCATCGAAGAGCAGTCCCCGCTCTCCGCAACTAGAGAAAGCCCGCATGCAGCAATGAAGACCCAAAGCAGCCAAAAATGAATAAATAAAATTAAAACAAAGAAAAAACAACAAAAAAACCAAATGTCCCTAGTAGTCCTATTTTGTTTTAGAAGAAAAGGAAGCATACTGGTTGAAGTAGAGCTGTTTTAACCAGGCTGGTTATCTGACTCGCCCAGCGAATGTTAAGAAATAGATTCCTGGCTTCACCCAGAGATTCGTTCAGTAGGTTTGGGGTTAAAAAAAAAATCAGGAATGTGTTTTGTTTTGTTTTTTTTTGCGGTACGCGGGCCTCTCACTGTCGTGGCCTCTCCCGTTGCGGAGCACAGGCTCCGGACGCGCAGGCTCAGCAGCCATGGCTCACCGGCCCAGCCGCTCCGCGGCATGTGGGATCTTCCCGGACCGGGGCACGAACCCATGTCCCCTGCATCGGCAGGCGGCCTCTCAGCCGCTGCGCCACCAGGGAAGCTCGGGAATGTGTATTTTTGAAAGAGTTCTGAGGGTTCTTCTGATAGTTGCCGTAAAGCCTAGTCCTCCTCCCAAGGGGCCTGTCGAGGCTGCCTCCGTTCTTCTTCATAATCTTTTGCTGTTTCCACACTGATGAGTTTCATATCTAGACTCCTCCACTCTGTCTTTATGGGGCCATCGGGTGGTTTCCATCAGTTGCCCTTCAAGACCAAACATAGTGGTGTGTGTCGGCCAAAACGCTACCTTGCAGTTGCTGATTTCAGGACTTGGTGTCTAGAGGTGGGCGTCCAATAGTTCAAATACATTTTGATCTCTCACTTTCAGGAAGTGTGTCCTCCTTCAGATTTGTGATAATATGAATTCTGGCTGAGAAGTCCTTCTATGTCGGACCTAGAGGAGCCCGGAGGAAGGAAGGAAGGAAGGAAGGAAGGAAGTTTCATGCTTAATCGTACAGAAAAGAGAATCAGGCCAGGGTCTTGCGTGCTGGTGTCTGTTCACTGGTCACCCCCTCTCCCCAGACGGCTCAGGGGCGCCGTGGGGCAGCGAGGCTGGCCTGGTGCCAGGAGGAGGACTGGGGAGAGGCTCACTTGGTACGTGCCAGCCCTGTGCCCACTCCTGGCACATCGTTTCCAGGACCCTCCTTTTGAGGGGCCTGTGAGGCCCAGATGAAGTCTGTGAGGCGCTCGGACACTCCTTACCCTTCCCTCCCTCCCTCCCTCCCTCCCTCCAGGCTCACCCGGGCCTGAGAGCACCTCCTGCTGGCCCCCTGGCCCGTGCGGTGCCACCTCCTCCGATCGCACCTCCTCCAGGCAGGCACCTTAGTGCCACCCCGCCATCCAGCTGAGCGCACCCTCTCCCACGCGCTCTGGTTCTCTCTTGGCTGTATCTGCTCATCGCTGAGGTGGGTGTGTCTGCAGTCATTAAGAGGGGAGGAGAATTTTGACCATATAAGAAGATGGTAATTTGCATACTATAAGATTTCCTGTGGGTTTTCTTGAAATAGCTCCCCGATTCTAAAATCCTTTCAATTTGTAAAAGACTTTTTAGTAATGACATCTAGCTCACGTTAATTTTTTTCAAATAAATTTATTTATTTATTTGTTTTTATATTTGGCTGCATTGGGTCTTCGTTGCTGTGCGCGGGCTTTCTCTGGTTGCGGCGAGCAGGGCCTACTCTTGGTTGCGGTGTGCAGGCTTCTCATTGCGGTGGCTTCTCTTGTTGCAGAGCACGGGCTCTAGGCGCGCAGGCTTCAGTAGTTGTGGCACATGGGCTCAGTAGTTGTGGCGCACGGGCTTAGTTGCTCCGAGGCATGTGGAATCTTCCCGGGCCAGGGCTCGAACCCGTGTCCCTTGCATTGGCAGGCGGATTCTTAACCACTGCGCCACCAGGGGAGCCCTGTACGTTAATTTTTGCATCTTGTTTCTGTCTTTGTAGATGTTATTTTGTGTACTTGTTTTCTCCAGCTGAGCTCTAAGTTCCTGGGGAGGGAGACTGTCAGGGGCCTCGTCCAGGCTTTGCCCTGGTGCTCCTGTCCCGGGGCCTTCTCAGGCCGTGTGCACCAGCGCCATCTTTTCCTTTCAGCCACCCCCCTTGGGGGTCTGTGGGGATTCACTTTGCAAATGGAATACCCACGTGGCCCCTCGGCAGGGACAGGTGCTGGGCAGGTAGACTCCAGGGCTTCTGGAGACGTTGCAGGGGATGAGCTCTGGAGCTGGAAGGGCCCAGAGCTTGTCCAGCCCAGGGCTGCCCATGCCAGATGATGCCCAGGGAGGTGACAGGACTTAGCGCATGCAGCTGAGGAGTGGCAGCACCGTGGCCTCTGCAGGACCTGGCCGTTGGGCTGTATGGCCAGCCGCAGCCTCGTCTCGCTGTGCCTGCAGGAATGGAGGGACGCTTCCTCCCAGCCTCAGGGATTCTGCTTTTTCATGGTCAGTCAGGTTTTTAGGACTTAACGGTCAAACCAAGAGGTAATAGCGGCCCCCAGGAGCCATTTGGTCTGTGCCAGAGTTGCCAGGCCAGTTGGTGCCTGAGTGATACCCTGTACCCTAGGCTGGGGATCCATTTCATGCCTTGAAATAGTAACCACAGGTGTTTGAGGAGCAAGCAGAGGTTGGTGTGGGTTCAGGGAGGCTGTGTTTCTTCCTCATGGGGTCCCTTATAGTTGAGAGTGGGCTTGACCAGCCCCACTGGACTCAGATATAGTCCCTTTTAGCTATTTCTCCTCCTCCCTTACTGCCTTTAAAATGCCAGTCAGAATAACCAGGATTTGGAGATATGTATCAAAATCACTTTAGGAACTTTTTCAGAATGCCTGTTTTCACAATACCATCCTGGGGACTGTGGGCAGTGAGCCTGGGATGGGGCCCTCCTTGCATCTTGATGCCCCTCTGTTAAGAGCCACTGTTACATGAGGACGAGGTGATGTGCACGTGGGTCACCTGGAGACCTTGTTAACCTGTGGATTCTAAGGCAGCTGGGCTGGGGCCTGGGAGTCTGCATTTTCAGCGAGATCCAGGACGATGCCCTGGGGTAGAAAGGGCCGTGCAGAGGGTCACGCACGCCAGATGAGGAAGGACACTAGCAGATCCAGGGCTCTGGAATCCTGGCGCCAGGTGGCCTGGGGCAGGTCACTTACCTCTCCGAGCCTCCAGCCTCCTCTGTGGAATGAGAGCTACCAGAGCAGTACCTCCACGTGGGGCTTTTTCCTGCACAGCACGGGCTCCATAAAGGTCTATTCGTGGGATTACCAGCCTGGGTCATTGTTCTGTGAACTCACCTGACATCAGACACGTGGGGCTTAGGGTGGGGGTCTGGAAGGCAGTGTTGGGCTCTATCTGCACCTGGACCGTGGGCTTGCTGTCTGCTTACTCCCGGGGATGGATGCCCAGCAGCCCGGCCATGAGAACAGACAGGACGTCATGCTGTTTACTTTTCTACCTTTTAGTCATGCCTCTTGAGGAGGGAGGCCTTCTCAGTCTAAAGCTGCCTGTCTGTACCCTCCTTTCTAATCCGGGAGTCCTGGGCTGTTTTGTCCTTTTTAGAGCCAGGTTGATAAGCCCGGGGCCAAGACACTGGGTGTAGTGCTGGGTTCCTTCTCCACGCCAGCTCTTGCCACTGGAACGCATATGCTGCACCCCAAACACTGCAGCATCTGCAGAGACCCAGCTCTGCTGCTCCCCGGTCCTTCCCCCTCACTGAGCAGGCAGTTGGACTCAGTCCCCTTTCTCTGTCCCCTTGGGCAGGCTGTGCCTCTGGACCATTTCAGCAAGCCGGCAAGCCACAGCTGCAGTTTCCAAGCAGTGATGCAGTCATGCTGCATTGCCGGCCCTGATTACAGGCTTCGGGACTGTGGTGTGCCATCAGAGAGAGGGGTCCCTGGAGACAGGGCTACCCCTGGGGGTTGAGAGTACAGAGGCCTGGCCAGTTTTCATCTGCAGGGGTCGGGGGGTGGCATCCCTTGCCTGCATCTCTGATGCACATTTCCTTTGCAGCCTGGCCCTTCCTGCCTTCCCCCACCTGCCATTTGGAAACAGGGATCTTTGTCTCTCTACCCAGCTTGGCAGTGTATTTACTTGTATAAATGTTTTCAGGTATTTTCATTTTGTCTCCCCCATCTAAATGTAAGTTCTGTAAAGCCAGGACACGTACCTATGTGTTTGTATTCCTGTCTCATTCTGAATCTATGGAAAACACTAAAGAACTATTGAATTGATTGACCCCAGTCTTTGGTTTTAGCAGAGCTTCTGTTGAATGGTTTCTGTAGCGCGTGATTGACAGAATTTTCCAGTTAGGGGCACCGGCGTTTGTCTTTTCTTCCACGGCCCAGCCATTTCCAGCTCTCCTCCTCCCCCCCCGGCATGTGAGGCCCTCTGGCCATTGGTGTTTGATGGTAAAACCTTCGATCCTCAGGTGGGCAGTTTGCTGATGGCTGGATTTTTAGGGACTCAGTCACATGTTGGTCAACTGCTCTGAGAAAGTCATTACACTGGCATTCGCTAGGCTTACTGGCCAGTCATATCCCCAAATCCATTCAGAACTGGAAGCTGGAAGAGGAGCCCAGCTCCAACCCACAGTTAGTACCATTTCCTGCCACTCCCAGGTTCACTCTTCTGAAGGCCAACTTACTGACATTTTAGGTAATGTCAGAAAGAGTTAAAAGTTCCCCACTCCCACAGTACCTGTGTGTGAACGTTTAGATCCTAGGGTTTTTGATTGTTTTCTTGTTTTGGGCTAGATCTAGACCAGCTTCTGACGAGAAGAGAGGTCTCGCTCTGCTTGTAACTGGCTGAAACCCTAGCCAGAGGGAGCCAGCAGAGCAGGTAGGCAGACTGCTGGGGCCCTCAGACTTCTTGAAAGTGACCCGCCATAGAACATATCATATACATCGTGACCCAGGACACATGTATGTTATATATGCACCTGGAAAAGTGTTCTCAGAACAGTACCTCGGGGCTTCACTGCTGGCGCAGTGGTTGGGAACCCGCCTGCCAATGCAGGGGACACGGGTTCGAGCCGTGGTCTCGAAGATCCCACATGCCGCAGAGCAACTAAGCCCGTGTGCCACGACTACTGAGCCTGCGCTCTAGAGCCTGCGAGCCACAACTACTGAAGTCCACGTGCCACAGCTACTGAAGCCTGCACACCTAGAGCCCGAACTCTGCAACAAGAGAAACCACCGCAGTAAGAAGCCCACGCGCCGCAACGGAGAGTAGCCTGCCGCAACGGGAGAAAGCCTGCGTGCAGCAACGAAGACCCAACAACGAAGACCCAATGCAACCAAAAATAAAATAAATTAAAAAAACGGTACCTAGCCTTCCTGTATGTGATACACCCAGTGTTGGCCACAACCCACTAAATTGATCTCATAACCCGCTAATGGGTCACAGCCCTCAGTTTGAAAAACACTGCTTGGGAATAGCGTGATGGTCCAGTGGTTGGGATTCTGCAGTTTCACTGCCGAGGGCCTGGGTTCAATCCCTGGTCGGGGAACTGGGATCCCTCTGGCCGACTGGCACGGCAAAAAGAAAAAAAAAAAAGAAAGAAGGAAAAGCACTGCTCTAGGGAGCATTCCATTCTAGGATTTCCAAGGCTTTTTCAGAAATCTGCACTGTGGGATAAACTTCCCAATCTGGCATCTTAGCTTCTCTGGCCTCCAAATTGTATTTGCGTCGGAGGGAGGGAGTTAATATCCCTGGGCCTGCCCTTCCCCTTTCCCCACCCATCTCTGTGCCAGATCCTTCTAAATTCCTTAAAGACTGTGTACATTCCTTATTTTACATTTGTATTCTTCTCTAGCCTTGAATCTATGGGAAGCACTACAAAAAATTTCCATGACCTCAGTCCTAGGATTAGCAAAGTTCCTATTGAATGGCTTCCTCTATTCTCACCCCCTAGACTGAGCTGGGCTTCTCAGCCAGTGACTAGCATGTCGCCCATTCCATCTTGCCTTGGAGTGCAGCTGGGTGGCCACCGCAGTGAGCTGGGGTGCTTGCAGCCAAGTAGACCCAGGGGCCGCGGGACTGGGGCCTTCTTCAGCATCTGTGACCTCGGCTGAGGGAGTGAGAGCGGCTGGTTACGAGGCCCTGAAGTCTCCCCACCCCACCCCACATTGACCACCGTCCCAGCTCTAGCTGTATGAGAGGTGGGAGGCATGGTGTTTCTCAGATTATTTTTACCCCTTGGGAAGTAGCAAGCCTTTAGAAATTTCCAGCACTGGCCTCACCTCATTACATTCCTTTTAGGAATCTGTTCTTTGAGTCCAGGCCTAGGTAAACAGCCTCATCTCCCGAGTGTCTGCTGGCCCTGGCACTCCTCTCTCCTCTCCCTCCCCAGGAAGGGCCTGGCTCAGGCCACTGAACACTGCCCAAACCGGGGGCCACAGCAAGCCGTCCCCCATCGCCCACTCACTTCCCAGGGGCACAGTGTGGGACTGGCAGACAGCTCGTCCTTGCGACCCGAGGCTGTGGGTGCTGGTACGCCCATTGTCAGTCGAGGATCTGGTACAGCTCGTGTCACTCACCCCCAGGGAAGACTGTGCGGCTTTCTTGCTGTGGGTCCCAAGGACACCCGCCTCTCCTCCCCTGTGTTTTGGCCTTGCCGGAGTTTGACAGGAGATGACAGTGGTGGGCGGGTGGCTTCCAGCCTTGACGCAGATGCTCGGCCCCTTTAATGGCCCTCCTTTGCCCATTGTTGGACTTCCTGCCTCTTCCCCTCTCGCACTGGGAGCCCTGTTAGTGGATACTGATCTTAGGGACCAGGTATGAAGCCTGCTTTTTTTCCTAAGGTGGGTGCTCAGCCCCCACTGAGCAGGCCAGCCCTTAGGGCCCCCCAGTCCTACAGGATGTGATGTTCAAATCCACTTTAAAGTAACTTCTTGTTTCAGCTTCCTTGTACTTTGAACCAGTTGATCAGCCTCAGTTTGCCTTTTTCTGTCCTTGGAACATTTTTATATGGTACCTTAGGGTCATTCGAGAGCAGTGTTGGGAATGAGGGTCTAAGACCAGGAGCTGCGGGACCAGCTCGTCGTTCCTGCTGTGCCGTCAGTGCTAGGCGTCAGAGCTGCAGCTCAGGGAAGCAGTGTGCGCCTTGGGCAGCCTGGGGGGCAAGGGGCAGAGAGTGGGCCTCCTGGCCAGGGCAGAGCTCCTTGGGGCTCAAATGGGGGTGGGACGGAAGTGCTCAGCCCCCCTGCCATGTTGCCTTCCCCCAGCGGTGTCCCCCCTCCTCCCTTTGCCACTGAATTGCTTTCCCACTTGGAGCACCTCATTAGCTCAAACTTCAGAAAGGATCTGGAGAGTGATCCTTTCACCCCCCTCTGCTCTCAGCACCACCAGGCTCTCCTGGGAACAGCCTCAGGGCTCTTCAGCCTCAGCACTGCTGATGCTCTGCTGGGGGTCACAGGGGGTCAGGCTCTGCTGGGGGGTCAGGCTCTGCTGGGGGTCACAGGGGGTCAGGCTCTGCTGGGGGTCACAGGGGGTCAGGCTCTGCTGGGGGTCACAGGGGGTCAGGCTCTGCTGGGGG
>NW_021703786.1:29595694-29682022 GCF_005190385.1 Monodon monoceros
GGGGTCAGGCTCTGCTGGGGGGTCACAGGGGGTCAGGCTCTGCTGGGGGGTCAGGCTCTGCTGTGGGGGTCAGGCTCTGCTGTGGGGGTCACGGGGTCAGTCTCTGCCGTGGGGGTCAGTCTCTGCTGTGGGGGTCAGGCTCTGCTGTGGGGGTCAGTCTCTGCTGTGGGGTCAGTCTCTGCTGTGGGGGTCAGTCTCTGCTGTGGGGGGCTGTCCTGAGCATTGTTGGATGTTTAACAGTGTCCCTGGCCTCTAACCACCAGGAACCAGCCCCCACCCACCCCACCCCCCGCTGTGACAGCCAAGCGTGTCTCCAGACATTACAGATGTCCTCTGGGGGGCAGAGTTGCCCCCAGTTGAGAACCACTGGGCTACCTGGTCACCCTGCCCTGCTCAACAGCCAGATGACGCTTTTAACGTGACCCCCGCCCCCGCTCAGAGACCTGCAAGAGCTCCCGTCACTCAGGACGGACTCTCAGGTCCTTCCCTGGTGCTTTTTCTCTGAGGCCCGAGACGCCTGGCCTCACCTCCTGTTCCTTGCTGCTCTGTCGCAGCCCTGCTGGCCTCTGCTGGGCTTCGAACATCCAGGGTCGTCAGGGCGGCTCTTTTGTCTGCTTGGAAAGCTCACTCCCTTAATACACTCAGACCTCTGGTCACATGTCACCTTGGAGCGGTCTTCCCTGGTCACCCTCTCAAAATAAATAACTTGCTCCCCTCCCGTTTCCAGCCTCTCCCCCACACACCCTGGGTAGCGCCTCGGTTTTCTGTATGGCACATAGCACCACCTGACCTCTGTCTGTGTGTGTGTGTGTGTGTGTGTGTGTGTGCGCGCGCGCGCGCACGTGCCTGTCTGTCTGTTTCTCTGCTGCACTAGAATGGAGGCTGAGTCAGAGCAGGTCTTATCTCACCAGTGCCTGTCCTCCCTGAAGCCTGGCTCTCTTCCTCCAGAGCAGGTGCAGGAATCCTCGCCATGCGGGGCAGGTGTGTTTGTTACTCCTGTTTCCAGAGAAGGCAGTGGAAGCAAAGGATGTGGGTTCTCGGATTCCACCAGGCACGTCCCGCAGACATGTCACAAAAGTGTCCAAGCACAGGGAGTTATACCCAATCTCTTGTAATAACCTGTAACGGAATATAATCTGCAAAGAACCCACAAAAACAAATCGCTGTGCTGTACACTTGAAACTAACACAGTATTATTAACACAGTATATTGTAAATCAACTATACGTCAATTTAAAAACATGTTAAAAGTCTCCAAAGTAATGCATGTTCGGTTTTTTTTTGTTTTTTTTGTTTTTTTTGCGGTACGCGGGCCTCTCACTGTTGTGGCCTCTCCTGCTGCGGAGCACAGGCTCCAGACGCGCAGGCCCAGCAGCCGTGGCTCACGGGCCCAGCCGCTCCGCGGCATGTGGGATTTTCCCGGACCGGGGCACGAAGCCGTGTCCCCTGCATCGGCAGGCGGACTCCCAACCACTGTGCCACCAGGGAAGCCCGATGTTCGTTTTTAAAACCACCTGTAGCCCCTCTTCACTCAGACACTTTAACATTTTGGTGTGTTACCTTTCTTGTCTTGCTTTTTTTTGTTATCCAGAACCTCTGATAGCTACAGCTCTCCCTCAAGAAATGTTAAACAGTAGTTCACCACTTACAGAGGTTGTTCAGAATTCTAGAACCAATAATGACAGTTAAAATCTATCCACCTTCCACCTCAGATCCCACGCTGGTAACAGTTTTTTAAAAACTGCGTCCAGGGTGCGCCTAACAAAAAACGTGGCTCCGTTTCATGATTTAGTTTCACTTTACAATCTGGCATTTTCCTAGAGCAGGCACAGCGCCGTCTGGTGTTAGCCTCCAGCGTCTGGTGCCTGTGGTCTGGGTGCCTGATCTCTCAAGGGTGGGAGGAGCAGAGGAGGGCAGGCTGCTGAGACGCGGTGGTATCTCCCACCTGGAGGCCTCGGCGGGCGCTCAGGGCCCTGATCCGCAGGCAGAGGCCACCACAGCCGCCTGCCATGTGCCCCAGAAATGAATAGAGCAGTTGTTGCTTTTATAACCAGGAGAAGAATTACTGTCTTTCAGAGGGTGTGGACCTGCCAGAAATGTGTTTTACTCTGTCCCTATCTCTACTGCTCTGGGGAGGGAGGAGCTTTTTCTGTGGTTAAGCGAATGGACTCGAGCTAGACTGCCTGAGTTGAAGTCCCAGCGGCACCACTTAGGAGCCGTGTGACCATGAACACATGACTTATTTTCTCTTTGTCTCAGTTTACTTATCTGTAAAGACAATGACAGTATGCTTATTTCGTGGAGTTGAGGATTTCTCAGGTTAAAACACGTGAAGTGCTAGAAGACTGCATGGAGTGTAATACACACCAGCTGTGCTGTCGCTGTGAGGAGAGGCTTCCAGAGCAGGGGTTCTGAAAGCCTTCAAGATGCAGGGAGCATGTGTCTGGAACAGGGAGAGGCGAGGAGGACGTGGGTAAGCGCTGTTCCGTGGGAGATGCTCGGCTGGAGCTGCTGGCGGATGTGAAAGGAGCAGTGCCCAGTGTGGTGGGACATGGGCACCTGGGAGGGAAACTTGTGAAAGAGCATGGAGAGGCTTGCAAGTCATCCTTGCCCTCCCAGGCGTCTTGTTCTCATTTTCTGGAATTCCCAAGGAAAAGAAATGTAGCCAGAGGGACTTCCCTGGTGGCGCAGTGGTTAAGAATCCGCCTGCCAATGCAGGGGACACAGGTTCTATCCCTGTCCGGGAAGATCCCACATGCCGCGGAGCAACTAAGCTGCTGCGCCGCAACTACTGAGCCCACGTGCCACAACTACTGAAGGCCACGTGCCTAGAGCCCGTGCTCCGCAATGAGAGAAGCCACCACAATGAGAAGCCCGTGCATCGCAATGAAGAGTAGCCCCCGCTCGCCGCGACTAGAGAAAGTCCGCGTGCAGCAACGAAGCCAAAATAAATTAATAAATTAAAAGAAAAAAAAAAGAAATGTAGCCAGAATAGTGGCCCCTGCACCCCTCTGTCCTCCCTGCCACACCGCTCTGCTCTACACTGTCATTGTCATTGTCATGCGAGATCAGAAGAGCCTGGAGACCCAGCTTCAGGGTTGAAGGGAGTCAGGCTCGGGCAAGAGGCCAAGCGCAGGTCAGGAGAGCCACATCCGGGGACACGCTGGCTCACCAGGCCCCCTCCTGGGAACTCGGGGACCTGCCTGCCCCACAGCCTCGCAGAGGTTCTACAGAGGGAGGAGGGAGAAAACCCACCCCTGGCCTTGCCGTGACAGCTTTCGCTGGCTGTGTTGTTCCTGCTTCGGCCTCAGAGCAGGGGCCTCAGTTTCCCGTACCCCATCGGGGGCAGCGAGGCTGGGCTGTGTCCCATCAAAGACTGTACTGATTTAGGGTCCGCACTTGGCCCACTCCCTTCCTTTCCTGGCAGCTCTCTCGGGGACTGACACAGACGCCGAGGTTGGGATGATGTGCAGACTCAACTTGGGTCTCTCCTCAGGGTCCCTGAGCCCGCGAGGCAGCCTGTGCCCACAGCCGCAGCTGCTCCAAGCATGGCGTCACCTCCCGCCCCATGCAGCACTGTCCATCTCCCAGTGGATTTCCCCTCACTGCAACTTCTGGTTTCTATGGCAACTTGGAAAGACCTGCAGTTGTGGCTTTTTGAAGTCTAAAATGAGAGCAGAGGTTTGAGATAGGGTGGGACAGCACTGAAAATACCATGTCCCACCCAGGGATTTGGGCCCAGAGGGCTCCAGGATGGGAGGTTCTTTGAATTAGAAAAATGGCACTGTCATCCCAGCACACCCTTAGCAGAGTTCCACGTGGCCCCTTGCAGCCTCCTGGGATCTTGGATCCTGAGCTCAGGGTCTTCAGCCTGCGCCTAGGGGGCAGCGGAGGCAGGTGGAGTGATCACAGCACTTAGCGTTGGCTGAGCCCTTACTGTGGGCCAGGCGCCTGGTGGCCGGCTGTGCTTTCACTGCCTCGTTAATCCTCTGAGCCACTCACCCCGCCTTTTACACGAGCGAGCACTTTGCGAGGCTGCTTTGCAAGGCTGCAGCGCCAGCGCAGGTGAGTGTCTGGTGTGCTTAACACCGGGGCTCCCTCTCATCTGGAACACGGGCTTGTGTCCCTGTAGGAGCATCTCTGTCACCTGTTGATGGCGGGCCCATTGCTTCCCCTTTACTTTTTTTTAAAGTCACATCCCACTAATAGCAGGGTTTGCTTTAGTCATTGCCAGGATTTCGGTGCCCTTAAGCGCGTGTCTCCCTTCTCAATTCTCTTCTCGTGAGGTCACCGTTCCAGGCCCCACGTTCTACGGTGGAGTGATCTTGAGTGTTCGGTTGGGTGTTTGAGGGAACAGCTCTTCCATCCCCCTAGTTTGGGGTCTTGGAGGTGCCTGAGCCAGGGAGGTGGGCAGTCACACAGAGATGCACCGGTTCCCAGGACTCAGTGAAGAACCACAGAGGAGCGGCCCCAGGTTTGGGGAGCCAGCAAGGAAGATGCACTGGCCCAGTGGAGAAGCGTCTCCCGCCTGGGCTGCTGTGGGGCATCCAGTGCCCGGCAGGGGGAGGGGCTTTGTCATGGAGGGATCGGTCAGTGCTTGCTGCGCAGTTGGCCAGGCTCCAGAAGCCGGCGTCCCGAGAGTCGGTTCCTCAGCAGCTTGCAGTCCTCTGCGGGGCAGTCGATAACGAGCAGGCTGTGACTGGCCGGGCAGGATGGCCCAGATTAGAAGGTGGTGAGGCTGATAGCGGCTTCAGGGTGACCCTCGGCCCAGTGTCACACTCCTCCTCCAACCCACCCGCTCAGCACTCGGCAGCAGGGTGCAGGGCAGGCAGAAGCTGGAAAAAGGATTCCACTCACAGCAAGATGTTTGGCTCTCTGCAGAATGGGCTGTTAAATCTTCAATTTAAAATGAGGCCTTACGTGGTTTGTCATGTAGCCACACCTTTCAGCGTGATCAGAGTTACCGCTGGTGAGCACGGTGTTTGCCTTTGGTGCGGGAGGTCGCACCTGGCGTGCTGTCTCCTGATCCAGGTGCTGTTGGAGGGGCGCGTGGGGTTTGGCAAAGCCAAGCTCTGGGCTTAGGGTTTGTGCGCTTAGCTATACGTATGCTACGCTTCACTAAGAGGTAGGGAGGAGACTGTATCCTGTAGGTGATTTTGGGGGCCGTGCTCTGACACCTGTGCTCTCTGTTCCAGTTGAAACTAGAGGACCGCTCCGTGGTGCCCCGGGATGTGGTCCGGCACATGCGCTCCACTGTGAGTCCCGCGTCCCACTTGGTGGGGCAGGGTTGGGGGCGGGGGTGGCCTGGGGCATGTCCTGGCCGGGTCTGCCGGGTGGCCCCGCGGGGTGCCTGCCGGGACCTGGATGCCTTCTCCCCCGCAGGACAGCCAGTGTGGCACAGTGATCGACGTGAACATCGACTGCGCCGTGAAGCTCATTGGCACCAACTGCATCGTCTACCCCGTCAACAGCAAGGACCTGCAGCACATCTGGGTGAGCCCGCCCCGCCTGCCACCCCTGCTGACCTCCCCTCTCGGGGCTCTGGTTCTCTCCGCGGCACCTTCCCAGGCCGGGCGGCCAAGCCCAGCAGTCAGCTCGCTCCCTGCAGCCTGACCATGCTTCTTGTGAGTCAGCCATTGAGACGCGAGGTCAGGACACAGCTTTACGTCTCCAGCAGAGACTGCTGGTTTCTCTTCTCCTCTAATGCTTTTTTTTGGAACAAATTTCTTTTCAGCTTACTTTTTTAATGATTTCAAACTAACTGAAAAGTTGTAGGTACCTTTATCCCCTGCAACATCCAGGTTCCTTAGCTGGTGATGTTTCGCTGCATTGGCTCCAGCGCCTTTCCTCCCTCCTTCCCCACCTCTCTGTGCTCCTCTGTCGCTCTCTCTTCCTCACGCCCCCCACTGCCTTCTCTCCCTCCCTCTCTCCCCTCCCCTTTTCTGAAACGTTTGAAAGCAAACTACAGGTATGATGCTATATGACCCCTAAGTATTACAATGTGTATTTCCCCAAAACAGAAACACTCTGCTGTTTAAACACCATTCAAAGCCCCAGACAAGGACTTTGACCCAATACTGTCCAATCCACAGACCTCATTCAGTTGTCCCAACAATCTCCTTTTTCCCCTCTGACCCAGGATTCCATCAGGAGCACACACAAGAATTGTCAGCTCTCTGATCTCCCCCAGTCTGGAGAGGTTCCCCACTCTTGCTTTGTCTTCCTTATCCCGGGTGACCCTGAGCGTGGGGCCATCTGACGGTGCCCGTGACCAGCCTGGGGCCGTGCGTTCTTGGCAGAACTGCCACGGAAGTGCCGCTGAGCTCTTCGCTGGCCCGTAACGTCCCGCGGCCGCAGGGTGGGGACATTCCGTTTGCTCCCCAGTCGTCTGGGGCTCTGCCATGCCTCCCCACCGTAAAGTCAGCATTCACCCCGTTGGAAGCGATTGTATCAGCTTTGTGGGGAGATATTCCGGGATTGTGTCAATAACCCGGTACTTCTCAAACCCCCGTACATCAGCCTTAGCTTCCATTAACAATTCCCAGCTGAATCAGCCAGCACTCCGGTGGCTGCTAAATGGGGATTTTATGACTCCATCGTTGCCTACTTGTTTTTATCAGTTTGGCATCTACTGTATGGAAGAGCTGTACTTTCTGTCCCATTTATTTATTCATTTTTTACATCAGTATGGATGCAGAGATTCCTGTTTTGTTCAGTTGGTAATAACCTATTACTGTCATTATTTGTTTTGTTGCTTGAATGATCCCACATTTGGCCAGTCGGATCCCCTTCAAGCTGACGTGTGTGTCCTTTTGACATATCCCCACCATTTTTTTTTAAACACTTTCTTTCCATCTTGTATTTTTTTCTCATCCAGCCTAGAGTCAGCTGTTTCTTCAAGGAGCCCTGGTTCCTTTCAGAAAACGGTATTTCAAAAGCCAAGGTCTGAATGCACGCAGGGTGTGCTAATCGCTGCTAGGCCCTATTCAGGGCAACACGGGGGAATACATGTATGTGTACATAGGTAGACACACACACACGTCTAAATACTTCCGTGCCTGTTCTGTGTGTGTAAGATGTATGGGTTCGTCTTGATCCTTCCAGCCCCAGTCCAGCTCCTCAGGTCCCTCCTCTCTTGCCCTCCCTGTTCCTGTATTAGTGAGTGCCGTCCCCAGTAGTGAGAGACTTGGCTCTCGATATCCTCAGTTGAGTTATTTATTTGCTTAAATCACTTTACTTATTCGTCTGTATAACCACCCTCCCCCGCCCGCTCCCACGTACGTGTCCTGTGTCCCTGGGACGCCGTCAAGCTTCTGCCTCTGCGTAGGAGGGGAGCTGGGGTGCAGCTGGACTCTCGGGGGAAGCCTGCTGCAGCAGCTATCAGGTCGGACCTGTCTGTGCGGCCAAGAGGAACTGGTGCCCTGGACACCAGCCTCATCGGCCACCTCTCACAGCCCTGTCCCCCTGACCTGCAGCCCTTCATGTATGGGGACTACATCGCCTATGACTGCTGGCTGGGGAAGGTCTACGACCTGAAGAACCAGATCATCCTCAAGCTATCCAACGGCGCCAGGTGCGGATCTCCCCGCGGAGGAGCCCGTCCGGCGGGGCGGCCTGGGAAGGGGGGCAGGGGCTGTTGATCTCCCCGTGGAGGAGCCCGTCCAGCGGGGCGGCCCGGGAAGGGGGGCAGGGGCTGTTGATCTCCCCGCGGAGGAGCCCGTCCGGTGGGGCGGCCCGCGAAGGGGGGCAGCCCGGGAAGGGGGGCAGCCCGCGAAGGGGGGCAGGGGCTGTTGTCTCGCTTCCTCGAGGGCCGTGCCAGGGGCTGCAGGCTTTTGGGGCCCCGAGTCTCAGGACCTGACCCTGGGCTGGTCTCCTTGTCAGCCCGGCCTGGTTCTCTGGCTCAGTTTCTGGTCTAGGCTGTACCGTGGCTTCGGGAGAGCTGCATTATCATTTAGGACATCATTTAGGACGCGAGAGGAGCTGATGCTTTATTTTAGGCACCTTAATGGTGGTGAACGCTCAGATCTGGGGGTAGAGTCTTGTTTGTTTTAGGAGAGTTCCTTGTACCAGTGCAGGGGCTGAGGTGTGGGCGGAGGACGAATTTCCTGTTTTGGGGGGGTGGACGTATTGACACCTCTGGACAAGCCCTTTAGATCCTGACCAGCACCACAAGGGGTCCTGGCTGCCTCACCTCCCCTAAGGCTCAGGCACTGTGTCGGGTGCCAACCAAGCCCCTGTGCCCTGTTGCAGGTGCTCCATGAACACAGAGGATGGTGCCAAGCTCTACGATGTCTGCCCGCACGTCAGCGACTCTGTACGTTGGCACCACCCAAGGATCCTGGGGGGTGGGGGGCCCCTCATCTCATGTTCCTCAGCCCCTGGGCTGTGCAGGAGGGACTTCTCAGCAGAGAGCTTGGAGCTGACCCAGGCTAACCACTGCTTCTACACCGTTGCTTTCCTAGAAAAGGGGCAGTGTGTATCCAAAGGTATAGAAGTTTGGGTGTGGGCAGAAGGCAGTAGGATCTTTCTTTGCATTTTGTTAACTTTGTATCTCATCCTTTTTAAATCTCCTGTTTTCTTAGAGCGTATGCAGTATTTTACTGCAATTGACATTTTAGAACAGTAGTACGTGACACAGTTTGTCAATAAGAATACTAGCGGAGTGTGTGTGATTAAGCAGGTTTGGGGACCCCTGTCCTCTGGAGCTTTAGTCCTTAAAGTGCCTCCCCTGCACCAGCAGCATTGTTGTGGCCTGAGGGCTTGGAAGCAAAATGGGTCAGACGTGCATTTCAGTAAGATCCCTGGTGATTTGTATGCACCTGAGGTCTGGGAGGTGCTGCTCCGGAGCCTTAGGGGCTGTGGAGCTGGAGGTGCGGGGCCAGCGGGAGCCAGGCACAGAGCAGGGGGTGCGGGTATGGAGAGCGCCTCCCCTGAGGAGGCAGTGCTTACGGGAACTTTTCTCTGGCCCCCAATCCTGCAGGGTCTCTTCTTTGATGATTCCTACGGCTTCTACCCAGGCCAGGTGCTCATTGGCCCTGCCAAGATCTTCTCCAGTGTCCAGTGGCTGTCAGGGGTCAAGCCTGTGCTCAGCACCAAGAGCAAGTTCCGCGTATTGGTCGAAGAGGTAGGGGTGGGGGCGGGACAGGGGGGTGAGGCCCTGGATCTCCCGCCCCCGCTGCCTCACCTGGGGTGGGGCTGCTCTGAGGACCAAGGGAACCCGGGCCGAGCAAGGTGGGAGGGTGGAGAGTGGCAGGTCCTCTGGGCCATGACTGGAGGTGAGGAGGCCGCAGGGGTGGGCCTGTTCTGGGGGTGTCCAGACTTGGTGCTGCACCGTGATGAGGACCTGCTTCCTGCTCTGGGGGCAGGTGGGCTCCGGACAGCTGCTTAAAGAGAGGGCATTAGAGCCTGCTGACCGTGGCCCCGTCCCGCCCGCCACCCCCAGGTGCAGGTTGTGGAGCTGAAGGTCACGTGGATTACCAAGAGCTTCTGTCCAGGGGGCACGGACAGCGTCAGCCCCCCGCCCTCTGTCATCACCCAGGAAAACCTAGGCAGGTGAGCGGCTCCAGTGCGCCACCCGCTCCAGCGCCCCCAGGGGCGGTCCCCAAGCAAGTCTCTGGGCCGCGGGCACGGGTGCGCGGGGCTGAGAAACCCCTGGCCCAGCCCCTGCCTCTCCTCCCTCCCCTCCCAGGGTGAAGCGTCTCGGATGCTTTGACCATGCTCAGCGGCAGCTCGGGGAGCGCTGTCTGTATGTCTTCCCAGCCAAGGTAGAGCCGGCCAGGATTGCCTGTGAATGTCCAGAAAAACACTGCGCCCAGGGGGAGGGCTCTGTGGCCAAGAAGGTATGTCCTCGGGCTTGGGGCTTGGCGGGCGTTTGAGGAACTGGCCTGGAGCCATTTCCACAGCAGGAAGGTCTGTGCTTTAGGCCTTGGGGGGCAGCCCTGATGACCCTTGCAGGCCAGTTAGGTGTGTACAGCTGTCACCCCTCAGACCGAGCTGCCTGGGGTCCGGCCGCGTCAGCCGGCTCTCCACAGCGCCCGCCCTCCCCATTCCTTCCCCGCAGGTGAAACGCCTCCTCAAGAAGCAGGTTGTGAGGATCATGTCCTGCTCCCCGGACTCCCGGTGCTCCAGGGACCATTCCGTGGAGGACACAGGCAAGAAGGGGGCGGCCAAAGCCAAGAGTGAAGCAGGGTCCGCCAGCCCCGAGGAGACGCCCGATGGGTCTGCCAGCCCCGTGGAGATGCAGGACGAGGGCCCCGAGGAGGCCCACGAGGGGGGCGAGCAGCTGCCCCCCTTCCTGCTGAAGGAGGGCGGGGATGACCGGCTGCACTCGGCCGAGCAGGACGCCGATGACGAGGCCGCCGACGACACAGACGACAGCAGCTCGGTGACCTCCTCTGCCAGCTCCACCACCTCCTCCCAGAGCGGCAGCGGCGCAGGTCGCAAGAAGAGCATCCCCTTGTCCATCAAGAACTTAAAGCGGAAACACAAGAGGAAGAAGAATAAGATCAGTCGGGACTTCAAGCCGGGGGACAGGTGAGCTCAGGGGCGCCTCCCTTTCCTGGCCGGGTGTCCTGCCCCCGCCCCGCCCCCACACGCATGCACACCCAGGCTCACATGCTCGTGGGCGCGCTCGTGGTCTGCAGGCCCCACGAAGGCTCAGGGGCGCCCAGCCGAGATGACGTGGGTGCCTGGGCTTGGCCGGGTGGGAAGGAGGGATCTGGGAGTGGGAGAGGGCGGGACGGGGGCCCCTTCCCGGAGGAGATGCCTGGTGGGGAGACTGTTTTTTCCCTGCTGCCTGATGCTCAGGGTTTCAGGTTACCAAGCCCGCGAGGTGGGGCGGTGGGTAGAGAGCGTAGCTGCCCTTTCCTCACTGGTCCTGCCCTGCAGGGTGGCGGTGGAGGTGGTGACCACAATGACCTCAGCAGACGTGATGTGGCAGGACGGCTCTGTGGAGTGCAACGTCCGCTCCAACGACCTCTTCCCTGTGCACCACCTGGACAACAATGAGTTCTGCCCTGGAGACTTCGTGGTGGACAAGCGAGGTAGCGCCGGGTGGGGCTTGGGAAGAAGGGGCGAGAGGTCTGGGCATCAAGGACACTCCCCTTGGATGGTGGCTCACTCTTCTGAAGACTCGGGGAGCCCTTCTGGCCTGCACTGACCGAGCCAGGGAAGCAGTGGGTTCTGGGCCCCGTTGTGGTTGACGTGCAGTGGGTGGGTGGGTGGCAGGTGGCACCACCAGGGTGCCTTAGCTAGTCATGCGTCCCCCCCTCCCCGCTGGGTCCCCAGTCCAGAGCTGTCCGGACCCTGCTGTCTACGGCGTGGTGCAGTCTGGGGACCACGTGGGCCGCACCTGCCTGGTGAAGTGGTTCAAGCTGCGGCCGAGTGGGGACGACGTGGAGGTGAGCGGGTGCTGCCCCCACGTTTCCTTCAGGGTGGGCTCTGGTGGGCTGGATGTAGGGCCCCTGGGCTCACGACCACCCATCCTTTCCCAGCTGATTGGAGAGGAGGAAGATGTGAGCGTCTACGACATTGCCGATCACCCTGACTTTCGGTTCCGCACGACCGATATTGTTATCCGAATTGGCAACACTGAGGATGGAGGGCCTCACAGGGAGGATGAGGTACGTGCGCCCTGGCCTGTGTGTCAGCTGCAGTACATGATGGTGCCACCAGGTGGCACCAGGAGCCAAGACCTGCAAGTCCTTTGGGCTGCGTGTCCACCCCAAGCGCCTTCCCCAGGAGAGCGGCTGCCGGCAGTGGGGCCGCTCAGTCCGTGGGGCCGCTCAGTCCGAGCACCTGCACGAGGACTCACCTGCCTGCCGGGCTCAGGCCTCGTTCACACAGCTTCTCCCTGGGCCTATTAGAGAAGCCCATTCCTGTCCTCCGCGCCACGAGCGTGGTGTCAGGCGCTACAGGAGCACAGGAGAGGCCTGGGGAGGTGGCGTCTGAGCTGGGCCCTGGAGCCCAAGTGGGGACACGGGGTGGGGTTGGGCAGATTCCAGGCAGAGGAAGAGTGGGGACGAGAGTCCTGAGGCTGGAAGCCCGGAGAGACCAGGGTGCGGTGAGCAGGAAGGGAGTGAGTGGGGGGCTCAGTGGACGGTGAGCATTGGGGGTGTTTCAACCAGAGGATCCCGTGCTCGAGTTACTCACGGTGGTCTCTGGCTGGTGCCCACATCCCTTCTGTTCTCATGGCCTTGCCCCTGCCATCACCCTTGGGGAGCTGCACCTTTGACCCTGTCCCATTTGCCCTGCAGCCGTCGGTCGGCCAGGTTGCCCGCGTGGACGTCAGCAGCAAGGTGGAGGTGGTGTGGGCTGATAACTCAAAGACCATCATCCTGCCCCAGGTGAGCCCCTGCAGAGCCCACCTCGCGGCTCCAGACCGTGGCAGCCGGGCCGGGAGCTCAGATCTTCCTGGGCAGGGAGTCTGCTTTGGGGGAGGAAGGTCTCAGGGAAAGGAAAGGCAGTGTTACACCCACAGCCCCGGGGTGAGAGAGTCGGGAAAGCAGAGAGGCAGCCTACAGCTGGATTGCCAGTTGTGTGTAGATTTTCTCAGACCTCCCAGATCTGCCTGGATCCCCATCCACTGTGCTAAGAAAACACAGGTTGCTTCCTTTAAGAAACAGAGCCTTCACACTAACCCTTCTAGGAAAACTTTCACAGATCAGGGAGAGAAAGCAGCTGGGTTCTGAGCGGCAGGGCTGTTTCTGACGCTGTTTCTTCGCTCCCTTGTTTGAGCTGATGCTCACATCCCAGCTCCCCTCTCCTGGCACCAGCATGGGGTGGGGAAGGGGCTCACCCCTCGTCCAGGAGGCCATTCCAGGGGCGGGAACAGGCTGTGACACAGCCCCGCTGACCAAGTGTGCGCAGCAGCCAGGAGGCTGGAACAGGCCTTGGCTGGGCCTTGGGCCCATGGGTGGGGCTGGGGCAGCGGAGGTGCCTCTCAGGGGCCTAGGGCCCACCAAGCACAGAGGCCCAGCTGCGGAGGCCAGAGCAGGAGAGGGAGGAAGGGTGGCGTGGCTGCCGAGGCCTCAGGGCGCCATCAGCTCTGAGGGTTGGGGTCCTGGCAGAGCGCCCCTGAATGGCCTGCGCCCCATCTCCCCCCACCAGCACCTGTACAACATCGAGTCTGAGATCGAGGAGTCAGACTATGACTCGGTAGAAGGCAGCACCAGTGGGGCGTCCTCGGATGAGTGGGAGGATGACAGTGACAGCTGGGAGACGGACAATGGGCTGGTGGAGGACGAGCACCCCAAGATAGAGGAGCCCCCCATCCCAGCCACCGAGCAGCCAGCGGCCCCCGAGGAGGACAAGGGAGTGGTGATCAGCGAGGAGGCTGCCACGGCCGCCATCCAGGGAGCCGTGGCCATGGCCACCCCTGTGGCTGGGCTGATGGAGAAGGCTGGCAAGGATGGGCCCCCGAAGAGCTTCCGGGAGTTGAAAGAGGCCATCAAGATCCTGGAGAGCCTCAAGAACATGACCGTGGAGCAGCTTCTGACGGGCTCGCCCACCTCCCCCACGGCGGAGCCGGAGAAGCCGACGCGGGAGAAGAAGTTTCTGGACGACATCAAGAAGCTGCAGGAAAACCTCAAGAAGACCCTGGACAACGTGGCCATCGCAGAGGAGGAGAAGATGGAGGCGGTGCCAGACACTGAGCGCAAGGAGGACAAGCCCGAGGGGCAGTCGCCTGTGAAGGCCGAGTGGCCCAGCGAGACCCCGGTGCTCTGCCAGCAGTGTGGCGGCAAGCCCGGGGTCACCTTCACCAGCGCCAAGGGCGAGGTCTTCTCGGTGCTGGAGTTCGCACCCTGTGAGTTCGCCCCGTGTGTGTTCCAGATCTGGAGGCCAGGTGGCTGGCCCCTGGCTGCCGCCCAGGGCGGGGGAGCCGTTTCCCTGGCCTGGGCACCAGTCCCCATGCCAGAAGAGGAGGGCAGGGAGCATGTGGGTTCATCCACCTGTCGGGGGAGCGCTCCCAGCGGCCGCCGCACCTCCAGGTGGAGTTCCCAGGCCTCGCCCTGAGGAACTGACCACTCTCTTTCCCCCTCTAGCAAATCACTCTTTTAAGAAAATTGAGTTCCAGCCTCCAGAAGCCAAGAAGTTCTTCAGCACGGTGCGGAAGGAGATGGCCCTGCTGGCCACCTCGCTGCCCGACGGCATCATGGTCAAGACCTTCGAGGACAGAATGGCAAGTAGCCGGGTGCGGGCCGGGCCTGGGGACCGCCGGGCGCCCGAGAGGCTGCAGCCTCGGCAACTCCTTACGGGGCAGGACGGGCTCCGCTGGGGGAGCCACACGGCTGGCAAGAGTCCCGCGCGTGTCTGGACCAGATGGTCGTCCTTTTAAAAGTTACCTTAAGATTGTAATGATCACCTGACTCTTCTCTCGTGTTTTGAAAAATTAGAACATTTTAGAAAAAGTCATAGTTGCCTTTGACCAATCCTCACCCTGCCCCCAGGGGCCATGACTTCAGGAGTTTCATGGGTCTCCTTCTAGGTGATCTGCTTCTGTGTTTACGTGTTCGTGCATCGCCATGAACCAGCCTATCTTGTAGGATTTCTTCTACACGAATAGCACATCATCATACACATCGTCTATAACTTGTTTTTTTTTTCAGTCAACAGGGTAATTTTTGAGACCTGCCCATGTTGATTCACACTGATGTAGGTCATTGCTTTTTAGCTACAGGACAGTATAGCCTCCTGTGGCCACGTCACACTCCATTTGCCACTTCTCTGTGACCTGGGCCCCGTGTTTTGAGTCATGCTGGTGGAGGCGTGTGAGTGCTTCCTTGTTTGTTCCAGAAATGAGCGAGCGTGGTCCATCTGCCACCTTATTGTTCAGCAGACCTTCACTGGGCCTTGCTGTGTACCAGGCACCATGCGAGACACTGAATTTGGGTCCTAGTGAGGCCTCAGCTCCAGCCCAGGCCTGGAGGAAGGGGCCAAAGGAAAGGGACCACAAAGAGAGGCACTGTTGAAATGGGCCTGCAGGCGGCCAGAAACCCCAGGGCAGGGCCAGGAGCGCGTGCGCGGTCAGGGCTGCTCGAGGTTCTTGATGATGCTTTTAGTTTTCCTTGGGTTTTAGTAAAATTCCTTTTGAAAATTCCAGCCCATCTCAGCTCTGCTGATGGAAGAACTCTTTTGTTCGCTTTCTACCCAAATCTCACTCAGAGGGAAAGGGAAATCGTGTGTTATCTTGAGGCCCACAGAGTGGCTCCAGTCCCAAGCACATGCGAGGATTCCGTCACCAGCTCATCCTCGGCCCTAGCCGGCTCTCAGCTCGTTGCTCACCCGGCACGTTGCCCTGGCGATGGTCCCCCCCAACCCCGACAGTCAGTGTGGATCTCTGGTGTCTGTGGAGAGTCTCCTTGATGACCTACAGCCTCAGTTTCTAGTGGTCTCCCAGCATTTTCCCTGACTCCAGTTCCTCTCATCCTTCTAGTTCCCTAAAAGCAAGTGCAGCCTTGCCATCCTGGAATGTTCTTTCATCTTCTGATGGGTTGTAATTGTTGCTTGCTTCACTGGGGGTGGGGGGCTGTTTTGAGGACTGCAACTTACAAGTAATGATTTATAAGGAAAAAACCTGGTAGGATACAAACTGGCTTGGAAAATTCTTTTTGTGCCAGGAGTTAAAAGATGCCAAGCAGGTCTGCACAGAGATGTTTGCGTTTAGCTTCTCCGTTGCGGGCAGTGTCTGGAGTCCCAGGGGGCTGCTCCTGCTGGAGCCGCACAGCGCCCTCGAAAAGATCACATCCAGCTGCCCCGTGTGGAAGCCTGCCGCCAACCTCAACCTTCCCTCCCTCCCTCCTCTAGGACCTCTTCTCGGCCCTAATCAAGGGCCCCACTCGCACCCCCTACGAGGACGGCCTCTACCTGTTTGACATCCAGCTCCCCAACATCTACCCAGCCGTGCCCCCCCACTTCTGCTACCTCTCCCAGTGCAGTGGCCGTCTGAACCCCAACCTGTATGACAATGGGAAGGTGTGCGTCAGCCTCCTGGGCACCTGGATTGGAAAGGTGGGTACGGTGCCGGCACCTGGTCAGGACTGGGGGAGGCCAGTCTGGACAGGTGTCTGGGACAGAGTTGATCGATGGCACTGTGTGTGTGTTTTAGGGGACAGAGAGGTGGACGAGCAAATCCAGCCTTCTCCAGGTGCTCATCTCCATCCAAGGTACGGTGGGCGGGGCCGGGGGTGGTGACAGGGCTGCCGGAGGGCACAGTGACTCTGGGTTTTGCGTCCCCCACCTCCTGTCTGTAGCTCTGGTCTCCTCTCGGGGGTTGAGATCGGGCGGGCCTGATGGGCTTCTCCTCCCGCAGGTCTAATCCTGGTGAATGAACCGTACTACAACGAAGCCGGCTTTGACAGCGACCGCGGCCTGCAGGAGGGCTATGAGAACAGTCGCTGCTACAACGAGATGGCGCTCATCCGCGTGGTGCAGTCCATGACCCAGCTGGTGCGGCGGCCGCCCGAGGTCTTCGAGCAGGAGATCCGGCAGCACTTCGGCACTGGCGGCTGGCGGCTGGTGAACCGCATAGAGTCCTGGCTGGAAACCCACGCCCTGCTGGAGAGGGCCCAAGCGCTGCCCAACGGGCTTCCCAAGGACAGTAGCTCTCCAGAGCCGCCAGCTCTGGCCGAGCTCTCAGACTACGGCCGAGAAGAACCTGAGGACGGAGGGCTGGCCCCTGGAGAGGCCTCCCAGGGCTCAGACTCAGAGGGCGGCGCGCAGGGCCCGGCCTCAGCCAGCAGGGACCGCACAGACCAGACTTCGGAGGCAGCGCCTGACGCCTCAGTGCCACCCAGTGTCAAACCAAAGAAGCGGAGAAAGAGCTACCGGAGCTTCTTGCCTGAGAAGAGTGGCTACCCTGACATCGGCTTCCCCCTCTTCCCGCTGTCTAAGGGTTTCATCAAGAGCATCCGGGGGGTCCTGACGCAGTTCCGGGCCGCTCTGATGGAGGCGGGCATGCCCGAGAGCCTGGAGGACAAGTAGTCAGCCAGCCCTGGAGGAAGGAGCGCCGCTGCGGGGAGAGGCCAGCTGCTGCCTGCTCACTCCCTCCCCTGGAACCTCCCCTCTTCCCTTTCCTCCTCGTCCCCAGTGCAAGCCCCGCCCATTGCCCTTTTCTTCCCAAGGTGAGTTTGATGCTGAAGTGCAGGAAGTTTCTTGAGATGCTGCCATTTCCATTCCCAAGCAATCTTCCAGCAAGCGGGGTCCGCGTGGCAAAGAAAATCTGAACCCTGTTGCTGATTTTCCACTTGTCACCCCAGGCAGGGTGTCCCAGCACTTCCTCCCTCGCCATCTCCACCTCAGGTCGGAGGTGGGCCTTTCGTGGGGGCTGACGCGGGAGAACTCGGGGCCCAGGTGTGTGCGGACCCGCGGGGCCGGACCCATGGGACGAGTGGACGTGCCTTGCATGAAGTGTGGGTTGCTCCAGCGGTTCCCCGGTCCCCTTTGTCCTCTTCAGTCCCACTGTAGCTTCCTAGTGTCCCAGGCCCTCCTGCTGCCACCACCAACCGCCTCCTCCCTCGTCTCCCAGCGCCAACACTCTCCCTTGGGAGTTGTAGCTGCCGTCACAGACTCCTGGCTCTGCTCTGGCCCATTTGCACAGGAGAGCCTTCGGGCCTGTTGAACTCGCTCTCTAAGAGAGGTTGGGACCAGGCTGGGTTCAGGGTGACCCCCAGGAGAGGTGGTGGCCCTCACACGCTGACATGGAGTGAGGACCAGGGAGCTGCTGGGAAGGAAACAGCTGTAGGTGCCTTGCTCTTCCTGTCCCACGGGGCCTTGCGCATCTGCTCCCCCCGCTCAGCCCCATCCCAGGGCCCCGGGAGGCAGCAGCACAGACAAGGCCAGGGCAAGTGCGAGGGCCCCTCCTGTAGACTGTGCCCCTCCCACTATCAAATGCTAACGCTGGGAGGCGGCATATAGCTCCCTGAACACAGCGAGCCAGCCCTCCCTCCCGGAGGATGAGAGCGAGGCCTGTCAGCCCTTCGCTTACAAGCTGCAGGCTCAACGCGGGAGAGAGGCGGCCGGCAGGCTTCTCCCTCGCGGAGACGGGCCCAGAGGTTTACAAGTTTTCTAAGCGTTTGATAATGTGAAGCTCCAGTTGAATGGGATGCTGTTGAGCACATCGCAGCTGTGTAATTTTGGTGTATGTATGTAATATTTAAGATTGAAAGAAAATAAATCTCAAAAGCAAAGATATTAACTCTTACTAGAAAAAAAAAAAGACAAAATAAGAAGCCAAAGCATGATGCGTCTTGTCCGCCTTACGCTGGCTCCACACCTGCGCTGCCGCCACCGCGCGGGCGGCCGGCAGCAGCGCGGGAAGGGCGGGGCCGGAGCCAGTGTCTTGTTCGAGGATCACCCGGGGTGACTGCCGCCGGGGCTGTGCTTCCCCGGTGCGTTGTTCATGTGGAGATGTGAATGCCTACTGCTTAAGATACCTGTATAAAGTGCGGTGTGATTAAACTTTTTTTTTACTTGCATTTTTTTTTTGTTTGGCTCATTACAATGTACAAAAAAGACAAGGTGGCACCATTAAACCTGCCTCTGCCATCCATCCGGCTCTGTCGCCTTTCTTCCCCTCGGGGGCACCTCACACACCCTCCCCAGGGGAAGGAAAGATCCCTATTGCTGGGGAGGCTCGAAGCAGCGGCACCTTCCCCTCCCAGCCTGCTTCTGCGCCTCCGCGCCTCCCGTCCGGGGGACTCACGGGGGCCGGGAGATGAGGGTCTAGAAGTTCAGTGGGTCGGTGCTCTCGCCTCCGAGCAGGGCCCGTGTCCAGTTCCTCAAGAGCCACCTTTCAGCAGTGCGTCAGCAGTAGCCGTGGTCCCCAGGGGCCCGTGACTGACCAGTTGCACCGGTTCAGCTCCTTCCAGATGCTGGGGGAGCTGACTTGGCAGCACCTGGCCTGGGCTTGAAGCCAAAAGGGTTCCCCGCTTTGAGCGGGTAGCATCTGCCCCTCCCTGCTGCTTCCTTTTAACCCCTGCCCACCACTCCCCCACAAGGACGGGCTGGAGGAGGGCAGGGGAGGCTGAGGGAGCCCTAGATTCCTCCAGCTGCCTGCCATTTTGACCTCTGTTGCTCCTTGCCAGTTTTCCCCAGTGCGCCTAACTCGGAGGCATTTTCTCTTTTCGCTGAGACTCGCTGGCCGTGTGGCCCTAGGTAAGACATACTCGCTCTGAGCCTCAGTCTTCCCGCTTGTGCGAAGAGGCAGTTGGCTCCAGGCCAGATGTGGCATAATCATCACTGGGGCAGGGCCCCACCCCTACAAAAGCAGCCGGGACCAGCCCTGACCCTGTGCCCACCACCAAAATGACTTCCCAGGGGCCAGTACCGTGTGCACTGCCCCATCCAGGAGGGACCATTGGGCATCATGTTAAATTCTAGAGCCCTGGAAGAAGCAAGACCCCACTCTCCCCAACCCCTAGGATAAGACCAGTAGGCTGGGAAAGTTGCTTTATTTGGATTTGATTCAGGGGGTGGGGCTCCCAAAACAAAACACGGTGGCCTCCATGCTCCTAGCCCAGCACCTCATCCTGGCCTTTGGTGGGCAGAGCCATCCTTCCCAGCCTTCTCCAGGAGTCTTCCTCCTCCTCCCGACTGGCCACGTGAGCTGTGGACAGGCCCTCCAGTCCCTGGGGTGGGAGGGAGGGGCCTAAGCTCAGAGTAAACCAAGTAGACAGACTAAGGCACGGCAAGGCCCGCGGAGTCATAAGTGCTCCGCTGGAGGTGGCCTCCGGCGGGGTGAGGCCTGTGGCTCCAGAGAGGGTGGGGACTCCCTGCAGCCACTGACCATCCAGAAGTAGTTTGGGTGCACCTGGCCCTGCACAGCCTCACTGATCATCAGTTCCCCGTCCACAGCAAACACACCCTTCCTGTCCTTGGGTTCCAGGCGGAAAGCAACCACGGGCACGTACACCAAGTGGGGACAGTCACACTCCATGTGCCTGCCTTTCTCCATGGCCAGGAAGAGACGCAGCAGTGTGGCCCGAGACACACCTGCCCGCACGTAGAACAAATGCATAGCGCCGGCCGCACAGCGGCCCATGGGTGCAGCAAACATCTCACTGCCCAGGTGTGAGTGCAGCAGTGCCAGCACCAGCACGAAGTCCTGCTCCGGCACCACCGTCCAGTGAGAGGGGACTGCCTCCTCCAGGGGCACCAGGTGGGCGTCCACAGGGCCCTGCTGGGCCTGCTGGTCCCGAGCGGGACAGGGGGGCATCTTGGAGACCACCGTTTCTACAGGGAGGTAGGCCAGGGAGCCCTGGTAGGTGCGCAGGGCCGCCAGGCGCAGAAAGGTGCCCAGAGTGAAGCGCATCTCACCCAGGCGCCGAAACTTCTCACTCTCCAGATCCACGTCAGCGATGAAACCCCAAGCCAGGCTGAGCACGGAGAAGAGGCGCTGCCCGGAGGCTGTCTGCAGGGACAGCAGATCCATGGGCGCCAGCAGTCGGCGGCACAGCAGCCGGGTGCAGTTGTTCAGGAGGTCTTCATTAGTCACCTGCTCGTAGCTGCAGAGGGAGAAGTCAGATGGGGAGGGCAGGAGCCCTCACACGTCCTCCCCTTCCTCCTCCTGGGGAGCTGGGGCGGGCGAAGTGACACTGAGTCCCTAGGGAGTTGGCAGGAGTGACAGATGGAGCAGGTGGAGGCAGCAGCTGGAGTCACGGAGAGGGCCCCAGACGGAGGGGCCGAGGCTCCAGAGAAGAGGGCATGGAAGTTACCCCTGAGCATGGTAACTTACAAAAGAAAGCCTGGCAGTAGGGCGGCACTAAGGGGAAACTGAGGGCCACTGTGGCCCTGGGCTCTCACCCGGCATAATGGTTCACAGAAGCGGCCAGTGCATTGCCAGAGCCGGCTGGGAGGCTACACAGGGGCTTCTGGATGGCGGTCTCCCAGTCAGGCCGCTCCATGAGCCCGTTCACCACCTGTTGGAGCGCAGGTGCTCTCAGCCTGGGAAGCACCCCACCCCCACGACCCAGGCCCAGCCTCCCGGTGCGGGCCTCACCTCATGCATCAGCCCGTCTCCAGACATGACCACCAGCGCGTCCCAACGTCTCAGGTCCTCCGCCCGCACCAGCTCCCGGGCGTGGTTCCGCCGCTCTGCGGAGAGACCAGCGCGGCTATCACGGCAGGGGCTGGGGTGGGGGGTGGGGGGGGTCCGTGTCTGGGGATGCTTCCTGCATCCCCGCGGGGAGACACTCACCAGTGAGCGTCAGCGTGAAGGAGACATCGGCCTGGGCCAGCAGGGGCTGCACGTGGCTCCGGAAGAGCTGCAGGGCTTTGCCCTTGCCCCCGCGCGGATTTAACAGCACCAGCACTCGGCAGGGCCTTGGGAGCGGGTTCCGGGAGCCTCCCGCTGTAAAGACAAACCCGAACCGGCCACTAGGGGCTGACGATCACAGCAGGGGGACTGGGGTGGAAACGCTGTGCCTGAAACCCACGGGTAACTGATCCAACAGAGTCTGACCAGAGGCAGCGGCCTCGAGCGGTGGGGAGCTCCAGCGGCAGCCCCGCGCTCCTCACCCGGCCAACTTGGCTTGGCTCAGGCTCGGCCCGCTTCCGGTCTCGTCGGGAAAAGTGATTCTCTCCGGCGTCCCCAGCCTCTTTTGTTCAGCTGACTCAGGCCAACCTTCCTCTCTCTCTCGAGAGAGAGAAGGGATCCCCCTACAGGCCTTCCCCGCCAGGCCCCCACAAACCTGCATCCATAACCTCGACCCGTGGCCCCCGCTGCCAGGGGGTCCCCGGCGCTGTCGGGGCGCTGTCCGCGGCGGCGGCTCCTGCCTTCAGCTCCTTATCGGTGCTGCCCAGGCGGGCGTCTCGGTGCCGGCTGTGGGGCTCGCCCTCCCCGCCCGGAGCCGGGGCTATAGGGGCACCCGCGTCATTCCCTGCGGTTGCCGGATCTGGGGGAGAGGAGACACCGCTGGTGGAGTCCGCAGCGGCCCCCTGAGGTGGGGGGCGCCCTGCTAGGTCCTGGGGCCACGCGCGGGGAGCCGCGCCTCCGGCATCGCCTCGTTTTCCGAGAGGTCCTGAGAGCCGAGGTCCAGTGCCACCAAGGGCGCTCCCGTCCTAGAACTGATCTCCCACCCCCAGAGGCAAAGGGTCTCTTCCTGAGGGGCTTTCTTTCCTGGGGCCTCGGGTTCCGACCCGACGATGAGTCAGAGCCCCGTGACTCTCTCCGGGGGATCAGGTCCTCACCCCCTGGGCGCTGCCAGGAGGAGGGGAGTCCAGTTGCGTGAAAATCCCAGAACGTGAGTGGACATCGCAGGGCGCGAAGTTCGGGGCGAGCGATCCCCGCCCCGAAACAGCCGGGTCGCCGTGTCCTCTACCCTGAGCTCCGGAGCGGCCGGAGTCGCCGCGCGCGCCTCTAAGGACCAGGCTCTGCGGCGCCGCGCGCAGCGCTCGTGGGAGCAGCGCCGGAGTCGCGCAAGAGCTGAGCCGGAGCCCGGCCGCCGGCCGCCGCCCCACTCGGCTGCGCGGAGGCCATGCGGTGCACGGCAGTTCCCCCGACCGCCCAGAAGCCACGCACGGCGAGAGGACAGGGCGGGCGGCCAGCCCTACCCAGTCGGTCCGCTTTGCTGGGGAAGCGCCACCTCCGTTCCCCACAGTAGCCTAGGGCTGAACGCAGCTCGTCCCGGGCTCAGCCTCGCATCTGAGGGACAACTGGAGCGCCGGGCAAATGCTGACTGCACGGCCTCGCTGTCTCCAGCCTAAAACTTTTGTCTCAACTTCGGGGAGGGACCTGTGCCTCGCCCCCGGGCCTGGCCACGCCCCGCGCTCCCTGCGTTTGCGGGGGAGGACCCCGCGCCCTGCATAGCTGGAGCCCGCCTGTCCCCGGCCTCACCGCGCCGCCTCCCGCACGGTCAGCGCCCACGGCTCGGCCACGCGCAGCCCTTTGCCTGGGTCCTGGGACGCTGGGAGTAGGCGACCGGCGGAAGGCGGCGCCGCCGCCCGGCAGGAGAGGCGGAGGCCGTTGGCGAGGCGCAGAGACCCAGGCCCGGCCACGAGCGGCGCGCCGCGAGCGCGGCGTCCCGGGCGCGCGACGGTGAACGCGCAGCGCAGGCCGAGGCGCGGGCCTCACGCGATCTCGCCTCGGCGCCCAAAGTCGGAGCGGCCCCCGGGTGGGACTCCGGGCACGCGTGGCTCAGGGCTCCGGGCAGACCCTCGGCTGTCCCTGGACGCTGCGACCTTCCGCCCCGAAGTCTCCTGGCAGAACTGGCCCCGCTGCCGGCTCCGGGCAAGCAGCGCCCGCTTCACGCGCTCCGCCCCATCCCACCCGGATTTCGAGGCCCAGACCCCGCCGGGTGCCCCCCGCTCCGTGCCGGGGCGTCTCTCCAGCCGCCCCAGTTCTCCCCCAGAGAGTTATTTTTAGCCTCCCGACCAGGCAGCTCTGCAGCGAAGCCACCGAGCCTGAGGCAGCCAGGCGAGCGGTCCCGGGGAAGGCTGGCGACCTGCGCGGGGGGATGCGGTCCAGAGGAGGGATCCTTGTCAAGAACCTCAAAAGTTGGATCTTTTTCACAGAGGACAACATCGAGGCTCGCCTAGGCCAGAGAAGCTGCTCCGCAGCGGGCGATCCAGGCCCACGCACCCGAGAGGAGCTTGGCGGTGTAAACAGGCCTAGGGGTCCCCATCCGCATTGGGCAGCCAAGCATCGGGGGCGTGTCCTCCGCCGCCTCCACTGGCTCAGTGGGAAGATGCAAACGGGCCCGGGACTCGTATCGGTGCTTGTGTGATAAACATATCACCGGCAAGTAAGTGTCTGACCTGAACTTCTCCGCGACCAACTCGAGTAAACTCCCTGGGGGGTTGTTGGCGGCGACCCAGAGGAGGAAGTTACCAAGGCGGACTTGGCGACCTGACCAGGTAGGGCCAAAGTTAGGAAAAACCAAACCGCTGTAGGAGGCTGAGGTGGCACAGGCCCAGGCTGCAACGTGCTCACGCGCCCACACCTGCCCCCACCGACACCCGCTCACAACTCTCTCTTCCCATCGCCTCAAGTCGAGAAGAGGCAGGTCTCTGTGGCCCCGGTAACTCGGGCGCGCCTCCGCCGCATCTCCTCTTACAGAGGACCCAGGCGGCCCGGCCCCGTTTCCCAACACCTGGGAGGGGAAGAGGGCGGGGCCCAAGTGTCCCCACGTAGAGAGGAGGCCGCAGGCTGGGACGCGTTGGCCTGGCACGCGTCCGGGTGGTGGCCACCTCCGTCCTGCGTGGCCCCCGGGCAGCCCTGGCTGGGTCCTGAGCGTCCCGAGCGTGTTCCGGGAAGGTGACTCAGCGACGCTTTCACGGGTCGAGAAACTGTGCGAAACTAGGAACCGGGAGAAGAAGCGGGGGCGGGGCGGCATCGCCCTCTCGCAGGGCCGCGGCGGGTGTCCGCTGAGGTCTGATCTTGAACCTACAGGCCCCCACCCGCAACACCCAGGAATCCGGCGCCAGGAGGGGAGCGCGGCGCTGCGGCCGCAGTGCTGCGGTCACGCGACGCGGAGACTCAAGCGCCTGCGGGAGGAGGGGGCTCCTTGCGGGAGCCGGGGCTCGATCCCTCTCCTCCCCCTTCGCCTGCCTTCTCCTCCTGCCAGGACTCCGGTCAAAGTCGGGGCTTTGGCGCCTAGAAGACGCGGGACGCGGGCGGGGTGCTCCCCGAGATCTCAGTCTTGGAGGGAGGGTGCTGCGGAGACCGCCAGGGCAGCCTCCCCCTTCTCCCCCGCTCGGGAGGGCACTTCCATCAGTCCTGAAAAGCCGCTGCCTTAAACCTTGGAGTCTGGTGGGAAACTGAGGCCCTCGGGAAAGGAAGACCTGGCTGTGCACGAGTCCGCAGGGAGAAAGCCCACCTGCCACTGGGTCCCTCCGCCTCCCAGCGTCCCGGGCTGGAGCCCTTGGGGTCGTGGGGCAGGACGGGGGCGGGGTTGACTGGAAACCGAGCGACGAGGGAGGCGGAGCAGCCTGCTGGGTTCATTATCCGGCCTCCGGGGGCCCAGCGGGAGGGAGGTGAAGGGCCGAGCCCTCTGGCCCCGGTTCCAGTCTGCACAATGGCTGCTCTGTCCGCCCCGCGGCCTCGCCCCCGCCCCCACCCCCACGGTCCCTGCTCTGCCCTCCTCATTCTTGTCCGTCACCTCCCCCCTCCAGGCTGCCTCCCTCCAGGCTGCCTCCCTCCAGCCCCTCTCTAAAGAGCTTTATTTCATCTCCAGAAACACTCGTCAGCATCCCTGGCCCAAGAGACAAGATTGCGCAAAAGCAAGATGCTTTGCCCCTTTGATAACGGGGAACTGAAACCCTGAGAGGTGAAGGGTCTCGCCTAAGCCACTGAACCAGTTCCCGACAGAGCTGAGAAGCAAACACAGGTCCCAACCCCCAGGCTGAGAGGCCCAGCTGACCCCAGGCTTCTAGCTGATATCTGAGTATCTGTCGGCCGGGTGGGTTGCTTGCCACAGAGCTGCCCCAGTAACCCAGCTGCTGGGTCTCCCTGGGAAAGAGGAAGCAACCCGAAGCCCTCTCCAGGCTTCATCATCCAGGTTCTGGTTAAGCAACTACCTGCTGTGGCCAAGGGCCTCTGGAGTCAGGCTTGATCTGTGCTGATCGCCAACCCGCAGGTAACACCTGTCTCCCAGGTGAAAGAGACTGCCTTTCCATCTCCCCCAGCCACCCTCCTTCCTGCTTGAGGGCAGCCTTCCCAGGTGGACACACCTGAGAACCCCCTTTTTTTTTCTTCTTCAGAGAAAGAAAGCAGGCATTCACGGGGCCTGGCCCGGCTCTCTGGAAACTTGGAGCCAAGGCCGCCAGATGGCAAATGACTTGCTTTTATTAGGAGAGGCTTCCTGCCATCTCACCTGTTCCTGAGGTTTTCAGCTCCCAAGTTGAACTGGAGGACCTCGAGGCCTCCCTTGACCTCAAGTCCTTTCTGCCTGGGAGGCTGCAAGGGCAGGGGAAGGGAGGTATCCAGCCCTGCAAACTGTGTTGTTGTTTTTTTAATATATTTTTTTGTTTGTTTGGTTTTGGTTGTTGTTGTTTTAGCCGCACCGCGCGGCATGTGGGATCTTAGCCCCCCGACCAGGGATCGAACCCCTGTCCCCTGCTTTGGAAGCGTGGGGTCTTAACCACCGGACCGCAGTTTGCAGGGATGTCCTGCAAACTGTTTTTAAGACTTGTGTTCTGGGACAGCCCCAGATGTGGTTTTCCATTCTGAGATCCTGGTGACCGTGCCAGGCATTGAGGAGTGTGCCACACATGGATATCCAGGAGAGCAGACTGGTCACACAAGATTCTTGGCTGCTTGCAGGGAATGTTACGAGTTTCTGTCCCTGCGGCGGTTCAGCCACCCTGGGTGTGGTGGAGTGAGCCTAACTCTACCTCTTGCGTGGCCTACTTCTCCTCACGGGTGTCCTCGCCAGGGCTGGGAACCAAAGTCTCTTCTGGGCCTCTGGGCTCTGCCTGCCACACACCCCCACCTGCAGGCCTGCTGAGAGGGACACATCCCTTTCAGGGGAATTCGCGGGCACAGCCCTCCCCGTGGAAGCCTGCGAGCCTCACCCACTTCACTCATGTCAGATGCTTGCCCGGCATCTGAAGGCATTTGTATTCGTTTCCTGGGATCATCACAACAAGGTACCACAAACTGGGTGGCTTAACAGCAATTTACTGTGTCACTGTTCTCAAGAAATCCAAGATTAAGATGTTGGTAGGGTCGGTTCCTTTGGAGGGCTGTGAGGGGGAGTCTGTCCCAGGCTGCTCTCCTAGCTTCTGGTGGTTGGCTGGCAAACTTTGGTGTTCCTTGACCTGTACATGCATCACCCAGACTCTGCCCTCATCGTCACACGGCCCTCTTCCCTTGTGAAAGATCTGGCTGAGATGTGTTCTTTCAGGGTCTGCCTTCTCTTCTGTCGGACATGTTCTTTTTCGAAAGCAAATTACTCTGGGAGGGAAAACCAATAAGTTATCAGGACTCTAGTGTGAATGGAGGTATCCATTTTAAACTAAAAAAATCTAACAATACTAGGTGTCCCCAAAGAGGACAACAGTGCACGCTCGTGTGGGTGTCGCAGGAAAGGTGTCTGGGAGCTGCACCCGCCCGCCTCCGCTGTTGGGAGGAATTGTTTATATCTGCGCTGGCTGCCGGGTGGCTTTGCCCAGGCTTGCACACTGCCCCGGCTACCTTGACTTTCAGATCTTACCTCACACCTTGGCTTATGGCATCTCTGGCATCCTGAGCAGGTGCGTTTATTCCCCAGGCCTCGGAAGAACAAAGCTGAGTTTCGTGTTAGTGCACCGGGTTCCTGTTGCCGCACCACTTGACTATCCTGCAGTACTGAAGGTCAGAAGTTTCAAACGGATTGACGGGGCTGTGCTGTCTTCCTGCTCTAGCTTCTAGAGACCTGCATTCCTCGGCTCAGGACCCCCTCCTTCACCTCCGAAGGCGGTAGCACAGCATCTTCAGGTCTCTGTCTGACTTCTGCTTCTGCTGTCACATCTCTGACTTTGACCTTTCTCCCTCCCTCTTACAGGGTCTCCTGTCTGTGATGACATTGGCCCCACCTGGCTAACCCAGGATCATCTCCCCATTCAAGAGCCGTAACTTAATAGCGTCTGCAAAATCCCTTTTGCCATATAAGGTGACATATTCATGGGTCCCAAGGATTATGACGCAGCCGTCTTTGGGGGGGCTGTTATTTTGCTAACCACAGCTGGGTAGGAAAAGTCTGGGAACCGTGTCCTTACTTGGCTACAGAACCTTCGTTCTAGCATTCCTTACCTCCCCAGTGCTACCAACTGAACACATACCAGGAACTTAGTTTCCCCCAGATAAGCATTTGTCATGGTGGGACCGAAAACACTCTTGCTGAGGTCATCGACACCTGATTCTGTAGACTTTTTGGTCTTTGACTCATCCGGCAGAGGCCCCTGCAAAGAAAGCTGGTTTCCATTTTTTTAAATTACCCAGGAGGGAAAAAACAAATTACCCAAAAGAGAGAGATTGACATCTTCACTAAATATAGTAATTATAGGTTTGCAAAGGACTTTTCACCTGAGGAAGGGGTGGGGAGCAGACCAGCCCATCCATTTCCAGCCTGGCAGGAAGGGCTTACCACAGGGCGCAGCCTGCTGGGTATTACACAAAATGTGCGGTCCGCTCAGCTCCTGTCATGTGACCCGACAGTCCAGCTACTTCTGTCCTCTGTGGTAAGTCTGGACCAGGCCAGCCACATGGAGAACCGTGGCTAGGAACCTTCCACAGGCTCCCGCTGACATCAGCTCTGGTTTGGGCCCAGCATGGGCTCTGGCCTGGTCTCCAGCGCCCTATCCCCCATCCTGGGTACTTGGGAGGGGAGGGATGATCCCCTTCCGAGGCTGCAGCCAGTCCCCACCCCACCCAACTGTGCTTTGTAATCACTTACTCGTTTATACTGGCTTGTACTGGTTCGGAGACACTGTGTAACTGGTGAACGCTCTCATTCAAGGGAAGAGAAGCCGTCAGCCACGAGTCAAACTGCTTTGGGTGATTCCCAAAAGGAGAACTTCTGGGAAGCGGGAAGAGGGGTACAGTCGGTCGGGCAGCAGGAGAGCCGAGCCGCTTTTATCTGGGAGTAGCCTGGCGTCCAGGCCGAGGGGATGGGTGTGTCACAGTTTTCCGGGGGCTTTTTGTTGTGCAATGTTTTCCACTTTCACATCTCTCTGAAGCTAAGCTATGTCCTTGGGTTGTTCCCAAAGCAAACAGACAGCGGGCTGGACACAGTGCGTTAGCGCTAATGGTCTAGGGTGGTTTCCTGGTACCTGCGGATGGATCCCTTCCTCCGAGCAAAGGTGAAGTCCTAGCTCACCCCCTCCGGAGATGCTCACTCTGCCTTGGGAACGCCCTTTCGAGGCGCCCTGCTGGCCCCTGGTGGCCACCTGGGGATGCGTCCCTCTCTCTCGTCTTTTATCCAAACGGTGCAGCCACTCAGGCCTCCTCCACAGAAGCCAATTTGTTGGAGGCAAAAGAGGGGCCGGCGCGCTTCTTTGCCAAGCTGCAAAGCGAGGGAGGCTGGAGTGGGCTTGCCTGCCTGAGGCTTATTATCCACACCCTGAGAATAGAAATTCCCCTTTCCTGGAGGCTGGCCTCCTGAAGGTCAAACCCTTCGATTCTGTCCAGACACAACCTTGGTAGTTTAAGTAATGCGTATACAGGATGGGCTGGACAGGGGTCTAGGAGAGGGGCCCGGGGCAAGGGACACCGTAACCTCATTCCACACGTGTGCCCCCAAGGCTTTGTGCAGCCAAGGGAGTGGTGCTGTGCTGATCCGACAGGAGAACCATTTCCAAAAGCGGCTCGTTGTTCTTTTTGCTCATTGCCCAAAAGCGCTGACCACAGCAACGTGACCGGCATCTTGAAAATGAGTTGAGATGTCATTTCTCCTTCAAGGCACCATCAGATGATCCTAGCAGCCTCCTCTGAAACTCCCCGTTTCAAAACAGAATGGGGAACCTAGTGATTACCTGTCAAAGCTTACAGACTAAGGAGTGAAATTATTTTTAAAAAACAAACAAAAGATGGAATGGGCTTGGAGAGCGCTCCTGAAATGTGAGGAGCATATAGGTGGGGGCTGAAGAACATATCCTTTCTTTGCTCTTGCTGTCTCCTTCCTAGAGCTGCAGTCGTTGCGGTTCTGTACACAGAAGTCCTCGAGAGAAATGCTTGTGGGCTGCTCTCCCAACCGCATCCCTCTGGCGGATCCAGGGGAGGGAGCCCTATCCGGGTGCCAGGTGGCTGCTGCAGTGATGCAGAGCCCAGGAAGGGTACAGTCCAACACCCCACCTCCTCCTGGCTCCGCGCAGCAGGCTGATGGGTCCGGGGAGGGAGGGACAGACAGACGGCTCTGATGCAGAGTTAGAAGGACAAATCCATCTTCCTGACTCGGCCTGACCTAGAAAAATCCATAGCATCAGAACTTGGTATTTGCAAACAAGCACAAGGATCCTATCTTTTTTTTTTTTTTTTAAGGATCCTATCATTTTAAGCTGAGGTTCCAGTTGCCATGTGACAAGTATCTGTGACCACTCGGTTCTCTGACTGAGAACTTTGAACACTTAAGGAGGGAAGACAGTCTAACTGCAAAATATGTTTAGCGTGGAATCGGATCTGCCGCCTTCATCTCTTGGCAGGGGTAAGTGTTATCCTAAGGGGAGAGGTGTGTTGAGTCCTCAGGGGTGGATCTGTTACCCCGATTTGCAGCCATTAGTGGTGCAGGAGCCACACAGGCTGGGGAGAGGCTGAGTGGCGGCCCGGAGACAAGCAAACCCCAGGACACTGAAGACCAGGTCTCTGAGGTCTCAGGCATTTCTGAAATGCTGAGGACCCTGAGTGGAATAGCAGAAGCCTAATTCTAATTCTAAACCAAGACTTGGATATTTGTGTGTACTTAACAATGACTAGCAGGTCGCCCGTGAAGAAATGGTCCTAAGAGATGTGGAAAACAAATCTGGAGTACCCACCAGCCCTTGAGAAAAATATCTTAAAAATTTTTTTTATTGAAGTATAGTTGATTTACAATGTTGTATTAGTTTCAGGTGTATAGCAAAGTGATTCAGTTATACATATACCTATATTCTTTTTCAGAGTCTTTTCCATTATAGGTTGTTACAAGATATTGAATATAGTTCCCTGTGCTATACAGTAGGTCTTTGTTTTTCTATTTTGTATATAGTGGTGTGTATCTGTTAATTCCAAATTCCTAACTGAACCTCCTCCCTACCCCCAAGAAAAATATCTTGGTTTTTTTCTTTTTGGCTGAGCCACATGGCTTGTGGGATCCCGAGCCCTCGGCATTGAAAGCGTGGAGTCCTAAGCACTGAACCGTCAGGGAATTCCTGAAAAACATCTTTTAGAAAGGAGAGCCTTGGGACTTCCCTGGCAATCCAGTGGTTAAAGACTGAGCTTCCACTGCAGGGGGTGCGGGATCTATCCCTGGTTGGGGAGCTAAGATCCCGCGTGCCACGTGGCGGGGCCCAAAAAAGGAGAGACGCAAGGTTCCTCAAAAAGTTAAACATAGAGTTACTGCATGACCCAGCAATTTCACTCCTGGGTACTTACCCAAGAGAACTGGGAACATGTGTCCACACAAAAAGTTGTACTCGAATGTTCATAGCAGCTCTAGAACATTATGTGAAAGAAGTGACAGAAGCCGTATACAAAAGGCCACATATTGTGTGATTCCATGTAAATGAAACGTCCAGAATAGGTAAATCCATAAAGACAGAAAGCAGACTGGTGGTTGGCCGGGGTATGGGGAGACACTGCTTAATGGATATGGGTTGTGTTTTGGGTGATTTTATTTTAGGTGACAGTTGTATTATGGGTTTTGTTTTGGAACTAGTTATTGTGAATGTGTTAAATGCCACTGACTTGTTTATTTTATGTTATGTGCATTCATCCGAATTTTTTTTAAATGTTCATTTACTTTATTTATTTATTCCTTTTTTTTTTTTATTTGGCCACGCCTTGGCTTGTGGGATCTTAGTTCCCTGACCAGGAACTGAACCTGCGCCCTCGGCAATAAAAGTGCAGAGTCCTAACCCTTGGACCTCCAGGGAATTCCCAAATTTTATTTTATTTTATTTTATTTCATTTATTTATTTTTTTTTTTTGCGGTACGCGGGCCTCTCACTGTTGTGGCCTCTCCCGTTGCAGAGCACAGGCTCAGCGGCCATGGTTCATGGGCCCAGCCTCTCCGCGGCATGTGGGATCTTCCCAGACCAGGGCACGAACCCATGTCCCCTGCATCAGCAGGCGGACTCCCAACCACTGGGCCACCAGGGAAGCCCTATTTTATTTTTTTTAAGTGAGGGACTTGAACCAGCCTTGACCCTTTCAGGATCATTCTTTTGTGATGCACAAAAAGTCCATTTCTAAGGATGCAGTTGAAATTCTGATTTGGGTGGTGGTAGATATTTATTCCAGGCATTTGTTGAAGAAGGGGATGGAGGACTTCTTCAGGACCATCTTGATGGGGGCAGGGACAACTACCTGGGGTCTTGCAGCGGTGGGGGAGGGAGTAGAGATTGGGCTCAACTGTGAATATAAGGAAAGGTGGGAATGTATAGCCAAGGAGCAGATCAGGGTCAGTGGATGGAAGATTACTAAGAGGAAACATCAGGGGAAAGGAGAGATTTTTGCTAAACTGACCTACCTGAACTTGCCGAAGGCAGGCCAGGGGGCTCAGACATCACCCCAGGGTGGTGGAGGATGGGGAACCTCATCAGATATTGAAGGTGACCAGACACGGAGGATGGGGGTTCTGGCTAAACTGACTTAGCAGGATTCTTGCTAGAAGTGGACACAGAAGCAGGACACAGAAGCCCAGGGTTCGAGACCTAGTCAGAAGAGGGCTCAGATGAGCCCGATTAGATCAAAGAGAGAGTCTTTCTCCTTGTCACTAGATTATTCGGAGTCCAGTAATGTCAGCCTCATGGAACCATTCAGAGGCTCCTTCCCTCTTCTTTCAGGGGTGAGGGGTGGCCGCCAGTGCTTTGGTGGCATTATTTGGAGGGACTTATCTTGTCTCAAAAGTAGTGTCACCTTGTGGGGGCCCTAAGTGCCGATCTTTGGTCACTGTTATTTTCTTTTCATTTCTCTGTATTTCCCCCCATAGTTATGCAATATGTGTGAGGTTTGTTTTTTTTTAAGAATGTGTGTGTATGTGTGTGTGTGTGTGTGTGTGTATGTGTGTGTGTGTGTGTGTGTATGTATAACTGAAGCACTTTGCTGCGTGGAGTTTTTATTGAAGTATAAATATATACAGGAAAGCACACAGATCATAAACTACGAATTTATGCACTAACACACCTGCATTAATAAAAGAGCACATCCTAGAGACCCCTGGTGCGCCCTCCCAGCCACTCGCCGCCCCGCACAGGATAACCACTCATGCAGTGTATTTTTATATTTGGGAAGAAATACTTAAAATTTAAACAAAGTGAAAATACATTAGAGATGGAAAAATTTTAAATCCAGCCCTTTTTATTTGTGAAGGCTCTTCCAAATGGCTCAGACGTGGTAAGGGTTGAGGGCTCTAAGTGGGTTTGGCCTCGGGATATTCCTAAAGGACAGCAGGAGGTAGCTGGCAATAGCCACGGGATCAGCTGATGGACCCATCTCCTTTCTGGGTCATTTGGCACCTGGGCTCCCAAACTAGCCAGCACATTGGAACCCCCTGGTGGAGCTTCAGTACTACAGATACCTGGGTCCCACCCCCAGAGATTGTGATTTAACTAGTCTGGAGTGTGGCCCGAGCTTCAGAGTTTTTCAAAGCTCTGAAGTGATTCTAATATGCAGACAGGGCTTCCCTGGCAGTCCAGCAGTTAAGACTCTGTGCTTCCAATACAGGGAACGCAGGTTTGATCCCTGGTCGGGGATCCCACATCCTGTGCAGCGAGGCCAAAAAATTTAAAAATTAAAAATAGATAAAAAAATATGCAGACAAATGTGGGAACTACTGACTTAGCATAAAAGGAAGATCTGAAGCCTGTTTTCCAAGCAGGCAGGCAAACTCAAAGGCCTCCCAGAGATTCTGTAACTGCCACAAAAAACTTTCTTATTCAAGAGCATCATGAATTGTCATGGTCCCACTGACTATTTCACGTCTGGAAATGAGTCAGGCATAGTACAGAAATGACACATACTATTACAGCCTCTCCCCACATCCTCCCAGACACTGGCTTGGGAATGTGGGAATAGTGACAAAGCTGGCTACCACCCAGGCTCCAGGAAGAGGGGGGGAGGGGAGGCTCTGCAGTTATTACAGTCACTCCCACTAGGTGTGTCAAAGCAGATGCTCTTGTGAATTAAAAAAAACTCAATTAAATCTTATTTCCCTGTTGGACAGTAATACAATTTTGAAAATGCTCTTTCTTAATATCGAATTGGTATTTAATTACCGGGGGGATTCGACCTTCCCTGAAAGGCAGATGCAGTTACCTTCCCACCATGAGGACTCTCACCCTGAGGGTCAGCCTTGGAAGTTCCTGCCCCCTCCACCTCATCACACTGTACCTTCGTGATATAGGTCAGATTTCTAAGAACCTGTGTTTCTATGGTGGTTGTTTGGAATAGTGGTTTAAAATTTACGGAAGGGGCTTCCCTGGTGGCGCAGTGGTTGAGAGTCCGCCTGCCGATGCAGGGGACACGGGTTTGTGCCCCGGTCTGGGAAGATCCCACGTGCCACGGAGCGGTTAGGCCCGTGAGCCATGGCCGCTGAGCCTGCGCGTCTGTAGCCTGTGCTCCGCAACGGGAGAGGCCACAACAGTGAGAGGCCCGTGTACTGCAAAAAAAAATAATAAATAAATAAATAAAATAAAATTTACGAAAGAATGGGAAAGGAGTGACAGGAGGAAGAAATGGGCAGGTGGGGGAGGACGGGGAGGGGGGTGCGGGGGGAGCTGGAATGCTTTCATGTCAAGGGTTACCCAGCTTGTGAGCTGGTACTGTGCCTAGGCTAGAACTTGGGCTTGGAATGGTGTTTGACCTGTATCTTTCCACCAGCCCAGATATCCCACTTGTGCAAACCCTTCTTGGACAATCACTAGAAAGACAATTAAGTTTTCATCCAAGAAAGCACCATATGTTTCTTCAGAAACCTTTCAAGTACTTGACTCCCTAGGGAAGTGTTCTAATTATCTGTTTCCGAGTGAGAAATCACCCTAAGATGTAGTGGCTTGAAGCAATAATTTATTGGGTCCATCGTGGGTTGATTGGGCTCAGCCAGGTGGTTCTCACTTGGGGACTCATGTGATTACAATGTCAGTGGGCTGAACATCTGAGATGGGTCCCTCCCGTGGGACCATTGAGGCAGGCTGTCAGCTGGTTCAGCTGGGGCTGTCAGCCAGAGTGCCTGTGTGGACTCTCCATGTGACATGGCAGCTAGGTTCCCAGAGGGAATGTCTCAAGAGCATCATTCCAGGACACCCAGCGGAAGCTGTGTGGCTTCTCATGCCCTGGTTTTGGAAGTCCCAGGCCATCACTTGTGCCACATTCTACAGCTCAAGCAAGTCACTAAGGCCAGCCCAGATTCCAGGGAATGGAACCAGGGTCCTTCCCCCATGGTCGGGGAGGAGGGACTGATGGAGGCCATATTTAGGGGCTCTCAGTTACTTACCTTAGGAATTGAGAACTGGGACAAATTTAGGGAACTGCTTCACCCTTAAGGAAACTAGTTTGTAGCTTAAGAACAAGATTCCTTCAAATATATTTTCAGGAACCCCAGCGCCGTGTTGATCAACGCCCCAGCTTCCTTGGGTCTCCTTGCTTTAACTGAAACCAGCTACCCTGCCTGACGGCGTTCATCCTTAAGCCTTCTCTCTACCCCCGGAAGCTGCTGCTTTTCCACTTCCTTCTTAATACAAGTGCTAACATTCATCACGCTCTTATTTTGTGCCAGACACTGCGCTGAGCAATGCATGCACTTAGCCCGTTTCATTAGGAAGACTTGTCTTGTTGAAGTGCCCATTAAGAAAAGGTTGATTGTTTGTTTGTTTCCAGTAACCACCGCCAGCTGTGCTCTGTCCAAACCCCCTTTGTTACTGGCTGAAAGACTCCCCATTAAGGCACCTCGATCTGATTCCACTGATCCAGTCACTTTTTTTTTGTTATTAAGGCAGCCCCACTTGGGAGTTTAAGACTGGTCCATTTAGGAACTCAAACTTGGGAATTCCCTGGTGGTCCAGTGGTTAGGACCCAGCACTTTCACTACAGGGGCCCCGGGTTTGATTACCTGGTCCCGCAAGCCGTGGGCATGGCCAAAAAAAAAAAAAAGAAAGAAAGAAAGAAAGTGAAACTTATCTCGAGCACAGGCTCCAGCACTGAAGCAGGGACAAGGCCTGTCTCTCCAAGCCGCCCACTGCTCTGTGGTTACTTCTGAGGTTGAGGCGGAGGGGAGAAAAATAGAGAACAGATGTGCTTCCTGTGGTGACTAGCTGGGGGTGGTGATGTGGCTGTCCTGCGCCCTGGGTCTTTACTGCTGACCCAACTCATTCTCTAGAGCAGGGTTTCTCATCCTCAGAACTGTTGACACTGGGGGCTGGATTCTCCTCTGTTGTGGGGACCCGTCCTGTGCATTGTTTAGCAATATCCCCGGCCTCCGCCCACTGGATGCCAGTAGTACTTCCCAAGTTGCGCAACCAAAAATGTCTCCAGTCATTGCCAGTGTCCCCTGGGAGCAACCTTGCCCTGGCCGAGAACCAGTGCTCCTTAGACTTGGTGTGGACAAGTGGGCGCCCCACAGGACTGCCAGCAGAGACTCTCTCCCAAGGGGCTCCCCTGGTTACACATTCTTGCTGACCTTTGGAGGTGGCCTCATGCCATATTTATTGCTCTGAGGAGGTTCCCCAATCCCAAATCCCAGAATCTGCAATTCCATCCACACTCTGGATCCGACTCTGGGGCTGTGGGGTTGCACCCATCTTCTGAGGGGATGGGTGGATCCAGTCCTTTGCCTCCTGGCTGACTGCCCACCATGCCAGCTCCTCTGGGCACTGTCCAAACTGCAGGAGCCCCAGGGCAGATCCACCAGCCCACGGCCAAGTGGACAGCCAAGTGGGAGACAAGATGTTCCTCTCTACTGTCCCACACACTTTACAGTGACTCCACTGTGTCCCCAACCCCCCCCCACCCCCACCTGGTTTCAAGAAAAGCCAGTCTTCATGAAGAAGCAGCCTCTCACCCTTCCTCTCTCCCTTTTCCTTGAGGCAGGATGCCATGACACCAACTACCCATAGTTGGGCCAAACTTCACAGGTTAAGACCACCATCCTCCACAAGACTGTCCAGACACCAGCAGCAAGTTTGCGGGTCCCCTGGCCACACTCACTTTTGACCAGCTGGCTACAAATTCGGGGGTTCCCACTACCCCCTCAGGTTCAATAATTCACTAGAATGACTCACAGAACTCAGGAAAGTGCTGTACTTGCTATTACAGTTTAATGATAGCAGAAGGATGCAAATCTGAACCAGCCACAGGGAGAGACACCTAGGGTGAGGTCGTGGTGGGGGGAGGTACCAAACTTGAAGCTTCTGGCGTCCTCAGGGACACGTTACCCTGTTGGCAGAGCACTGCCAACCAAGGAAGCTCACCGAGCTTGGGTGTCTAGAGTTTTTATTGGGGTTTCATTATGTAGGCACAGTTGATTAAGTCATTGACCATTGATTGAACTCAATCTCTAGCTCCCCTTCCTTTCCCAGAGTTTGAGCTAATATCACGTGGTTTATCCTAAACTATCAGATAGAATTGGAGGGGCCCACCATGAGCAACTGACCCTCCTATCACTCAGGAAATTCCAAGGATTTAGAGGTGACCTCCCAGGGACCAGACAAAGGCCAGCCACATGCTGGATTACACACAGGATTAAAAGAGTCAGGGCTGCATGGCATCTCCCAGCCAGCTCCCGGCTGGTAGTTCTCTGAACGTAGAATGTGGGGTGCATTTTAATTCTTGGCAGTAGGCTCCGGCAATTCTTGGAAAGCAGGAAAGATCCTGCCAGGCACCTCCCTCCACCTTGTCACACATGCATCATCTCATTTAGTCCTCACCACCACCCCCCGGCAGGTATTATTGTGATCACCGTTCCACAGATGAAGAAACGCAGGTACAGGTTGATGGACTCCCCCAGGTGAACCAGCAGAACAGGACTGAGTCCAGGTCTGTCTGACTCCAGAGCTGCCCCCTCATGGGCGACGGAGCCCTGCCTCCTGCCCCCCGACTGGTGTAGTCCTACCAGCTCCTCAGGCGGCCTCCAGAACACCTCTCTTCCTCCTGAAAAGCCCTCCCTGTTCTGACCCTCTGCTACCGGGCTCACCACTCTGAACACCCCCTCTGCTGTTGCCCACTCCTGACGTCTCTGTTCCCCGCTCACCATCTTCTTGGCTCCAAGTTCTGAGAACGCGTAAACGTTAGGTTCTGGGAGTTGGACGCCTGCCATAATCTCTCTCCGACCTAGAATGATCTTCATCCGCGTCTGACCTCAGCCCCGGCTCTCGCGGTCGCGGCCGGACCACCACCCCTTCTCCAATGCTAAAACCCACATGCCAGCCTGCCCTGCTTTTTCCCTCTTGTGGCCACACTGTCATTCAGGCTTGCCTCTAAACCTCTGGTCTTGAGCACCCCACCCTCTTCCTCCTCCAATCCGCTGTCCTGAGGCTGTGGGGAAGGAGAGGAGGGGCAGTGCTTCGAGTGGGGACCACACGCAGCTCCGTGATGCTGCTGGGACTCTGCGAAGCCCGTTTCTCCTCTGCGGCCGCTCCCTTCCAGCCTCTGCCGCCAGGGGCGCTAGTGGGGCCCGCACGGCTGGAAGGGGAGAAAGGGCCGCTGCTTCCTGTCTGCTCTGCTTGGTCACCCGAGCATCACCCTGGCAATGGTGACATCTGGCTCCAGGCTCCAGTGTCCCTGCGCTCCCAGAACCTGCCTCTGTGCCTCTCAGAGGTACCGCACCAGCTGGGCAGTGCCTCCTCGCCGGAGATCCGAGTGCCAGCTCCGTGGGACCCCTCCACCAGGCTTCTAGAATCCCATAATCCCAACCTGTCCTCTTGGTTCCCCATTCATGGGGGTGGGGTAGCTGCTTCCTGTGGTCTCCCAGTGTCGGCTTTCTGCCGCTTCTATCTTGCAATACCCATTTAACCAATTCTCTATATTAAATTCTTTGTTAAAATAATGAATGTGTTGGGGATTCCCTGGCGGTCCAGTGGTTAGGCCTCTGTGCTTTTGCTGCGGAGGGCGAGGGTTCAATGCCTGGTCAGGGAACTAAGATCCCGCAAGCTGCTAGGCGCGGCCAAAAAAAAAAAAAAAAAAGAACGTGGTTTGTTTTCCTTGTTGCCCCTGATCTAATAAATACGTATAAACATTTCCAATCTCCCTTCACCTAATAGCTCATAAGTGCCAGACCTTGTTCTGTTTGACATGTATTAACTCATTATTATTATCCCCACTTTACAGGGGAGAAAACTGAGGCACAGGAAGACATAATTGTTTGCTCGGGATCACACAGCTGTTAAGAGTGGGCTCCAAGAGCCTGGCTCCCGAGATAACACTCATCTACACACGCTGCGGCGTCTCACTGCCGACAGTGAGTTGGTGTAGCTGGGGCATTAAGTGACCACATAATGTTCCCGTTTATGGATGGACGAGAGCTATTTTTGGATATTTGTATCATGTGGGGGTTTTAGCTATTAGAGAGCCTGGATCCCCTTGAACCTGACACAGTTAGGTCACTTGAGCCAGGAACCTTACAACTTTCTGAATTATTTTGGTCCATGATTTGTTGTAACCTGTCTCCTTAATGTTTAACCTTCTATCTTCTCAGCCCTGACTCCCCGTGGCCTTTTTCCTCCTTCCATGTCTTTCCCCTATGAGCCTGCCTTGCCAGTGTGCTGCTGTAAATCTGGAGATATGGGCGAGGAGACGTCTCCTGTTTGGCAGACTCTAGAAGGTACTAGGAGGCACTGTGGTCTCACCTTGAATCAGAGTCTTCAACGAGGTATGGGTATTGGTGATACCCTGAAATGCCTCCAAAGGCCTCCACCAAGAGTTCCTGAAAACCCCATGACAGAAGAGGTTCTGTCCTACTGAGACTCTATGCTGGATTCCATTTCAGACTTTCCTGAGGCCGGCAGGGCAGCTGCTCTCTACCACTGCCCTTGCTGAAGCTGGGAAGGGTCACTCCCAGCGCGCTCGGCTCTGTCTGCCCAGTATTTTGCCCTCGCCCCCAGCATGGTTTCTGGTGTCCTATGGAGAGAATCAGCTTAGAGATCCAAGTCGGTATTATTTTTAGAACTAAAGATCATTCAGTCTCAGCTTGCTTGGGCCTGCTTGGGCAGCGAGAACAGGGAAAAGTCTCACATTTTTCCAAAGTTCATGTCGGAGTAGTGCAACATGGAAGCAACACTTCTGAATCATTGCCTAAAGTGCTCTCCTTTGTTGCAAAGACTGACCTTGTCTTCCAAATAATTCATTCCCTGGGGACAAGGCTGAGCCATTCTGAACACACCCCTCTTTGTCTTCTCTGCTCATTCTTGGACAATTCTTCGTGCCAAATCTGAACCTGTGCTTTCTCTTCTAGTTTTTAGAAGAGAGGAGATTATATTTCCATAATTCATGCTGAACCCGCAGCCCAGTTAGCAACAGGATTTTTTTTTTTTTTTATAACTTGAAAACTGAAATTGGGTTGAATATGGAAATGTCAACTTGCACTGAGCAGAGCTGTCTTTGTTTTTGCAGGAAATGTCCAGCAGGTTTGGAGCCTCAAGGATCAGCCTGTTTTATAGAGAAACATTAAAACAACAACAACAACAACAAAAAACACTGGAACTGAGCAAGAGAAGTCTCACTTCAAACTGCAAAAAACACATTCTTTGCAAAATGAGCAGAAGTGTCTTTCTACTCAGTCCAGACCCTGTACTGGTCAGAGTTCTCCAGAAAAGAAACAGAACCAACATGATATCTCTCTATTTAGAAAGCAAATGTTGAAGAGCTAAAAGGAAAAATGAAAAACTCCACAATCAGAGAACAAGCAGATGAAAAATAATTAAGGTAATAGAGAATTTGACTACAACTAACAAACGATCTAACCAACAGATGTAAAACACACACCCCCAAACTGTAGAACACATATTCTTTTCAGGTGCATATAGGGTATTTACCTACATAGATCACATGCCGGGCCACCAAGCGTGTCTCAACACATAGCAGAGGATTGAATTCACTTAGGGTGTGTTCTCTCACAAAGTGGAATTAAATTAGAAATCAATAATAGATCTCTAGAAATTTCCCAAAGTTTAGAAATCATGCAGCACACTTCTAACAATTCACAGGACAAAGAAGAAATCACAGTGAAAATTACAAAGATTCTCAGACATAAAAAACCATGTCGGGACTTCCCTGGTGGTCCGGTGGTTAAGACTCTGCGCTTCCACTACAGGGGCACGGGTTTAATCCCTGGTGGGGGAACTAAGATGCCGCATGGCGCGGCCAAAAAAACCAAAACAAAACAAAGCCATGTCATTTTCAGCAAATGGCAAACAGCTCAGAAAGCCACAGATCTAGGACGTGGCCTGGAGAAAGCAGGCAGATGGAGAGGGAGACTCAGGCCATATCAGGCTAAGGAGTTTGGGCTTATAAACCGTGGAAAGCCCTGGAGGCTTTTAACCAGGGGATCTGCTCTGTGGATGTAGTGGGTGGACTAGAGATACTGGAGGGAAAGAAGGACGGAACGTGAAAGAATGAGGCCAGTTGGGAGGCCCCTGCCTGAGATACGAGATCAATAGCTGTTCTCTGGGGCTTCCCTGGTGGCACAGTGGTTAAGAATCTGCCTGCCAATGCAGGGGACACGGGTTCGAGCCCTGGTCCGTGAAGATCCCACATGCCGTGGAGCCACTAAGCCCGTGCGCTGCAACAACTGAGCCTGCGCTCTAGAGCCCGTGAGCCACAGCTACTGAGCCTACGAGCCGCAACTACTGAGGCCCGTGTGCCTACAGCCTGTGCTCCGCAACAAGAGAAGCCACTGCAATGAGAAGCCCACGCACCACAACGAAGAGTAGCCCCGGCTCGCTGCAACTAGAGAAAGCCCGCACGCAGCAACAAAGACCCAACGCAGGCAAAAATAAATAAATAAATAAAAATAATAAATTATAAAAAAAAAAAATAGCTGTTCTCTGTATCACTCGTTGGGTCCACAGATACGAGTAGAGCCCTTACCACGTGCCAGGCACCAGGAGGTCACTAGGGGTTCCTTCTCCCAGATACATTTTGTGAGCCATCCCAGCGCCACACAGATTGTTATACATAGGTCATAAAGTGGGAAAACTTCCAACAGTGTAATCTAAATGTTCATTTTTTATGAAGCTTCATGTTAAAACAGAGCATGGTTCTGTAGTTCTTTTTTTTTTTTTTTTGCGGTACGCGGGCTTCTCACTGCTGTGGCCTCTCCCGTTGCGGAGCACAGGCTCTGGACGCACAGGCTCAGCGGCCATGGCTCACGGGCCCAGCCGCTCCGCGGCATGCGGGATCCTCCCGGACCGGGGCACGAACCCGTGTTCCCTGCATCGGCAGGCGGACTCTCAACCACTGCGCCACCAGGGAAGCCCCGGTTCTGTAGTTCTTGATGCCAGGCTGAGATTAAGTGCCTAGCCTGAGGGCGCTTCCCATGACATTCTGTGCCTAAATCCCAGCCTCCTCCCTCCATGCCTGAGCCAATCTGTGAGGGCAGCTGTTTCTCATAAGTAGCTCCCAAATGGTTATCCCAAATTCATCTTTTACGACCCTTCTTCCCTATCTTATCAGTGGAGAAATAAGGTAAGTTTGTAGGAACTTAGAAATTGAGGCTTGGGGAAGGTGAGTACTTCCAATCTTAAATTTTGTGATTTCTCATCAGAGAAATTGATTATTAATCATAGTGAGAGACCCACAGCAGGGTGAAGAAGGTGGGAGGACTTATTATTAAAAAACACAAAAGTTTTTTCTTTTTTAAATAAATTTATTTATTTATTTTCGGCTGTGTTGGGTCTTCGTTTCTGTGCGAGGGCTTTCTCTAGTTGCGGCAAGCGGGGGCCACTCTTCATGGCGGTGCGCGGGCCTCTCACTGTCGCGGCCTCTCCTGTTGCGGAGCACAGGCTCCAGACGTGCAGGCTCAGTAGTTGTGGCTCACGGGTCTAGTTGCTCCGCGGCATGTGGGATCCTCCCAGACCAGGGCTCGAACCCTTGTCCCCTGCATTGGCAGGCAGATCCTCAACCACTGTGCCACCAGGGAAGCCCCCACAAAAGTTTTTAATAAGAGGGAGGCAAGGGTGTCAGAGTGGGTAAGGATATGTGAATGGAAGCAAAGATCAGAGAGAGAGAGAGAGATTTGAGGATGCTAGGCTGCTGGTTTTGAAGATGGAGGATGGGGACCACTAGCCAAGGAGAGAAGTGGCCTCTAGAGAGTGGTAAAGGCAAGGAAATGGATTCTCTTCCAGAACATCCGGAGGGAAATCAGCCTGCCAACCCCTTGATTTTAGGACTTTTGACCTCCAGAACTAAGATTGTGTAAGTTTGTGTTGTTTTAAACCACTTGGTGGTAATTTGTTACCACAGCAAATATGAAACAAACACAATTCTAACACACCACATAATTTACTCAATTATTATGTTTATTTAAAAATTGCTCTCCCCCCTGCTAGATGTACCTCTCCAGGGTAGGAATTTTTGCCTTTTTTTTTTTTTTCCTCTAAAGTATCCCAAACAGCTAAAACGGGCCTGGCAAACAGTAGGTGCTCAGTAAATGTTAATAGATGGATAAATGGATACATGCAGAAAGCGAGAGAAAGGAAAGAGTCAAGGATTCTCCTGAGACTTACTGACTGGGAACCTCACGTTATGTTTACTCACAGGGGGAATAGAGGAGCAGGTGCAGTCTGGAGAGAACTGAGAAAATGAAGATGGGTTTAGTTTGGGGTATATTAAGGTTTGAGGGGTTCTGTAGGATATATATATGGAAAAAATATATCTATATGGAAAATGTGAAGGGAAGTGGTTTCCTTTAGTTTTAGAAGGTAACGTGGCTTATGGCTGGGTCCATCGGCTGAACTTGTGTGCAGGTAAATAATTTGGTCTAAGCTATTTACCCCATAGCCCATTTGCTTTTTCCCTTTCCTTCTTTCTTTTCTTTATTTCTTTTTCTCTTTCACCTGCTCTAGGAGAGGGGGGGTAGGTGCATCAGTAATTCTGGAGAGCCAGCTGGAATAGTGGGTCAGGCTGCTACAGGCCCTGGGGCAGTTCAGTTTCCAAATCCTGAAGCTGCAGGCTTCGGAGGCTTCGTGACACAAGAGTCACAATCAATTGCTCCCTCAGGCCCAATGTCACAACAGGCAGAGTCCTCAGAAGATGGAGAAGCAGGAGATCAGCTTCCCTCCCCAATCCTGAGGCCACTGATAACTAATGACTCAAATGCTTCCCTGCCCTTTACTTTCTTCTTGGACCTCATTCAACAGGTATTGATTGCGTGCCTCTGGAACCCATCTCACTGCCCTGGACACTGAGAAATACGAAGAACTAAGTGACATACGATCTTGCCCTAGGAGGACTTACATCCTAGTCGGGAAGACAGATGTTCACAAAGCTAAATAAAAATAGAAGCAACTATACATGGTGCCACGCACGGTACCGCCCAGCGGGCGAGGGCGGCTTACTGCGGCTGAAGTATCTAGAAAGACTCAGTGGAGCAGGTGTCACGTGGGTGGGTCTTTAAGGGACTGGAGCACATGGAAGGGGAGGAATAAAGGCTTTTCTGATTGAGAGCAAAGACTGGCAGGAGTGCCTTGACTCGTTCAGAGAGGCTTGCCTTACGTGCGGATGCAAGTTTGGAGTTTGTTCGGGGAATAAAGATCAGGCTCAGGAGTGCACCACCTTTTGGGCATTTTAGTATCCCAGGCAACCACCCGGAAATAACCCCGCCCTCCACTTTTCAAAGCAATCCCAGCCTAGCGCGGCGCATGCGCCTCGCAGGGCTCTAGCGCTGTGTTATCATGGAGGCGCAGAGCTAGATCGTCAGCCACCTCGGAGGCTGACATTTTGGATCCTGGCGGAAAAGTTGGAAAGGCTGGCACCACTACCAAGTCAGGCTGCATCACCCAAGAAGATGAGAGCGAAAGAACTCCCGTGGAGCGACAAGATGAGGCGGCGGAGTGAATCCGTGATGCTTCCCTTGGAAAACAAGCTTGTAGAGAGTTGCCCACCGCCCTGCCCTCATCTGAGATGGTGACTGTGCGGGTGCTCTAGCCGCGCCTTTTCGATTCCCGGAGGGGGCGGTGCCGTCGTCACTGGCTTTGAGGTGGCTGCGGCGCAGGTCGCAGCGAGCTCTGGTTGCTCCAGAGCCCTTAGTAGCCCTTTGTACGAGGAGGGTGGGGGTCTCTGACCTCTTCCCTCCTGTGCCGGGTTTCTCGGTTCCTCCCCTACGCGGGCCTACCGCTCCCCCGTGCAGCCCCGCCGCGGGCCGGCTGTAACCGCGCCCCCGGGCCGGACGATGCCCAAGAAGCTGCTGCTGCTGCCCCCGCTTTCCGTGTCCTCCGCTTTCCGCGCCCCGCGAGCCTGCCCCGCCGCCCGCCCGGCCATGAACGCCGCCCGCACCGGCTACCGAGTCTTCTCGGCCAACTCCACGGCTGCCTGCACCGAGCTGGCAAAGCGCATCACCGAGTAAGGGGCGGGAGCCGGGGATGTCCCGAGGGGCCCCTCCCGGGAGACGGTCCTTGTTGCTCTTCGCCTCCACGTACCCCGACCCGGGCGAGGGGTAATTTGACCCCATCGTCCTGCCCCTGGGGGAGGGAGTCGCAGAATCCTGCCGTTTCAGGTATGGACAAACCCTTGGAGGTGACAGAGGATCACCCCCCCACCCCCAGTTCTGCAGCTGAAAAGCGTTCGTCTGACTCTTGCTGGCTTCTCCCCACCTCCGGGTCCTTGGACCGCTCGCCCTGCTTTCGGCTCCGCACTCCCACCTCCCAGGCGGTGGTGAGGATTCTGTAATCGCTGGATTAGCGCGCCTTGGAGAGAGGGGCTCTGGGTTTGGCTCCCTTTCCCACGGTTGGGTTTGACCTCTGAAGCTGGTCATTGCCATTCCCAAGTCTCCCCGAGGAGACGGAGGCCCGCACGTAGTTACAACACTGGGGATGGACGGGGCGGATGCAGTAGGTGGGGGCGGCCGGAGGGCCTTGCAGGTGGAAGACCCGCGAGGCTCAAGGTGCACCGACAGAAGTAGAGGTGTAGGGGAGGGCAGGGAGAACAGGGCAACCCTAGGGGAGCAGGTTTGTCGGAGTTGGTGATAGAAACCGTGGTCTAACCGTATTTTGTAAGTCAGTTAGATTAGATCAGTCTAAGTCTTTGCCTTTCCTTGTCTTTTTCACCTAAGGAAGCCTCTGGCCTCAAGTGGCCTTTGGGGTCTGAAGGCCTTGTCAGCCTTGCCCTGGGCAAGAGACTTGATTTTCCTGAACTTCATTGGTAAAATAGGGATAATTCCGTCTGTTGGACCCAGAACATTGTGAGCACGAACAAAATAATGTAGATCAAGCATCTAGCAGAGCAGAGGCTCATAGTGGCCCTCTGAATAATACATGTTTACTAAATGGCCTCTTTTCTAGTTGGCTCTTGTGAAGAATCCCAGAACCCTAGTGTAAAGGAAGAGCCTTTTGAGCCCTTTGCAGATAAACTCGTTATAAAATAAATAAGCTTGTCTTTTAACTTTTAAAGTCATTTTCACATTTTAAACAACTTACATTAGAGTTCTGTGGGTTTTTCAGAGTTGATAATTAATGGCATGAAGATATTTTAAAATTCTAGATGAAAATGTAGAAGAAAGGGGAAACTTTAGTCATATTTTCTCAGTAATGCCTATGTTATTTTCAGTTAGAGTTTTGAATGAGATTAGAAGAGTGTAAAAAAAAAAACCAAACAGTCCTTTTGCAATCTACTACCTAGTTTCTATTTCTAACCTCTGATTATTTGTCTTTCTTTTTGAGGCCAACTAAAATACTAATTTTAAATATAAAGCTTGTGTTTGTTTATCTTGGGTCATATTTACCACAGTGACCTTGGTAAGAGAAAGCAGAGGGAGGAGGGCAGATTTAAATAGTCAATGGTTTTGCTTTTTTTTTTTTTCTCTTCTCCTTTTTTTTGCGGTACGCGTGCCTCTCACTGTTGTGGCCTCTCCCGCCGCGGAGCACAGGCGGGCGCAGGCTCAGGGGCCCAGCCGCTCTGCGGTATGTGGGATCCTCCCGGACCGGGGCTCGAACCCGTGTCCCCTGCATTGGCAGGCGGACTCCCAACCACTGCGCCACCAGGGAAGCCCCGGTTTTGCTTTTTTGTTTTTATATTTGGTTCTTGAAAAGTTTGTTCCAGAAAAGTTTTAAGTTTTAACCACTTTTAAGTGTGCAATTCACTGACATTAAGTACATTCACAGTGTTGTGTGATTATCACCACTATTCATTTCCAGATCTTTTAATCGTTTCAGACAGAAACTCCGTACCCTTTAAGCACTAACTCTCCATTCCCCCTCTACTCCCAGACCCTGGTGACCTCTGTTCTGCTTTGTGTGACTGTGAATGTGCCTGTTCTAGGTACTTCCTATAAATGGAATCATGCGGTATTTGTATTTTTGTGTCTGACTCATTTTACCTAGAATCATTTTTTCAAGGTTCATCCGTATTGTAGCGTGTACCAGAATTTCATTCCTTTTTAAGGCTGAATAATATTCTGTTGTACACTTGGTTGGAGTGTTTTTAAACAGATTCCACCCTTATATCATTTCACTCATAAAAATGGTAATGCTAACTGATAAGAACTGAAAACAAACAAAAGCCTACCATTAATTCCTTAATATCTAGTATCTAGTCCTTGTTCATATTTCCTAGGTTGTCCCCAAAATGGGCTTTTACACTTGGTTTGTTCTAATCAGGTTCCAGACACGATTCACACTGCATTTGGTTAATGGCACTGAAGTCTGCAACGCTTTTGACAATTGAGGCATTTACCTCGGGCTTGTGTGTTTTGGAATTATTGCTAGTAACCACATATTTGTTGGGTATTGATGTTCCAAGACAATTATTATTCAAAAAAACAATGGAACTAGACACTAAACTTTGATTGTGGGCTCTTCCCAGTAAAGCAGTGTGTTACAGATTGGTGAGCACTGGAAGCTGCTTGTGGAATGACAGCAGGTTTTAGTTCTTAATGAATTAAATTTTCTAAATTTTTTTTTTTTTTGTAAAAGAATGCTGGTGTAGTTATTGTAGTCTTTTTGTTAAACCCATGCCTGTGAACTGGAGTTTTTTAAAAAGAGCGTTCTTAATTGCCTCCCCCTCCCCCTCCTTTAGGCGTCTTGGTGCTGAATTGGGGAAGTCTGTGGTTTATCAAGAGACCAATGGAGGTAAGTTAAACTTATTTGTTAAACATCCTTTGTTCTCTAAACTCTGTTTAATCGGCTGGCATGTTTTTAAAAGGCGAATGTTAATCGTGTAACACAGAAATGCGTTTTTTCTTTCTTTTTTTTTTTTTCCCGGTACGCGGGCCTCTCACTGCTGTGGCCTCTCCCGCTGTGGGGCACAGGCTCCGGACGCGCAGGCTCAGCGGCCATGGCTCACGGGCCCAGCCGCTCCGCGGCATGTGGGATCTTCCCAGACTGGGACACGAACCCGCATCCACTGCATCGGCAGGCGGACCCTCAACCACTGAGCCACCAGGGAAGCCCCACGTTTCTGCTTTAACAGTTGGGACAGAGGGCATTCTGTTTGTCCCTCTAAATCTTGACTTCTTTGCTCTTCCTTAAAAGTCTCCTTTCCTCCTGTTCCAAGATAATGCAAATATCCTGTCATTTTAGAACGAGAAAAAGGAGCGATGTAGAGAGTAAGTTTTTTCTTCCATATTGTGCTGTATTTGATAAGTACTTTTTACATTTATCTGTTTCATTAGGCCATCAAATGGCATTAAGTGCAATCAGTACTAGATAGTAATGACTTATTTAAAAAACTTCCTTGAGTTAGTTTTATCTCTCATTTTTTTCTCTCAAGTCTTGTTGACCCTCACCCTGGGTTGGTCACCCGTTTTTGCCGCCGCCTGGGTTTCTGGGGAGAGCTGGAACATTAAATGATATTGCTTGAAGGCACTTGTTTCTAGCCAGTGTCCCAGGAATGCGGCAGCATCATAACCACCCCCCCACCCCGGTGGGTTCCAGAGCATAATGTCATCACTCATTGCGAAGACAAGTTCGTATAAAAACAATTTGGAATTATTTTTGCAAAGTTGAAGGCCTTGGATTCATGTTTTTGTACTTGCTTTTCTCTTTCCAGGGTATAACTGTCCATGGTGTCACTAGCTTAACAGGAGAGATAGTTAACACAAAATTGATGTTTGGGGAGCTAATATATAATACAGCAAAGTATTGGAAGAGGGTAAGATAGTTTAATGGGTAGTAATGGAAAGCACATGTTCCCGGGGTGTGTATAAGTTACACTTGTGTTATAATTAACCCCCAGAAGCCCTTCATCCAGCTTCCACACTCACAACTTTTAACTTGGTGACTTGAGAAATTTTCCTGCCAGGACGAGTCAGGAGATGCCGGTATTTAAACACCTGAAGATGAGTGCAGATAGGTGAGATGGCCTCTTTAACAGTAATGAATTTCCTTCATTGTGATGGCATTTGGGTTTGTCATAAATGAAGCACTGGAGGAAAAGAGGGTGGTTTAGGGAAGACCTTTCTCTCCATCCTCCCATCCCTGTTCCAGGCCTCCTAGCTCTCTCTCATGCTGTCAAAGTACCTTCTTAACGGGTCTTCTTACCTCCATTTTCAGCCTCTCTAGTCTGTTCTACTCACTTCCATCAGGATATTTCCAAAATGCACACATTTTTACTTACTACCATTTAAAATTGTATAGGCCATGGTCTAGTCTCCTTAGCAATCACGTGGGGCCCTTTGGGTTCCGAGTTCTGCCCGTCTCACCTGCTTCGTCCTTCATCACGTCCGTCAGCACGTCTTGTGCGCTCTGATTCAAGAATCCATCTGAAGCCTGCCTGCCTCTCACTACCTCCACTGCAGCTGCTCTGGTCCAGCCCGCCGTCTGTCGCTTGCCTGGACTGCTTCAGAAGCAACTGGAGTGGCTCCCCCCAAGCAGCCCTTCTTGCTTTGCCACCGTTGTCCTCACACAGTTGCCAGTGATCACACGAGTCCTCCAGTGGCTCTGCTGTCACCCCTTGGAATAAAATCCAGACTCCTGCGTGGTGTGGTCCTGGTCAGCTCCCTGACCTCCTCTCTGTCTCTTTCTGCTCTCTCGCTGTGTTTCCGAGCACACAGTGGCAGCCCCACATCTTTGCATGTTCCGTGCTCCTTTCCTCACTGTGTTCCAGTCTGCAGCGAGGCCATCGTTCCCAGGCCTCTTTCTCTTTTATCATGGCTGGTCTTTCTCCTGCACATTGGCCTGGAGGGTTTGCCAGCCTTTGGCATTGCACTGTCTCTCCTGAGTCAGTCTTTGTCCCCTTGGTCCAGGTCCCCCACTTTGGGACCCCAGCTCAGGGCCTGGAACAGAGGAGGCATCGGCCTTTGTTGAAAGAATAATAAGGATATTAACTTTTGGCCTCTTTATTCGCTGCATACTTTTCCCTAAGCATCTTGTGTTCATTTAGTGACGGATGTTCTTTTCTGGACCCTGAGATTTTACGTACACTTGTTTGTGGCTTTTGCCTTCTAGCCTATTTTTGGCCTATTCTCCCCTTAGCTTGACTGTTCTTTACGTAAGTACATGCCATTCCGAGATCTCTTAAGAATTTATTTTGGTGCGCTAAGCAAAGCATTGGTTTAGACTCACCTTTACTCCCTCCAATTGCTGCCTAATTACTGCACCACGAAGAGCTTTTCTTCAAACTGCAGAACATTTTTATTTTTCAGAAACAAGAGTTGAAATAAAAGAATCTGTTCGTGGCCAAGATATTTTCATTATACAGACAATACCCAGGTAAGAGTCAGCACTACTTTATTTATCTCTCTTCCTCTAAAAATCTTAGTGATGTAACTTATTATCTTTTCATATGAACAACAGCTCCATTTTCTTTAAATTATAAATGTGTTTGCACATTAAATGCTTTCCAAAATACTGTATATATGTGTACACATATATGTGTGTGGGTCTGTGTGTGTGTGTGTGTGTGTGTGTGTGTGTGTCTCTATATATATACATACATGTATATATATAGTCTTTTGGAATTCCTGCCATGCTTGTCACACTATACTTAACTGTTATTGTTTATTTATTTATTTATTGGCTGTGTTGGGTCTTCGTTGCTGCATGCGGGTTTTCTGTAGTTGTGGCGAGCAGGGGCTACTCTTTGTTGCGGTGCGCGGGCTTCTCATTGTGGTGGCTTCTCTTGTGGAGCACGGGCTCTAGGTGCATGGGCTTCAGTAGTTGTGGCACGTGGGCTCAGTAGTTGTGGCTCATGGGCTCTAGAGCGCAGGCTCAGTAGTTGTGGCTCACGGGCTTAGTTGCTCCACGGCATGTGGGATCTTCCTGGACCAGGGCTCGAATCCGTGTCCCCTGCATTGGCAGGCAGATTCTTAACCACTGCGCCACCAGGGAAACCCCTGTTATTGTTTACTTGATCATCTTCTCCAAGCTTTAAACTCCTCAAGGACAAAAATATTCTACCTCCATTTGCAGGAACCTAGGCCAGTGTCTGTCTGCTCAGCTCTCCTGGAAAGCCTTTGTTGTTGTTAAATGGTGGGTTTTATTTTGCACAGTGACCCGTCTATCACAGATACCATCTACCACTCCTTCCCTGAGTGTGGGAGGACTGGCCCTGGGGGAATCCTGGCATACCTGAGCATGAACTTCCCTGTGGGGTTATCTCCTCTCAGCTCCTCACTGGGAATGGGGTCGATAGATCACGAGTGTCTTTGAAAAATCCAGACCTTCGTGTCTTGATCGGTTTAGGTTTAGATTCCTGAGACCATGTTAGTAATAAACACAGCAGTGGCTGCCAGCAGGGTGCGGACGCTTTACACGTATCATTTTTAATCCTTATGTGTCAGTCCTACATGGCAGCTCTTGTTGGCCTCTGTGATACTGTGATTTATGATAAGACATATGTATCTGGTCTTCCTTTCCTGGCACAGAGCTCCTAAAACCCTTGGAATATCCTAAGTGATAAGAGCAGTAAAGGTATCTTTCGTTATTCAGAACAAGCCCCTTTCAGTTACACCTGAGTTACGTGAGTGAGGTGATTTTTGGAAAGCCCCTGGGTAAACACAGGCTAGGGGCTGGTTGCCAGGGTAACCAACCTTGTGATTAGAGGGTTGGTACTTTCAGCCCAGCCCCCCTGACCTCCAGGGAGGGGAGAGGGGCTGGAAGTTGAATCAGTCACCAGTGGCCAATGATTTGATCAGTTGTGCCTGTATAATGAAGCCTCCATAAAAAACTGAAAGTTTTTTTGAATTCAAACTGGGTTCGGAGAGCTTCTGGGTTGGTGAAGACGTGGAGGTGCTAGGGGGTGGTACACCCAGAAAGGGCGTGGAAGCTCTGCACCCCTTGCCCTATACCTCACCCTGGGCATCTCCCCCATCTGGCTGTTCCTGAGTTACATCCTTGATAGTAACCTGGTAATCTAGTGAGAAAACTTTATCTGAGTTTTATTTATTTATTTATTGGCTATGCCACGAGGTATGCGGGATCTTAGTTCCCCAACTGGGGATAGAATCTGTGCCCTCTGCAGTGGAAGCATGGAGTCTTAACCACTGGACTGTCGGGGAAGTCCCTGAGGTTTTTTTTTGCCTTTTTCTTTTTTTTACTTTGCTCTAGCAAATTAATCAGAGCTGAGGAGGGGGTCATGGGAACCTCTGATTTATAGCGGGTTGGTCAGAAGCACAGGTGACAGCCTGGGCTTGCCCATGTCTGAAGTGAGGAAGGGGGCAGTCTTACTGGGCCCTTAACCTGTGGGATCTGATGCTTCGTCCAGGCAGAGAGTGTCAGAATTGAGTTGAATTGTAGGATACCCAGCTGGTGTCCCGAGATTCCGAGAATTACGTACGTGTGGGAAAATCCCCACACATTTGGTGACCAGAAGTATTCAGTGTTGTACAGAGAAGGGAAAAACTGTTTTTCCTTACAGCCCCCTGTGAAGGGATTGAGGAAACTGGGTCTGAAGGAAACTGAGGACCATGGGGTCATGGAGTGAGTAATCTGAACCCAGGTATAACAGAGTTCCCTGTACCCTGGTAGATACTAAGTATTTTAATACTTTTTTCTGATCACGAAGAATCATGTTCATCTCTGCAAACACAGGCAGTATAGAAATGTGTATCAGAAAATAAAAATTCCCCAGCCCTCTGAGAGAACTGAATACCTGTTTGTTCCTCTTTATTTGATAATGTGCATACGAATTTAGGTTCCATAATTCAGGTGATCCTCAAAACCAAAATAAAAGTAATTTTAATTTATCTGCATGGTTCAAGTTTCAAAAGGGTGTATGATGAGCCCTGCCTCTGCCATCAGCTACCCTGCTTCCCTCCCTGGATACGGCGAGTGTTACCAGGTTCTTAAGCGTTCTTTTCAGAGACTCTGTGTGCCCAAGCAGTTGCTTATATGTTTTTCTTAATTTTTACATAGAAGGAGTCTAATAGGGAATTCCCTGGCGGCCCAGTGATTAGGACTCTGTGCCTCCATTGCAGGGTTCTGTCCCCGGTCAGGGAACTGAGATCCCACAGGCCTAGTGGTGCTGCCAAAAAAAAAAAAAAAAAGCAACCTAGAAAAATAGTACAGATGAACCGGTTTGCAGGGCAGAAACTGAGACACAGATGTAGAGAACAAACGTATGGACACCGAGGAGGGGGAAGTGGCGGGCGGGGGGGGGTGGGTGGGATGACTTGGGAGATTGGGATTGACACATATACACTAATATGTATAAAATGGATACCTAATAAGAACCTACTGTATAAAAAAAATAAAATTCAAAAGTTCAAACAAAAATAAAAGAAAGCATATAAGATACCTCTAAATTGATAAGTTAGCAATGTTTCTAATATCTACCTAAAGTTTACTCAGAAATTATTCCTCTTCCCAGAAGAAAAAGACAGTTATAAAATAACCGTACCTGTAGCCACATCAATTATGTTAACATTTTTTAAATATGAAATTTGTAGATTTGACTACATCATAATCACTGAAAAGATATAATTATTTTTAAATATTTCACTGAGTCAAAAATTTTTCCTACATTGAGGTCTTCTTTGCCTAGATGTACTTAATTCTGAAATGCTTCATCCACTTGAAAATATTTTCTTTTAGATCAGTTAGTCAATACACTTAACATGCAGTGAAAAAAAAAAATCTAATACACTTTGCTGAACCTTTAAAAGTAAAGCATTGTACTGTATCAATACAGAAAGAGCTACCTTATCTTTAAAAGATTCTAATTTTGAAACAATCACAAACTTCCAGAAAACTAGCCTGTGCTGTGCAGCCGCTTTAGACAGAGTTGCCAGCCTGGTGCCTCCCCACCCCAAACACTTCAGCGTGTAGTTCCTACAAACAAGGGCTTTCTCTTATACAACCACAGTGCCACCGTCAGAATCAGGGTACTGAGACCTCTGTGTTGTCACCACCTAAGCCTCAGACCCCATCCCCGTGTCATCTGCTGTCCCCCAGGCCTCTTCCTGGCACAAGGAGCCAGTTGAGGCTCAGGTAGCACTTAGTTGTCTGTGTCGTGTCTTCTGGACAGTCTGGAACCATCCCTCGGTCTTTCCTTGACTTTCAAAACTTTGTCACTTTGGCCAGTTTATTTTGTCGAATGACCCTCAGTTTAGGTTTGCCGTATTTCATTATGGTGGGATTCAGTGGAGCTGTGTTCCCATCTTGTCTTCTGCGGCGTCATACTGTGTTCTGTGGACACACCGAAGCTTGTTCAGCCTGTCGCATATGCTGTGCCTCTAGTCTTGTGCTTGCCAACTGCGGAACATCCTGTATGTGCGTCACATTGCCCGTGTTTGGGGTGTGTCTGTACAATGATTCCAAGAAATGCGATGGCTGGGTGTGAGGATCCATGCATTTTGTAGTATTGATAGATGTGGCTGCATCGATAGACACTTGAAATATTTGTGGTATCGATAGATAATTGCATATTGCCCTCCATGGAGGATCTACTAATTTATGTTTCCTCCAGCAATTCTGGTTTTGTACTGTTTGTCTCCTGATGACGGGAATCTTTTCGCCCCATGCTTTTGTTTGACACTGCACCTTAGGAATGAGGGGAAAGCCTGCGGGGCTTGCGTAGCCCTGGAACATGTGTAGTCAGAGAGCTTTGACACTCCCCCTGGCTGCTGCCTGGCCTTCTGTGCTTCTCCTGGTTTTTGCTGGTGGTGAATAGTAAGGTTGCATTGTCACCACTTTTTTTTTTTTTTACCTCTGAATTCTTAAGTTCCTTAGGGTATAGGACAGAGCTGCAGGTGACCTTAGATCCTTGGCTTGGCCTCCTTAGACTACTGAGAGCCTTTTACTAGTTTTTTGAGGGAGAGAGAACAGAACCTCGACCTTTGTAGCCATAGACGGGCCACCTTTGTCACTCATCCTCCAGGAAATACGGGGGTCTGAGTCCAGAGGCAGTGGTGGTCAGTGAAGTCTCTTTACTCTACCCTAACTGAATTTATGGCAGCAAAAGAATGTGTGTCCCGTCAGGAATTGTTTATCTTTAAGGAATCTTAGCCTTAATTCACAGGTCTGCACCTCAGCCTGGAATTTGAGCTCTGACTTTGAACTCATCTCTAGGACAAGAGTTAAGTTGGTCGTGGTCAGTTGTGTGCCAGCACATGAGCAGCTGTGCTCTTGGTAGCTTTATTCTGTTCCGTGTAATCAGGAATCATCCCTGAGTTGGGGGAGGAACTAAGAGGTTGTGACCTTGTCACGTCAGGGACCCCATTGTGTCAGATAGTCCTGGATGCCGTTAGTGACCGAGGACTTGATGAGCTGCCTTCCTGCTGTGTGTAGACAGCTGACGGCCAGCTGTTGGAGAGCCAGGGCGTTGACCAGTCTTCATTTTCATGATGAGCTGGGATGGTCGAGGCTTTGATGCCTTTGTGAAAGTATAATCTTTTCCAATCAATTTCTTAATCATAGGATTGACTTAGCAAGACTGAATTATAAAATTTTTTTTATGTTGGAGGGTAGTTGATTTACAATGTTGTGTTAGTTTTTGCTGTGTAGCAAAGTGAGTCAGTTTTACATACACATATATCCACTTTTTTTTAGATTCTATTCCCATATAGAGTATTGAGTAGGTCCCTGTGCTGTTCAGTAGGTTCTTAATTATCTCTTCTATACGTAGTAGTGTGTATATGTCAAGGACCAAGTGTTTTCATAGTACATCTCTGAGGCTATCGAGTATTCTAACTCCTTTACTTTCATTATGAATTCAGGAAGTAGGGGAGAGATACAATAATAATAGTAATAGCAGACTTTGCCGTGGCTGGTGTGTGAAGTTGGTGACGTGTGTGAGGCTGAAGGGCTTCGGGTGGATCAGCCCCTCCACCAGTCACCACCCTCGGAGGCAGATGTCATCATCACCCCCTTTTATGTCCTCTAACCACAGATTTCCACACCGGGGTATCCTTGTGCACTTGTTAATGCACGTGGGGTAGAGGGACAGCTATATCCATAATTTCCTTTTTGTTACAATACATCTCCCTCCCTACTTTTAGTTCAGACCTCTTTAACACGTCATAAACAGTATCAGTCCACAGTCTATTGGCACGGCAAAATAACGCTCGCTATTTTTTTTTTTTTTTTTTTTAACGCTCACTATTAACAGCCCTGTCCTGGGATCTTGAGACAGCTTGTGGTTAGACTTCTTTGTGACAAGAAGTTGTGCTCTATCTAATTCTTGGTTTCCATATCTCATGGTAACCAAGAATGCAGTAGAAATATTTAGTACATGCAGTTTAGAGTCATCCTGGGGCAGTAATACATACAGAACTTTACACTGTGCAGGTGTTTTCCAGGGAAAGGACAAATTAACGTGGAAAAATGAGTTGGTTGATGGCTAACTGGGAAACGTTTGTAGTTTTTTTTTTCCCACTTGTGCTTAGGATACTCAAAAATTTGAACAAAGGAAGAGGTAGGGAGCAGTCCATGGAGCTGCAGCAGAGAAAGTGAATCTTCTAGAATAACCTTGACAGCAATTTTACACACTCACCATATGGAAAGGTTTCCTTTTGAAGGAGCAGCACAGATATACACGGTGCTTTAGGAAACCAGAACCCTGTCCTGAAGATGGTGCAATTCCCTTGTGTGTACTTGTTTTGAGATTATTGAGAAGCCATAATTGTCTTCCTTGTGAAACCTCAGATTGGGACTTGAACCCACGTGCCGGGACTCGAACCCGGCCAAAACCCATGGTCTTCCAACTGAGATCACACACCTGGTTTCAGGACTTAATGAAGTTCAGGTTCTTTTTTAAAAAAAAAATTGATTGATTGATTGCGGTGTTGGGTCTTCATTTCTGTGTGAGGGCTTTCTCTAGTTGCGGCAAGTGGGGGCCACTCTTCATCGCGGTGCGTGGGCCTCTCACTATCGTGGCCTCTCTTGTTGTGGAGCACAGGCTCCAGACGCGCAGGCTCAGTAATTGTGGCTCACGGACCCAGTTGCTTTGCAGCATGTGGGATCTTCCCAGACCAGGGCTTGAACCCGTGTCCCCTGCACTGGCAGGCAGGCTCTCAACGACTGCGCCACCAGGGAAGCCCCCGAAGTTCAGGTTCTTGATGTCTCATCACAGAAAGAATTCAGTGAGAGACAAAGTGATAGGTAAGAAGTGGATTTATTTAGAGAGAATCACACTCCATAGACAGAGTATGGACCATCTCAGAAGGTGAGAAAGGCACCAGGGTGTGGGGTTGTCGGTTTTTATAGGGGTGGGTCATTTCATAGGCTAATGAGTGGGAGGAGTATTCCAGCTATTTCAGGAAGGGGCAGGGATTTCCAGGAAGTGGGCCACCGCCCACTTTTTGATCCTTATAGTGGGTCTTGGAACTGTCCTGGCGCCTGTGGTTGTGTCATTTAGCGTGCTGACGTGTTACAGTGAGCGTATACTGAAGCTCAAGGTCTAGTGGAAGTTGACTTGTCCGCCATCTTGGACCCATTTGGTTCTAATCAATTTCTGTCATATCCGCAGGCTATGTCATGCTTTTAACAGTTGTGCCCTGCCCCCTTCCCTCCTGTTTCACCTGTGGTTCAGTTTGGTGGTATCAAAGCAAAAACATCCTCACCTTGTGGTTCCTGTATCTCTTAGGATGATGGGGATTGGAGAGGAAAAATTTGGAGAAAGGACAAAGAGAAGTCTGTGTGTGTGTATCCCATAAAAAGGGTTATTGGGTTTGTCACAATAAACTATTTTATTGCCGACTACAGAATATTTTAGTGACAACTAAATTTAGTTAATTTAGCAGGGAATTTAGTTTTTTAGTACTCTCTGCTATAAATGGTAAAATAGATTTTCAGTTGAAGCGAAACACACAACCTAAAAGTTGCAGGTTAAGTTTTATTTGGGGACCTTACTGAGGACTGTAGCCCGGAGCCAGCCACTCAGATGGCTCTGAGAAACTGCTCCAAAGAGGTAAGGGAGGAGCCAGGATGTATATGAGGTTTTTGCTGGAAAAAAACCATGTAGTGGAACATCACAAGATTACTGCTGATCACAGAGAACAGACATCTCAAGTTAATGATTTTAGTGCTTTTCTGTACTTGGGAAGATGCAAGGATCTGGGGTCACTGAAATTATTCCTTAGATATGCATCTTTCTATCTAGGGCAGGTATCCAAAGCACACAGTGCTGCTTATTGTCCTCCATCCTGAATTCCCCTCGGCGCTTGCCTTCAGTGGGCGACTGCAGTGGCAAGTGGCTTGATCCTGGTGGAACTGGGATGGCAGGCAGCATCCTTTGTTTACTGGAATGGCAGGGAACATCCCTGTGCACAAGGGGAAGGAATGTATCTTACAGATTTTTCTATTGAGGAGGAGAGGATGTTACCTAAAGTAATAAGGCTGATTTTAGACAAACAGAATGAAGCTTAGACGTTGAAATGAGTTCTGTCGCCTTTAGAGCCGATGTCCTGAGATATAATATAGACCTTTTTCTGGTGCTGCTGTTGTTCAGAATTTCTTTGGAATTCACCTTCTGGATGTATCTCAGAAAGGGCCGGATGCAAGCGATGTGTAGGGCAAGGTATGCAGGAAGGGACACGGAGCTTTCACGCCACTCTCCCCAGTCTCTACACGGTCTCCAACCTGGAAGCTCTCTGAACCCCCTCCGTTTGGCTTTTTACTGAGGCTTCATTACATAGGTATGATTGATGATATCGTTAGCCTTAGGCGATTGTCTCAACCTCCAGAGGTCTTGGGGATGGGACTGAAAGTTCAACCCCTCTAATCCCGTGGTTTGTCTCCCTGGCAACCAGTCCCCTCCTTTAGGTGCAGTCCAAAAGTCACCTCCTTAACATAACTAAAGACACCTTTATTCCTCTCGAGGCTTAGGAAATTCCAAAGGTTTTAGAAGGGAGCTTGGTGCCCGAAATGGGAACCAAATACATATTTCTTATTAGAAATCACAATATCACAGGGTGGTACTCAAGGAGTTTCGAAATGTACTGAGCATTGGAACTAAGGATAATAGATATGAAGCTCACAAAGTGTTTTTTGAAGGACAATTTTCATGTTTTATGTTACAAGTTCTGGTATGGCGATGTAACATAAGAAGAGGCATTAAAAGAACATTACAGCTTATTTGCTGCAGGGGATTCATTGTTGGAGGTGGCGACGGGGTAAATGACCTGTTCTCAGTACTTGCATCTGTGGTGTTGGTCTGTCTTTGCAATTTTAATTGATATGTATAGACCATGTCTGTTTCTTTAACTCTCGTTTTTGTCTATCGAAAATGAGAGAGCAGTCAGGGCTGAGTTTAATATAAGATGTGATAGTCTTAGGCCAGAGAAAAATAGTTGGTAAACAGTTAAGATTGTCCTACTTAGATACAAAGACTACAGGCACTAGCCAGGATGTACTTGGAACAGTCTTAGGGAACAGATAAACAAAGCAGAGGCTGCCAGCCAATTTCTCTTCGCCCTGCTAGCCCACAGAATAACTGCTTGGTATCCAATTTGTCCAGTGTCCCTCAGTGAACGGGTAAAGCCGTTGTGACAAAGACCCTTTTGTTGCCTTCCTGACCAATAAGGGGTGGGGCGGGGGAGGCTTTCCTTAGCCTAGAGAATGTTGACTCCCTTGGCATAGGGCATTAGGAAGAGGAAAAAGTAAAAAACAAAAACCTCAGGAGAGAAATTAGTAATTAGCGGAAAGAAAGTTACTCTGAAATCAAGGCTCCTCCAAAACTGTTCCTCTTGTTACATTAATGTCTTACCATCTGGCCTTCCCTTGTGTGCTATCCAAACCTCGTGTTATGTGGTTGTCTTATAAATGCTATCACAAAGCCAGCTGGAAACCCATGACCCAGATAGATCCTCTTCCAGGATCTGTTTAATTAACTTCAACAGTTATTGTTGGCATTGGGATCTGGTGTAAGAAACCACCAGGTCCAGTGGAGCTTTTATAATGCCACGCATTGCATCACACAAGTGGAAGGTTAAGAAAGCTCTAATTTTATTTCTAACGTTGACAAGCAGCCTGAATATGGAAGAGGCTTTTGCTACGGTGTGTATGCTGCCTGTTGTTTAGATACGGACTCCTGAGTTACCTATATTCTGTCCTCTGAGTACTGTGCAGGCTTCCAGCTCAACCACCAGGGCCCACAAGGCATCAGTGTAGATGATCCGTTGTGGGAAGGGACGCTCTCCCCTCTGGAACGAAGCATAAGTGTTTGGGAAGGGGAACATTCTTAGGTGAGTTAGCTGTGCTTCTTGGGACAGACGATTACAAGGGTGATCCCGGGGGCGTCTCTGGCCTTCCCCCAAATGAGGTCAGCCTTGCTTACCCTGTTATCTCCCCACCTGACACACCTAACACAGTGCCTGGTGCAAGGTGCTCAATAAATATTTGTTGAATTGATGACCCAGGATGAAAACTGTTGAAAAGTGCTGAAAATCGACCAAATATTATGAATTCCTAAGTACCTTGGAGGTGTTTGATAAGTGTTTTTTTTTTTAATTTATTTTATTTTTGGCTGTGTTGGGTTTTCGTCGCTGCGTGCGCGCTTTCTCTAGATACAGCAAGCGGGGGCTACTCTTCGTTGCGGTGTGCGGACTTCTCGTTGCAGTGGCTTCTCTTGTTGCAGAACACAGGCTCTAGGCTCGCGGACTCGGTAGCTGTGGCTCGCGGGCTCTGGAGCACAGGCTCAGTAGTTGTGGCGCACGGGGGCTGTTGTGGGCTTAGTTGCTCCGCGGCATGTGGGATCTTCCCGGACCAGGGCTCGAACCCGTGTCCCCTGCAATGGCAGGCGGATTCTTAACCACTGCACCACCAGGGAAGCCCTTGATAAGTGTTTTGTCCTGATTATACCAAAAGGTCGTGTGTCCTCTGACCTTTTGATGGCAGACTTGGGACATTATTAATTTGGGAGCACGAGGGAGAAGAATGTACCACTTTATTTCAGAGGAAGGAAATGGCAGCTGGAAAGCGACGTCACCTGTCAGCAATGCAGAAGGCATGTCTAGGTTGACAACTGCATCTTGAAGTTGAGCCCAGAATCAACTCTGCCTACCCCGTGGGAGAAACAAACATAGAAACTTATGACAGAATCTTGAAATAGTTGTGAAAAATCCAAACTACAAAGGAGAGGTTGGAAGTTCCACCAGTTGAACGTGGGTGTGGAAAACACTGTCAGAGTGAAAGGATGTCCTTTACGTCGCTCACTCCCGGGGCACAGGTGTAAACATAAACTGGAAGAGACTGGGGGAAAATGGCCTGACTGTCCTTCAAGCTAAAAAGCATTTCGTGATGAGTATTTCATTCCACCACTTATTCAACAAGCATTCATTAAGCCTCTGCTATGTTGATGGCAGGCTTTCCATTTTGCTGCAGATCACATAATTCAGAAACTATATAATCTGAAGAGCCTACTCCTCACTTGGGTGGGAACTAGGACATGGGAAATGATCTTCTTTATCTGGTGAAGGCAAGGAAGATACACTCGTGATGCAAAAGAGAGGCTGTTTGAAGACACTTGGATAATCCAAAGAGGAGTGTGAGGAGGCTAGAGAGAGAGGGTAGAGCTTTGGAAGGTCATCCGGAAGGATTTCAAGGCCCTTAACTTTAAGGGCAGAGGCCAGCTTATGCTTTTTTTTTTTTTTTTCTTCAGTAAATTTATTTATTTTATTTTTGGCTGTGTTGGGTCTTCATTGCTGCGCGCGGGCTTTCTCTAGTTGCGGTGAGTGGGGGCTACTCTTCATTGCAGTGCATGGGCTTCTCATTGCAGTGGCTTCTCTGTTGCAGAGCACGGGATCTAGGCACACGGGCTTCAGTAGTTGTGGCACTGAGGCTCCATAGTTGTGGCTTGCGGGCTCTAGAGCACAGGCTCAGTAGTTGTGGTGCACAGGCTTAGTTGCTCCACGGCATGTGGTATCTTCGCGGACCAGGGCTCGAACCCGTGTCCCCTGCCTAGGCAGGTGGATTCTTAACCACTGCACCACCAGGGAAGTCCCCACCTTTTGCTTGATCAGCCTTGGCAAAGGGTTAGCAGTCAGCATTCGTTAAAATTTGGAAATAGCCTTTCCTTTGAATACCTTTCAGATTCATATTTTCTTGTCTATCTGGGTAATCTTTGTTAGGAATCTATGTATCTCAAGGAAAGAAGGGTTGGGGGAGATATTTGGAAATTAAGTTCCAAAATCTCCCCACCCCTCACCCTTCTCCCCACTCCCAAAAGAAAAAAAAGAGACCAAATTCTTTATGGTTACAGCAGCTAAATACAAGGGCAGGTAGGTTTCCCTTGGTGTTCCCAGGAAGACGAGGTGCTAGCACTCTGGCCCGAGTTTAGATCCCGGGGATGGTGCCAGCAGGTGTGGGTTCACTCTGGTCGTCAGCAGTCACTGCCTGCTTCACCTGCCACTCCGATGACCGTGTCACTGACAGAAGATCCAGGCACAGGTGAAAGTGGATAACCTTGTGTGAACTTAAGTAACCTCACATGCAAACCGGGACTCAGACGGCTCTAAAGAGGAGTCAATAAGCTTTCTCCTCTCTTCAGGAAGTGCCGTCGTAAGCTAGCGTGAGGATCCACGTCACGTCATTCTTGGCAGCCCAGGTCAGATTACTGAGGTTGAGATCTTTGCCAGGGGTTAATAAATGAGATTAATCCCAAAGTGCAAACCTCATGTGTTTCAGAGACGTGAATACAGCCGTGATGGAGTTACTGATCATGGCTTATGCACTGAAGACCGCGTGTGCCAGGAATATTATCGGCGTCATCCCCTACTTCCCCTACAGCAAGCAGAGCAAGATGCGGAAGAGGGGCTCCATCGTATGCAAGCTCCTGGCGTCCATGCTGGCGAAAGCCGGTGAGTGTGGCCAGCGCCCCGGGACCCCGCGCCGGTGCTTGGGACCGTCCCCCGTGCCAGATTAGTCCATACCGCAGGTAGCTGGTTGGGGACCTGTTTTCTCTAAGTGTTGCTTCCTTTTGCATAGTTCTGCTTAGGGCTGTGTGAGCTTAGGTGTCAATTCTTTTTCTCTTCTCTTTGTCCTCCTTCAGAGTGACCTTGTCTGCTTCAGGGCTTACTTCTCTCATCTTGGACTTTTTCCTCATTCCACCTTCTTTTCCATTTCATCTTATCATCATCGAAACTTCAGATGGCGATCTTGGCATTCGGATGTGATCTTTTGAGTTTCAGGTCTAGATTTATTTAAGCCTTAGCTAAATTCTATTGATGTACATAATAGTAAAACTGGATTTTTCCTTTACTACTTCTTCAGCTTATATACTCTTTTTTTTCCCCCTCCCCGATTGTCTTTCTGTATAGCAGATCATTTTCATCGTGTGTTTGTGTAGTGGTGACGTACTTTATGGCCTCTAAATCAAATGTAATAGCGCTTTACAATTAATGGGATTTTATTTGCCGCATGTTTATTTAAAAACTCAAATATATATCTGAGTCCTGAGAAACACATTTGAATTCCATTCTCTATAAAAATGTGTAATGTTTTTGGAAAGAACAAGTAATTCTGCTTCTTCGCTCTGGAAAATTTTCAGTGACCTTGGCCATTTGCCATGTTTTTATATGTGTACCTTTTTTTTTGCTTAGCACTGTTGATTATAAGAGTATGTTTTCATTGTTTTTCTGTACTTGACCCATTCTCATCGGACATATACACGTTTCCAAATTCTTATCATTGTGTCTGTGGATTTCTTTCCTTCTAGTATATATATTACTTCGCTTTTGCTTTCCTATTCCTTCTGCCGTAATCCACAGTCCTTTAACGTTTCTTCCTAGATTCTTTAATCAAGGCCTATTTTTTACATCTATTTTTGCTCCAGTATTTAATTCCATGTTTATATATATATATATATATATATTTTTTTTTTTTTTTTTTTTTTTTTTTTTGCGGTACACGGGCCTCTCACTGTTGTGGCCTCTCCCGTTGCGGAGCACAGGCTCCGGACGCGCAGGCTCAGCGGCCGTGGCTCACGGGCCCAGCCGCTCCGCGGCATGTGGGATCCTCCCGGACTGGGGCACGAGCCCGCGTCCCCTGCATCGGCAGGCGGACTCCCAACCACTGCGCCACCAGGGAAGCCCCATGTTTATATTTTTGCTTCTACCTGATTTTTCTTTTCCCAGTGTTCAGGCCTAAGCTGATGGTTATAGTAGAGGGAGAGCCCTGTTTTTTAGTTTTAGTGTTTTAACCCATGTGGAAGGTTATAGGCTCCTTTACTTTAGGCTTAACATTGTCTTTAGTTCATTAAGTTTTGTTAAGATTGCAAATAAGGTCTATAACAAACATGCTTGTTCCCAGTACCCCCCTGCCTTCAGTCTTCCGTTAGGAAAGAGGCATTGGGCTTCTACTTTGTGTCCACTGTAGCCGTTAACTTGTAGGGGTGAACTTTGTAATTTTTTGTTTTAAAATTTCAGGTTTAACTCACATTATCACTATGGATCTTCATCAAAAGGAAATACAAGGCTTTTTCAGCTTTCCTGTGGACAACCTTAGAGCCTCACCTTTCCTGCTTCAGTATATCCAGGAAGAAGTGAGGAGCATCAATAAATACCCCATTGTCCTCAAAGGAGACCCTATGTAGTTCTTCTCTGGTACCAGATTTCAGTATTGAAAGGCACATCCAATGATCAAATGATCTCTCCCTTAAGTCTTAATGCCTGAGGCAGTCAGATAAGGTCAGCATTTAGGCACAGAGGATAGTATTTTTTAAAAAAATTAAAAATGGATTTCCTTCTAAGTATCTTTAGCAATTTGCTTATATTTCCTAAAATAAAGGTTTTGGGAATTAATTATTTTTTATCGTCTTCATGTAGCAGACTTTGGCAATGATGCTAATAATTGATAAGGGTTAAAAAATGTTAAAATGAGTGAATGAAATTCTAGCTTGTTTGTTTGCTAGTGTGGATCATTGTTATAGGAGGAAAAAAATGTATTGCCAGCACCCAGGTGTTATTTTTTTGATACCTTTTCAGTATTTTCTTATTTTTCCTCCAAATCTAGATTCCAAATTATAGGAATGCAGTCATCGTAGCTAAGTCTCCTGATGCTGCAAAAAGGTAAATAAGCCAGACATTTATACACATCCCTTTTGGGTGTTTCAGAATCCGAGGTCTGTCTTAATACGGCTTGTGAAAACTCGTCAGCTCCAGCTTTCCTCCAAATCATCGTCATACCCCAAACCACAGCTTTACCTCTAGTTTCCAAACAACACGAGCATTTCTCGGAGTTACTCATTTTTCCCCTGGGAGAAAATGAAGCTCTTCCTTCAAGTTCTCAGGAAAAGGAAAACAGGAAGACTGTGGGCGCCTTTGAGACAGTGGTTTTTGAGACCTTTTTGAACAGAGTTCTTCTGAAGATGAGGGACTTCCATGGCAGTCTAGTGGTTAAGACACCATGCTTCCACTGCAGGGGGCACGGGTTCGATTCCTGGTTGGGGAACTAAGATCCAGCATGCCTTGAGGCACAGCCAAAAAATAGGGGAAAAACCCAAAACAAACCAAAAAACCCTGGAGATGAGTGTGAGACTGTCGGACAAAGGGTAGAACCAAAATGATCTAGAATCAGATACCAGCCCACATCCCATCTCGAGTGCCTCTTGAGGCATTTACATTCCGGCCTGGGCCGCACTTCCTGATTTGTAGAAGTAATTCCTTTGCATATCCATAAAAGGTTAAGTGATATTTTCATTCTGTGGTTAACAAAGTGATGAATAAGCAGCGCTTGGGTTTTCCTTCCCATGAACCTCACCCTTTCCCGTTATCTTCCTCTTAGGGCCCAGTCGTACGCAGAGAGGCTGCGTCTGGGTTTAGCTGTGATCCACGGGGAGGCTCAGTGTGCAGAGCTGGACATGGATGATGGCCGTCATTCTCCCCCGATGGTCAAGAACGCGACTGTCCACCCTGGGCTGGAATTGCCATGTAAGATGAGCTCTGTGGTTTTATTCTATTTGTAAATGGAAGAAAGTATGAATGCCTAGAAGTTAATACCTATGTAGATGCTGTTGTGGTATTTTTAAATAATTGAATGGTATTATGTTGATTTTGCCTTTTGTCAAAGATTTTGTTACACACTTTCGTAGACTAGGTAAGGACAATTGAGCATATCTGGGCAGCACTTGGCGTTCAGAGAGTGAAATAATTTTAGCTTTAGTAAAAAAGTTGTATGTATAGTGGTGTGAAATGTAAAGCTTTTATATTTTGGTAAGATGGATGATAGCAACCATTGATCACATATCAGGCTTTGGTGATCAGGTAACTTTAGCACTTAATTTAGTGATGTAGCCCTTTGACCTGATACCTGACTAATTTATTTTTAATCCAACAGTGGAAGCTATTTACTTCGGTGGACTTTTGAGTGACAATAACAAGCATTCTATGCTGGAAGATATATCATGGTTTTTAGAGGAAGGAGAGTATTTCTTTTTAAAATCTGTATCTATTTGCCATGCCTCAGAAAGATACAGACTAATACGTTGGGAAAATATTAGCATGGTTACACCACAGACAGGTTATTTCAGACAGGCTCCTGGCTAAGGTATAAACATTACAATTTTTTTTCCCCAATCTATAAAATTTCCACTGCTCTGTTTTCAACTTTGGAGGTTTTTATTATGAGAAACAAGTAATATACTCTTTAAATTTTTAGTGTCACAGCATTTTTTTTTTGAGATTTTCATAATTAAAGTTCTTGAATAGGGAATACATTCACATATTTCAAAATTCAAAAAGTATAAAATCCTTTATGGTGAAAAACCTTTCCACCCACCCACCTCCCCCCTCTCCTGCAGCTACTCTGATCTCCAATGTGGTTGGTTTCTTGTGTATCCATTTAGAGCTTTTATGCAAATACAAGCAAATTCCCTCATTTTCATGCAAACAGTTAGTTGTATGTTATACATCGCTCTGCCCCTTGCTTTTTTCATTCAATAGCTCCTTCTCAGTCCATACAGATTTCTGTCTTTCATAGTATACTGTTTTATGGATATGCCATAATTTATTTAACGAGTCCCCTGTTGATGCACTTATTTTTTTCCCAACCTTTGGGTATAAAAAACAAGGCTCCAACAGTAATAAACGTCTGTTGGGAATTCCCTGGCGGTCCAGTGGTTAGGACTCGGTGCTCTCACTTTTGTGGACCCAGGTCTGATCCCTGGTTGGGGAACTAAGATCCCACAAGCCAAAAAAAAATAATAATAATAATAAATTTTAAAATAAAATAAAATAAATAAACATCTGTTGAGTCCCTATTATGTGCCAAGAGCTGTTCTAAGCCCTTTAGTAGATCTTCGAGTTTGGTCCTTGCCCAACAGTACGCATAGGTGCTCTTGTGATCCCTCATTTTGCCAGTGAGGAAACCGAGACACACGGCCGGGGCTGGTGGTGCCAGGGTTTGGAATGTAGCTGCTGACTCCAGAATCCACACTACTTTGTTTTTTTAGCTTTTTATTTTGAACTAACTGCAGACTTAGAGAAAAGGTGAAAGAATAATACAAAATTCCTCTCTACTCTTCACTCAGAGCCCCCAAATTGAACATTTATATGCCTTTTTTTTTTCTGAACGATTGAGAGTGAGTTGCAGACATAATGCCCCCTTTATTGCTACATACTTGTGTATATTTCCTAAAAACAGACTGTCTAATATAACCACGTATGATTATCAGACTCAGGAAAATAACGTTGTTACGATACTGCTATCTAATCTGCAGACCTTATCCACATTTTACCAGCTGTCCCACCAGTGTCCTTCAGAGGAAAAGAAAACAGTTTTTTGGGGCCCAGGACCCAGTGTAAGATCACACTTTGCACCAGTTGTCATTTCTCTTTGGTCTCAGTTAATCAGGAGTGACTCCTCTGTTCTTTGTCTCCAGTGACCTTGATACTTCTGAAGAGTGCAGGCCAGTTATTTGTAGAATATCCTTTCGTTGGGGCTTGTTTCTTTCCTCACATTGGGTTGAATCACTTATTACTATGATTTTTGTCAAATGGAGGTTTTTCTAATTCCCCTTCTTCCCTGTCCGTTCAGTCATTTATATCAGTGTGGATTTGTGGAATCTTGTTTTATTCAGCACGTTATAGTCCATTGCTACTACTTGTGTTAACGCTCAAACTGTCTCAGACTTGGCCAAAGAGGACTCCTTCAGGCTGCCTCCCATGTTCTTCGGACGTGTCCCTATTGTGTGTTGACTCTTCCTTGTTACTTTCTGGTACAGCTAGATGTTCCATGTTCATCTCATACTTTCTTAGCCCTGGGATCAGCCACTTCTCCACGGAGCCCCAGTTCCTTCAGTGGGAAGTAGTGTTTAGAAACCAAGATTTGGGCTCCAGAGTGGATACGCTCAGTCACTGTACGTCATTGCCTGTGATTAACCTCGACTTACATTCTTTCATAAGTGACCGAATGTATTTACGGGATAAAGACCAAGAAATCAGATTATTGGGTCAGAAGTTAAGTTGACAGATAACTGCCAAATTGCCACAGTATTTTATATGGTGAGATTCTCTTCTGAGAAAGAATATTGCCTTATTATTGTAACAGTGTTGTCATTCCTTCATAGATGGTTGGTATGTTTACAACTTTTATAATCGCCATAGGATTGTTTTCTTTTTCTTTAATTTTTTTTTTTACTTTTTTTGGCTGAGGCATTCGGGATGCCAGGGGAGTCTCCACAGGATCATTTTCTATGATCCCCTTTCATAGATTTAGCCAAGGGAATTCTGGAAAAAATGTTATTTCTTGTATGTGTAATTGTATTCAGTACCTTCCAAATTAAATATGCTTTATGTTTATATATCAGTTTTGCTTCTAGTATGTCATAGTAGTTTATTCAATAGTAATGAAGATGAAGACATTAGAACAAGGACAAAGGAAAGCAGACTCTCGGAGTCTGTGTATTTTTAAGAAAGAAGAACTATGTTATCTTCCTGGAACCCATTTTTAAAGTTAATTTTATTTTTTGAAGTATTTTTGATGTGGACCATTTTTAAAGTCTTTATTGAATTTGTTACAATATTGCTTCTGTTTTCTGTTTTGGTTTTTTGGCCGGGAGGCATGTGGGATCTTAGCTCCCTGACCAGGGGTCAAACCCACACCCCCTGCATCTGCACGTGAATTCCTAACCACTGGACCTCCAGGGAAGTCCCTGGAGCCCATTGTTTTACAGCGGTAGTTCTCAAGCGAGGGGGCTTTTGCTCCCGAGAGCATATTTGGCAGTGTCTGGAGACAATTCTTGGTTGTCTCAGCCGGGGGGCATGGGGTGCTACGGGCATCTAGTGAGTAGAGGCCACAGATGCTACTGAACAATTATCCAGCCCAGAATGTCAATAGTGCCAAGGTTGAGAAGCCCTTTTTTAAAGTAATTTATTAAAAGTGAGGTTGTATGAATGTTTCTCTTTTATAAGATAGAATTGATACCTCCCTGATGGCAAGGAATCTAGTGAACTTGAAAGGATTGTGTGTCAGTGGTTCCACTGAACAGTGCTCTGTGTTTGCCACAGTGGTGACACTTAAGAGCTTGGAATGCAAAAATGAGAGGGAGGCACCTGCTCTGCCTTGATATTCCTGGCTTGTTAATTTTACAGGTGAAGGTGTGGCTTTCAGCACTAAAGTGAAAACCGACATCCGCTCCTCTTGAGCATTTGTTACATGTAGGTTTTGACTTGTTTGCATGTAGATAGCGTTATGAGCTTGGAAGTGATTTCAGCTCTAGTTCTACTGGCGACCTTATTTTATTTCGTATATCTCTTTTTAATGTCAGTCTGTTGATAAAGTTTGACATTCCATTGAATTAGAAATAGACCGAGATCAAAATGGATAAGGAATGAATAATTCCCCTTAGCCTCTTTTCACTCTTTATTTTAGGAGAGGAAGGTTTTTTGATTCTGGCAAAACAGTAAAAGAGTGTGTGTGTGTGTGTGTGTGTGTGTGTGTAATCTAAAGGATGGTTGTAAAAGCAGCACTATTTTACCTGGAAAATGCCAATTATAAATGCAAAAGACAATTTCCTGCTTCCTCCATAAGAACATTGGAAATCATTTGCTAAATTGACATTTTTACTGCAGTATGTCGATGTAGTTTTTTTTTTTTTTTTTTTTTTTTTTTTGCAGTACGCAGGCCTCTCACTGTTGTGGCCTCTCCCGTTGTGGAGCACAGGCTCCGGACACGCAGGCTTAGCGGCCATGGCTCACAGGCCCAGCCGCTCCGCGGCATGTGGGATCTTCCCGGACCGGGGCACAAACCCGTGTCCCATGCATCAGCAGGCTGACTCTCAACCACTGCGCCACCAGGGAAGCCCTGGGGGCATTATTTTAAGCCTCTGAGGTCCTATTCTCTTGATGCTATAATGAAGTCTGTCTCGTTTTTTAGTAGCCACCAAATTATGTATTCAGTTTGTGCCGATCCCAAAGGCAGTTATGAGCGGGGACTGAGCCTTTTTTTTTAAGCCTTGATCCTTGCCATGCCTGTTTTTCATTTCAAACTGACAAAAGTTTTTTGGGAAGAGGCTTACAGAAAAGTCAACAGGAATACTGTGACATGCATCAACCTAGAGCTGAATTTCTGTTGATGTCTGATGAAGGTTACTGGCTTTCAGTCTTTTTTTTTTTTGTAAATGAGTTATTATTATTATTTATTTATTTTTGGCTGTATTGGGTCTTTGTTGCTAGCTACGCGTGGGCTTTCTCTAGTTGCAGTGAGCGGGGGCTGCTCTTCGTTGCAGTGTGCAGGCTTCTCATTGCAGTGGCTTCTCTCGTTGCAGAGCACGGGCTCTAGGCATGTGGGCTTCAGTAGTTGTGACACGCGGGCTCAGTAGTTGTGACTCACGGGCTCTAGAGCGCAGGCTCAGTAGTTGTGGCGCACGGGCTTAGTTGCTCCGCGGCATGTGGAATCTTCCCGGACCAGGGCTCGAACCCGTGTCCTCTGCATTGGCAGGCGGATTCTCAACCACTGCGCCACCAGGGAAGCCCAGTCTTTTGTTTTTTTACAGAGAAAAATGGTCAAGAAAGGGGACACATCTCTTTAAGAAGCGGGTAGGTCAACGTAACCACCTACGCACATAGTTTAATTTAAAGACAGAATTTGAGGAAGGCTTTTCTGATGTTGGTAGTTTATTTCCTCCCCCTTCTAGGTGATACTTATACGCAGAGCCTTTTTGACTACTGCCCACATTTAACAAATTGCCCTTGTTTCCAGGATGGGAAATCAGGAACTGTCTACTGAAATTTGCCCGTAAAATAGTGCTGAATTTCAGCTGAGCTGGTTTGCTAGTATACGCAAAGGGACGTGTTCTTCCAGGTTTACAGCGCCTGTAGATAGAAGTCAGCTAAAATGGATTGCTTGCTGATAATTACTGAACTATATACTTACCCTGAATTTATTCTATTCCCGCTCCCCCACTACTAGTTTAGTAACTATTTCAGAATTTAAAAAAGCTTTCCAAAAAAAGGAGAATGTTTAGCTTGTTCTTCTGAAATATTTCCCCGCCCTCAGTTTACTAACCTCCTTTACAGGGTGAATTCCTATGTCCCTTCTGCATCCTGTAGTTTGCTTTGTGTACTGATGGGCCGTTTTCACGTATCAATTTTGTAGTGAGATAAGAAGCCTCTACTTTAAGGACCAGTTAAATCAGGAAAAGATGATGGACTTGTGGTTATTGTCTTCAGCTTCCTAACTTCCAGGAAACCGATTATGTCAGTGGTGTAGCTGTCTGACAATAAGGTTACATTGTCCCAGTAAGGTCGCCTTGGAAGAAAATGAAGTAAAGCCGGCTGTTTATCTAGCAGTCTGGCAGCCTTTCCCTGTTTACTTTCTGCGGAGCGGCATTTATTTACATCTCTTTACAAGTGGAATATTTCTGTTTTGAGTGGCATCGCGGTGCTGCCTCTTTGTGCCGGTGAGATCTCTCTTGCTCTGCTCCCCCGCTGACTTGAGGCCTGAGCCGCCCAGCGTGGCCTGGCTCTTAGGCACTCGGGGCTGCTGAGCCCTTGAAACGTGGCTGGTCCCAACTGAGAATCGCTGCGTGTGGAGAATGCACACCAAATATGACGACTTAATATGAAAAAAAAAAAGTAAAACATCTGTAATAAATTTGCATATAGATTATGTATCAAAACAATAATATATTGGCTATATTGGGTAAAATAAAAATCTATTAATTTCACCTATTTCTTTTTGCTTTCTAATGTGGGTACTAGAAAATGTAAACTTACTTTTATGGCTCACCTTCCCTGCTGTTGGACGGTGCTGCTCCGGATAACCTGTTTCTGAGAGCGCCCAGGTTGATAGAGGGCAATCTGCACATTCTTTTAATTGCCCGCCCTGGCTCTGCCACCACTTCCAGGGAATGGCGTTGTGGTGACTACATTTACCTAGTGATACGTGACTAACTGAGGTCTTGTGATTTGTTTTGCTTTGCTAGTGATGATGGCCAAGGAGAAGCCACCGATCACGGTAGTCGGAGATGTTGGAGGACGCATTGCGATCATTGTGGTAGGTCACAGTCTTACTGTGCAGAGATGACATTACTCTTAGTAGGTGTCCACCTTAGGATTGGTGTCCAGTGACGGTGATGCATTTAAGTGGACCCATCTAGCCTTTCTTACCCAGGCTCCCCTAGGACAACTAGGAGAAACTTAAACAGATGAACCGGGGTTATTATAACCTGCAGGTGTCGAAGGAGCACAGTAGTACCTGTAAGTAAGTTCGATTCCATAAGTAACCTTTGTCTGAAGGGGTCTGTGTCCCGTCAAACTAGCTGACCTACTCAACCTTAAGCTCGTGGGCAGTGAGGTGAGCTGAAGGTGGGCTGTTCCATTCTCACTAACAAGAACGTGTGTCTTGTTCTTTGTTACTTTAACACGGTACACGTGCTCCCAGCTCTAAGCGCCTCTGCTGGGCCAGAGGATCGGCCCTTTACAATGGCTCACTTTATTTCTCTCTTCCCCTCTATTAACGTTCTCTTGGAAAAAAGTAAATGAGACACTGGCTATGTGGGATTCATCAGAAACTTGAAACAGGGGAAGGAGTCTTGGCAGTCTCCCGAACTCAGGCCGAAATGTCGCGTATGACTGTAAGGCTCTGCTGCTCTTTCTGTTGACAGTCATGCACGTTACAAGGCCACGCAGTTCCAAATGGACGTTCAGTCTTTGACCCAGGCAGATAGCTCTGATTTTCCATTAGACATCCTCTGAAGCAAAGTGCAGGGAGGTGTGTGTTTATAGATGGGGATGGAGGGAACTTAGCACTAACACCGGTTGGTCTCTTCTCAGGATGACATCATTGATGATGTGGAAAGTTTTGTTGCTGCTGCGGAGATCCTGAAAGAGAGAGGTGCTTATAAGATCTACGTCATGGCCACTCACGGCATCCTGTCTGCGGAGGCCCCCCGTCTGATTGAGGAGTCCTCCATCGACGAGGTCTGTCTGCTCTTTTTTTTCTTTTTTTTTTGAAGTCTTTAATTTTTTATTTTATATGCAGAGAGCCGTTGTTTCTGCGTAAGGTAGATGTCCTGGACGACCCATTCAAGGAAGTTGAGTCACAATTTGCTGCTCTGTTTTCCGTGAATAGTTAAATGGCTCATTCAGTTTTTTATTTTTTTGAAATTTTCTTTTTTCTATTTTATTTTAATTAATTAACTTTTGGCTGCATTGGGTCTTCGTTCCTGCGCATGGGCTTTCTCTAGTTGCAGCGAGCGGGGGCTGCTCTTCGTTGCTGCGCGCGGGCTTCTCATTGCCGTGGCTTCTCTTTGTTGTGGAGCACGGGCTCTGGGCGCGCAGGCTTCAGTAGCTGTGGCTCGTGGGCTCAGTAGTTGTGACGTGTGGGCTGAGTTGCTCCGCGGCATGTGGCATCTTCCCGGACCAGGGCTCGAACCCGTGTCCCCTGCATTGGCAGGCGGATTCTTAACCACTGCGCCACCAGGGAAGCCCCTCAGTCAGTATTGCTTACTCCCTCTCGAGAGGACTGTGAGGTCGTGCTTTGGGTGGCTAGTGGTCTGTTGGGGCAGATGTATAGTTAGGAATATATGTCTGTTTCATAAAGATTTGGTCTGTGGACTTCGGTATAATTTGTATTTCAATATGATTTGATACCATAGTAGCGTTTCTCTCAAGACTTGAATTCTTCCTTGATAATAGGAAGGTTTCCCGCAGTGCTGGGGCTCACCCTATCATTTCTGCATACGTAGACCTGACCATCCTAAGCTCCTGTTTTGAATCATGTAACCTTTGCCCTGTGTAAAGTCGGGTTAGTTTGTAAAAACTGTACTAAGTGGAATAAGGTTTTATAGTCTGAGCCTTGGTCTGTGGGTGCCACACGTTAGGTAAACTTTTCTGAATGACCACGTTGGGCCGCACACATCAGTAACAGCGTTTCTTTTCCATTACTGCAACGACCAGGTGGTGGTGACGAATACTGTCCCTCACGAGGTCCAGAAGCTGCAGTGTCCCAAGATTAAGACTGTGGACATCAGTCTGATTCTTTCTGAAGCGATTCGGAGAATCCACAACGGGGAGTCCATGGCGTACCTTTTCCGAAACATCACAGTGGACGACTAGCTTCCCCGGTTGCCTTGGCCCTGGAACTCCCAAGGAAAACATGTGAAAAGCAGTGCCATCAATTATGTACACAGCATTTCCTTTCAAGGGAGGCAGATGGTCTCTCTTGCCAAGTTTGGTGGGTAGGAGGCATTAAGATGGTCAAGGGGAAGACAGAGATCACGGGTCCATGGCCTCAACTGTCTGTCGTCGGCATCCTGTTCCTTAAAAAAAAGTTAGACACCTTCCTGAAGAGAATCTGAAAATCTTGTTGATATTGAAAGGGAGTGAAAGGGAGATAAAGTCCTAACTCTCTAACGTTCATTCAGTTTGTTTCCACGCAGGGAAACGTCCGTGTTAATGTTGAACTTGGTTAGGGCAGCTGAACACCCGGCACCGTTCCTATTCCAGTTGTCCTCTCGCCAGTCAACTTCATGCACATCTTCTACAGAGAATCATATTTTTCTTTGAGAAACTTCTTGCCAGCCGCCAGTGAACAATGAAGCATCTGTGGTGTTACTCCTAGCGAGGACATCAGATTAAAGAGTCACATCCTAACTCTGGATCTCCGAGTTGCTCTTAAATTGCAAATAAAAGAATTTTCTGTCTTGCTAGTGTCTTCACTACATTGCAGAGCTGCCCACTCTCCTGCCTTCTGTCCAGACTCTGCAGAAGCTGGTGCCTTGAATGCGGGGTGGTGGTCCAGGTCCATGGCTCCTGGACATAAGCCTCCCTCTGCAGGTTCCATTCCCTTCCCTTCACATTCCGTGACGTTAAATTCTTGTTGAATAATATATTTTCAACCTAAATTAAAAAAAACAAAAACAAAAAAAAGTAACCGTACTTTTCCCTGTGTGACAGGTGACACTTAGGTTGGTTGCATTACTTAGGACTGCACTTGATCTTTCTGCCACCATTTTAAATTACATAATCACGATTCTAGGTAATACCTTATTTGTCGGGCAGGCCTTGCCGCAAATGTAGTGTAGACTTTTTATACCTTTTAGTCTGATCCAAGTCAGGACTGAATGAAACAGACAGGAGGAGTGTCTGCCCGGAAATGAACTGTAGTCTCTCATTGGTTCTCATAGCTCCTAAGAGATAATAAAGGGCAATTCGCTTATTTGTACAATTGTATTTCTCTGCAGGGAAGTTTCCTGGACATTTTTCCCCCTTTCCCAATGACTAGGAAAGTTCCCAGCCCGCCATCAAGACTTGAGCACATTTGCTTTTTCAAGCACACAAAGAAGTTGCCTTTTGTTAATAATCCAAGTAGGGGAATTCTGAGAAAAGAGCTAAATTATCAAATAATTAGCATGGTTGTAGAGGAAGAGCCGTGGACTGTTACTCAGGAGACTGGTTCTGTCCTGGAGGTCGGGCAGATGACCAGTCCTTTCTGGCCCTCTGTCATCGGTTGTGGAAGGGGAGGTTAGGAATTGAAAGCCAAGGTCCTTTTCAACCCCAAATTCCATTTATACCTGCGGTTAATGTTTTCTTTCCTATGTCTCTAAAAGAGATTTTAAATGTACTTATTTAGCAAAAGCGTTTAGGAGAATATATCTCCTGGGATTAGTAAGCCCTTTGCATTGGCATTTAGTGAGTCCTAGTGTGTGCCTGGCATGATAGCAAGTCTCAGGGACATGAAAATGGAAACGTGAAGGCTCGGGAGCTGATGTTCTGGCCATAGCTAGTGTAGTAGTAGCAGTCACATTCAGTAGAAAGTCACTGAACTTAGAGCGGTTAAGCCCACACACCACACCACAGCCTCCAGTACAGCTGATGCTCGGTCCTAAGGCTTCAACTTCAACTTTGTGATCTGGCCTGACATTTTCTTTTTTTTTTTTTAAGATTTTTTTGATGTGGACTATTTTTTTTTAAGTCTTTATTGAATTTGTTACAGTATTGATTCTGTTTTATGTTTTAGTTTTTTGGCCTTGAGGTATGTGGGATCTTAGCTCCCTGACCAAGGATCGAACCCGCACCCCCTGCATTGGAAGGCGGAGTCTTAACCCCTGGACTGCCAGGGGAGCCCCCAGCCTTACGTTTTCTAATGTAAGAGTGTAAGTGCACAGAAGACTAAAAATAATTTATTCTTTTGATGATCTCAACAACCACTTGAAGGCCTACTGTGTGTCAGGCTCTGGGAATATAATAGTGAACAAAAATCCTTGGGTGTTACCCTCAGGGAGGTTTTAGACTCGTGTCTAAAACTCCATTTCCAGGAAACATTGCTTTTATAGGAGAGGGAGGGAGTGAACATGAAGGGTTTCAATTTTACCAGTTCAGACTAAACTAAAAATTTGAATTTGAAAAGTAGTTAAAATAATACACAATGTAGATCAGTTACAAGTTTTCTTTAGCTTCCTGAATGTAAACACTGAAAATTGTTACCTGTTTTCTGGGAGAATCTAGTATGGGGAAGTCAAGCCTCAATTGCTGAGAGCATCAGATTCCTCTGGTCCTGTCTAATCAGTCCTGCCTTGTAACCAGGGGAGATGGCTGGCTCTTGACCAGATGTCTGTTTTGAGATAAATGAGGCCAGGGCGGCGCAGAAAAGGTCTGTCAGCTGGTGGCTGACGAACCGCCTAGGTAGTGAGTGGTCTTTTTCCAGGTTACCTTCCCCTCTGATTGAGCAGAATGCTATGGGAACTGTTCCCAAGGGGCCTAGGTCTCAGGACTGCGTCTCTTAGATCCGTGCCACCGCCCTGCGAAGGGAACAACTAAAACACACAAAACATAGTGGCCATGAGGCCTCTTAAATCGTCCCACTATTGTGGGCTCCACAGGAGAGTAAATCAGCTGGAATCTAGGTGAACCTTAAGGGGTATCCCCCCTCCCCCCCCCCCACAAAAAAGAAAAACTGATGTGTTTCCTGGTAGGAATGCCTCGGTCCAGCCCTATAGCGCCGTTTGGGAGTGTTTACTGAGAACAAAAATTGGTGGCACCTTGGGTGTAGCCAGGGCTTCCTGACCCACTAGGACTGGCTGTCTTTGGGGGTCGGGGGTGGCTTCAAGGACGGGCAGGTCTCCGCGCTGAGGCCGGCTCTCTACGGGGCGTGTTCTTGCGCGGAATCCTCGGGGCACAGGGGGCCCCCACAAGCGAGCAGCGAACGGGGCCGCGCACCCAGTTCTAAACGTCGGCCAGCCGCCAGGGCAGGGCACTCCAGGGCTGGAGCTCGGAGACCGAAGATCGGACGGTGGCGGGCTGACGGCGGGGGCTCAGCGGTGCCCGGACCCCCGTTTCCCGGGAGCGGGAAGAGTGGGAAGCCCGAGGGCCAGGCGCTTCCTCTCCGTCCCCCAGGCGGGCTCCAGACTGCGACTGCTGCCTGGCGTGGCCGGACCCAGGGGCGGGGGTGCCCCGGGGCCTCGCAGGGGCCCGGAAAGGCCCCAGAAGCGCGACAAACCGTGAGGGGGGCAGGGCCGCCGGAAAAGGCGCACGATGCCGCCCGCGACGACGGCGGCCCCCTCGGTCTCCCTCCGGGAGCTGGCCGATCTCGCCATCGGCACCCCGGAGGTGGGCACCGTCAACTTCACGGCCCTGCACACGCTCATCGTGGCCATGCTCAAGAATCTCAGCCTGCAGGATACTCGGATCGACTTCCCGTCCCCGATGCTCGAGCAGAGTCGTTTGTTCGAGTCCCCGCGGGTCTCAAGCAGCAGGGCGCAGCTGCAGGCGCTGGAGAGCCAGGTGGAGGACCTGGGCGGGCAGGTCCAGGACCTCAGCCTGCAGCTCAAGACCATGGGGGGCCAGGTGCAGGCCATCGTGCAAAACTTCCCGTCCCAGGCCGGCGGGCTGGACGCCCGGGACTGGCTGGAAGTGAAGGATCTGCCCTTGCTTACGCAGGGGAAGGCGCAGGTAGGGTCGACGAAAGTCCGGAAGGACGGCGAGCCGGTACCCCAGGTGGGCGCGCCGGGCTGTCCGCCCCTCCCCCCGCCCCGGCCGCTCTGCAGCGCCCCCTGGAGCAGAGCCCCGGAGGCGCACCTGGGGGAGGAGGCCGGAGCAGGCAGACGCGGGCGTGGCGGGGCCCAGGCCTGCTTGCGGCCTGGGCCCACGCGGCCCGTGCTCTACCTTTCAGGGCATGGAGCTGCTCCAGGACATCATGGAAGACGTGAAAATACTGAAGGAAGCCCAGCAAAAGGCGAAGGAGCAACCCGAGTTGCACCCGGAGGTGAGGCCGGCCGAGACCCCACCTTGGGGAGCTGAGTGGCCCCTTCCCGGGCAGCCTCCTTCGTCCCTTCTGTTTACACGGGGGGCTCACCCACCACTTGTCAGACACCCAGGCATCCTGAACCGACCCAGAGAGGGGCTGACAACTTCTCAATATTCTTTGAGCGAATTTCCTTTAAACTAGAATAAAGAAAGAAGGTGGTGGGTGTTGAGAGACAAAGCTCAGTCCAGAAGAGGGGGACTGGAACGGAGAGGGTTATGGGTCACCACCACCATCCCCCTACCTGCAGCCCCCCCAGGCAGCCCCACTCTCACTTGGATCTTTGCTCCCTGGGAGAGAGAAGCACAAATCCCTCAGCATAAGCATTTTCCAGTGAACAGCAGAGACCGGAAGTATGCCAGTTCCAGGAGATACTAGGCAGTGCTTCTGTTTCAGGCCCATATGAGACCGGAGTAGGGGATTAGAGCTGGGAAAAAAGGAGGAGCAATTAGGAGGAAGCCCAGGGAGAGGCTGAGAAGAGAGACTTGAGAGAGAAGAAAAGCTCAAAGGAGGAGGTAGCCGAGACCCTGGAGACTCACCCATGGATGCCACGTGCCCACCTCATCCCAAGGCCTCCAGCCCCCAGCAGGACTCATTTTTGCTCTGGGTTTAGGACTGTCTTCGGTTAGACTAAAGGCTTGTTTTACCTTTAGATTCGTAGATTCTGGAGGTTTGCAGAAGTTATAAGGAGCCACTTAAATAATAGCAATTTGCTTTGGTTCTTTTGAGGTGCTTTTCTCTTTAAGCAACACAGTCATTCAGGTGCCCTTGAAGTACCCAGTCATCTTTGTCCTTGAGAGGCGAGGTTAGCCTCGTGGAGCAGTGCTGCAATGTCTCACTAGTGGGTTGTGTGAAATGCATCCCAGGACCAAAGAAGGGTTCCCATTCCTGCATCGTTTTTGCTTGCGGCACGCTGTCCCCGGGTACCACCTGCCACACTCCACTTCCCTTCCTCTTGTTGGCTGGGAAGAGCACGGGGAGCCTGGCTTACCAGCCTTCTCTTTACCCTCGGCTCTCTCAGACCCACATACCTCCTTTCCTCTTCTGCTTTGTGAGAGTGTGTGTGTGTGTGTGCGCGTGTGCAGGGGCCACAGGAGGGGCTGCTTTGATCCTTAATCTCTGAACTCTTCTTGCAGAAACTCCTCCAACGGGTTGACGAACTGGAGAAGCTAATTAGAGAAAGGGACAAATTCCTGGTAATCTCAGCCAGTTCTGTGGGAAAGGGCCCTCAGGGGCCCCAAGGGGTAGGATGGTTGCCCGCGGCCCGGCCCCCTCTCTCGGGGTTTATCCAGACTCTCACCCCAGGTGTCTGCATCCTTCCAGGGTGGGGTGCTGTATGCCCTCTGCCTCTTGGGCTGCCCCCCCCGGAATGAGGGAACATTCTTTCCCTCTTTGCTCAGTTGTCCATCCAGAGCCCACATGGGACAGGAAACCAGCCACTCAGGACTCACTGGTTACTTGGACAGTGACTTCTCCTTGGGGCTTTGGAAGGACCCACCCAATCCTGTTAGTTCTGTTCTGTTCCTGAAGCTTCCTGAGATTAAACTCGGGGTGTGTGTGTGTGTGTGTTGTAGTGTGTGTTTGGTGTGTGTGTGTGCACACATACGTGTTGTCTTTCACTGTCAGGAAATAATGAGCTGGAAGCTCCGTGTGATGCCTGGTGTAGAAGAAGCCACCATGGTCACCTGGGAGGAGCTGGAGCAGGCGGTTACTGACGGCCGGAAGGCCTCACAAATGGTGAACAGAGACGGGGGTGGGGGGGTCTTGGGCAGCGGTCTTGGGTGGGTCCCCTGAACCTTTCCCTTTTTTACTGCTGTGCAGTATTCCATTATGTGGGTGTTTGTAATTTATTTCACAGGTTTTCTATTTTGGATATGTTTTTCCCCAATCTTATAACAAACCATGCTCTAATGTGACACTCACACAAGTGAAGGTACTCACAGGGTAGATTCCTAGAAACAGAACGCACATTTGTGATTTGGCTAGCTTTTGCCAAATTACCTTTCGTGGGCGTGGTTCCAGTTTGGACCCCCACCAGCAATGTAGGAGAGAACTTGTTTCTCAGTATCCTGCCAACTCTGTCTGTTGGTACCCACTTTTCTTAGCTTGGCCGATCGGTTAGATTGAAAACAGTACCAGAGCATAGTTTTGATTTGCTTTCATAGCTTTTCAAAGTTCCTTTAGAGTCTGTCCTGAAATGCACGAGTCCCTTCACTATTAGTGGACAAAGGTGACCAACCCTGGAAATAAAACGTCTTCAGGAAGCCTTTTGCTGATGGTGACTTGTAGCCACGGTTGCGGGCATCTGTGCCAAGGCAGTGCACAGGATAACCAGGCTAAGCTTTCTTTGTCTGAATAAAGTCGGTATTTTCAAACGGCCCTCAAGGACAAGGGTCAGCTGCCCTTTGGCCTTGACATTCCTCTTCCCCTGGCTTTGTGTATCTGGGTCACTCAAAGAGGGTCACGTGGACGAACAGACTCACGGGGAAGAGAGCAAAGAACACTTTGGCACCACCAAGTGGCCATCTGGGGTTCACCAAATATTATCTGGGTACAAAAGACACCCTTCTGGTCTCCCAGACTTTTTTTTTTTTTTTTTTTTGCCGTACGCGGGCCTCTCACTGTTGTGGCCTCTCCGGTTGCGGGGCACAGGCTCCGGATGCGCAGGCTCAGCGGCCATGGCTCACGGGCCCAGCCGCTCCGCGGCATGTGGGATCTTCCCGGATTGGGACAAGAACCCGTGTCCCCTCTCAACCACTGCGCCACCAGGGAAGCCCACCCAGACTGCTTTCTGAGTTTGGGGCCCTTCTTCAGAGGAAAGCAGCGTCAGAGAGAGTTGGAAGAAGAGCCTGCAAACAAAGAGAGTGGCCTAGAAAAAGGTGGCCTCTGCTTTCACTGTTATATATTTTTTTAAGCCAAAGCTTTTTTACCCTTACCCACATGTCACTGTCCTATGTTTTGAGTGAGCAACACATTTCCTCGGGGTGCCACCAGAAGACACCTGCAAGACCTAAAAATAAGCCTCAACAGAAGCAACTCTAGACATTTTTACTTCTCCAGAGGTAAGAAAGTGTCAGGGACCCGACAGCGGCTCATAATCGTGAACGACCCCAGAAGCAGAGATGAGCATTAGTAGAAATATTAATTTTTGAGAAGCAAGACAGCAAGTAATGAGAAGCGCAGGCCTGCACAGACCATAATGAAGGCAGTGGAAGGAGAGTTTCACGACCTCAAGTTGGGAAAATACAACACACTTGAGGCCAGTTTGTTTTTTGCGTTCGTGGTGGTAACTCTAGGGTGGCTGGGAGGTGCGCCATCTGCCTGCGTCACGAGTGGAGAGCCAGGGTGGAAGGGAGGATGTGCGTCCAGGGTCGGGGAGTGTGGTGAGCACGGAAAAGTAAATTCCATGTTTGGAGAACCAGACGTGAGGAAGGAGGCTGCAACTGTCCACGTAGCAGCTCCCGTTAGAGGAGCTCAGAACTAACATGGACGATGCCCATGCCAGGACTTGAGTGTGAAAGGACACTGACCACGTGTTTCCAAGGGCGTGTTCTGATGGCCCAGAGGGCGGTGCTTTGCGGGTTTTCTTTATCACCCAGAGGTGGTGATGATGATGTTGCTTCTACCTCTCCTCTTCCTCCTGGTACTTCTTCTTCTAATGGTCAGCAAGAATGAAAGACTTACCGTAATCGGGAAAACCCAGGCCTAGCATTGTAGTCAAAACGAGCTTAAGGGAGGAAAAAGCTTCCTCAGTTCCCTGTGATCAAGGTAACGAGTCTGGGGTGCCAGCTAGATCTATGGCAATGGGCTTTTAACAATCGGAGGATCTTCCAGTGGTTATTTTACTAGGTCTGTGGACCTTGAGGATAGATGCTCTCTTGCAGAAACAGCGTGTTCAAGGGAAAGGACACTTCCTCTTCAAAGCTTTGTGGCCTGACAGGTTAAACAAAGTAGAAAGCAAAAATTAAAACTTATCTGCAGGCCTCCACCGAGGGAAAGGCGGATGACTGCCTGTGAGGTTGTGGTCACCCTTTGGATATCTTCTGCTTTGGGACCCAGGGAATAGTGGAGCAATTTAGAAAGGGGCTTCACGAGATTGAACATGACTTCAACTAACTGCGGCCCCACCTTCCTCTTCAAAGTGAATACGCACTGGGTCAGCACCCCTCCTGGCACCAGGACACACACGCCGGCACTCGCTACCGTGCTCTCCGTGGCCATGGCTGCCCAGTCCATGGACGGGGCCTCGTGTGCCTCCGGGTGCGAGAAGAAAAGCCCCCTTTAGGCAACTACGGGCCTCCTGGATCATGTTTTTAAATGCGTTCTGCTGATCTGTGCCTTCTGATCGGGGTGCTTAATTACTGATAGAGTTTACAACTTCCATTTTGCTATTTGTCTTCTATATGTCTTATGTCTTTTCTGTTTCTCTGTTATCTTCTTGTGTGTTAAATAAATGTATTCTAGTGTACCATTTTAATTCCCTTGTATCTTTTACTGTATATTTTTTGAGGTTTGTTTTGTGCTTTTTTTTTGGCTGCATTGGGTCTTCGTTGCTGCACGAGGGCTTTCTCTAGTTGCGGCGAGCAGGGGCTACTCTTTGTTGCGGTGCACAGGCTTCTCATTGCGGTGGCTTCTCTTGTTGCTGAGCACGGGCTCTAGGTGCGCGGGCTTCAGTAGTTGTGGCGTGCTGGCTCAGTAGTTGTGGCTCACGGGCTCTAGAGCGCAGGCTCAGGAGTTGTGGCACATGGGCTTAGTTGCTCCGCAGCATGTGGGATCTTCCCGGACCAGGTCTCGAACCCGTGAACCCGTGTCCCCTGCATTGGCGGGCACATTCTTAACCACTGCGCCACCAGGGAAGTCCCTTGAGTTATTTTCTTATTGGGTCCATAGCCATGTTCAGTGTAGGGCTGATTATCCTCCACTTCCAACGCAGCACCTTTCTGAGTCCTTTGCCCCCTGAATTACAGGTTTCTCCAAACTGGCTTGTAGAAACAGGCACTGTTCCCAGCCCCACAAGAGTCTGGGTGCTGTTCCCTCTAGCTTTAAAGATGGTTCTTTTCCCAGTCTGGGGAGTTTCCTCACATGTATGTGCTGGTCGTTTCTGTGCTGAATACCCAAGGGGGAACCCTCTGGGGATCTGCTTTGTTGTCTTTACATGCTCGTGCTTTCTTCCCAATCCTATGTTCTTTGAGCCCTCGCTGCCTCGGTCTCCCTGAATGGTTATCTCTGTCTCCCACACAGGGAGTCTGCTGGGCCCCACTTCAGTCCCGCATCCCTGCGTTGCAGCCTGGGAACCAGCCAGCCAGTAAGCCGAGGCAACAGTAGGGCTCCCATAGTTTGCTTCCCCATCTTTCAGGGATTGCTATAGCCTTCATCAGCTGATACCCAGTGTCTAGAAAACCACTGTTTCATAGTTGTTGCTTTTTGGTGTTTTGGTTTTGGTTGTTATAGACCGGAAGGTAAATCTAGTCCCTGTTACTCCATTTGGGCTGGAAATGGGAATAATCCATCATCCTTTTTTTTTTTTTTAACAGCTTTTTAATTTTCTACAGCATGGTTGTGCCGTAAATATACCCCTATTGATAATCTCTTTTCATAAATAATGCCACAGACTCTGTACCTATATTTTGGTGCATTCTTTTGTGAGAGTCCATACAGAAAATGGGAATTTCTGGATCTGTGCTTTGCATTTTAAATACAGGGTGTACTTTCCCTGCAGCGCACACTCTACCACCAGCCATGGGTCAATGATGGGGTAGACTTTATATTGTAAACTCAATAAATTATTCATGTCCTTTATTTGTAGACTCAACGAGGGTTGGAGTTGACCACTTGTATTTTGCAGGTTTTCCCCTGCCTTTTATGAGGGAAATTACATATTATGATGCCATTTACAAATGTGCAGATTCTCAGAAATCTGGAGAACTATCCTTCAAGAATGTCAAAGTTGGTCTTTGTGTCCAGTTTAGTTTTGTGAGGGTATTTTTTTCCAGGGGCTCTAAATCATCTTAGATACCCCACACTTCCTTCCCTCCAACTCTTATAATGAGTCCTTTTTACTCAGAGTCACTGATTTCTTTCTTCCTCTTCCACCAGGTCTCAGAGTCATCAACAGGGCTTCCTAGGCGCAAAGGGCAGGGTTCCATAACATCAAATGATAAAATTCCAAGTGGAGCCTCCACCAAGCATCCAAGTATTGACGAGGCTATAGAGTCTGCCAGTGGTTTTGGCACAGATAAGACCTCGGGAACCAGTGGCATAGGATGCTCCTCTGAAGGGGTTACTGGCAGGGAACGAAGCAAAGGTGCGTCTGCTACTGGGTTTCCTGGTAGAGAACAGCACTCAAGGGCCCGTGAAGAAGCTGGCCTAACCAAACACCGTCCCCAATTGAGAGCAGAGTCAGATCGTCGCCGGGCTAGAGAGCAGCACGGCTTAGCACATCTACGCAGAGATGAACGAGATGCACACCTTGGCCCAGTTTATCAGGACGTATCCTCCGCCACCTTGCCTAGAGCTCTGCATGGTCATGTGTCCCCAGATCAGCATGGGGGAGTGCACATTAGCCAGGGTCAAATCTATGCACGGCCAGACCAACATGGATTAGGACCACTTGGCATGGATCAGCCTGCATCGCTACAACCCAGCACTTATGCACATGGTGTGGTACCCCTCGCTGTGGGTCAGCTTGGGGTGATGCCACCTGGAATGGATGAGCAGGAATTGGTACTAGCTGGCATGGCTCAGAGTGATGCAGTGCCACCATTGGTATCTGGCAGAGATCAGCAAGGATTGGGACTACCTAGTACAGACCAGCCTGGTATGGTTCCACTTAGCACATATCAGCATGGTGTGATACTTCCTGGCATAGACCAACATGGTATAAAACAGGCTGGCATGGACGAGAGTGGTGTGGGACCACTTGGCACTGATCAGCATGGATTGGTACCTCTTGGGGTAGATCAGCACGGATTTGTAATATTTCGCATGGATCAGCAGGGCTTGCTGTCACCTGGTTTGATGCAAGTTACTGCAGATCAGCAAGGTTTTGTACAGCCCAGTTTGGGAACATCTGGCTTCATACAACCTGGCACAGAGCAGCATGATACGATCCAGCCCAGTGCAGGTCAGCCTGCTTTGGTCCAACCCAGTGTAGGTCAGCCTGGTTTGGTGCAACCTGGTGCAGGTCAACCTGGTTTGGTGCAACCTGGTGCAGGTCAGCCTGGTTTGGTGCAACCTGGTGCAGGTCGGCCTGGTTTGGTGCAGCCTGGTGCTGCAGGTCAGCCTGGTTTGGTGCAACCTGGTGCAGGTCAGCCTGGTTTGGTGCAACCTGGTACAGGTCAGCCTGGTTTGGTGCAACCTGGTGCAGGTCAGCCTGGTTTGGTGCAACCTGGTGCTGCAGGTCAGCCTGGTTTGGTGCAACCTGGTACAGGTCAGCCTGGTTTGGTGCAACCTGGTGCAGGTC
>NW_021703786.1:29682032-29690221 GCF_005190385.1 Monodon monoceros
GCAACCTGGTACAGGTCAGCCTGGTTTGGTGCAACCTGGTGCAGGTCGGCCTGGTTTGGTGCAACCTGGTGCAGGTCGGCCTGGTTTGGTGCAGCCTGGTGCTGCAGGTCAGCCTGGTTTGGTGCAGCCTGGTGCTGCAGGTCAGCCTGGTTTGGTGCAACCTGGTGCTGGTCAGCCTGCCTCGGTCCAACCTGGTGCAGGTCACCCTGGTTTGGTCCAGCCTGGAGTGTATCAGCGAGGTTTGGTGCAACCCAGTGCAGGTCAGCCTGGTTTGGTGCAGCCTGGCGCTGCAGGTCAGCCTGGTTTGGTGCAACCTGGTGCTGGTCAGCCTGGTTTGGTGCAACCTGGTGGTGGTCAGCCTGCCTCGGTCCAACCTGGTGCAGGTCAGCCTGGTTTGGTGCAGCCTGGTACAGGTCCACATGGCTTTTTTCAACCTGGTGTATCTATGCCTGGCTTGGTTCCACCTGGTACATATCCACCTGGTCTGGTACAGCCTGCTGGCTATCCACGTGGCTTGGTCCAATCTGGTGCCTGTCCACGTGGTTTCATGCAGCCTCGTGCCGATCAGCGTGGTTTGGTTCAACCTGTAATAGATCAGCATTGGTTGAGGCAGTCTGGTACAGATCGAGGCTTGATACCATCAGGCACAGAGCTTCATGGCTTTCCAACATACCATGCAGATCCTCGAAGTTTTATATCACCACGCCCATACCAGCATGATGTGGCACCTCCTGGCAGAGATCAATATGGTCGGGTGTCACCACTCGTAGCCAGTCAAGGTTTGGCATCACCAGGTATAGACCGAGAAGGTTTGGTACCACGAGAGACTTATCAACAAGGTTTGATGCGTCCTGGCCCAGACCAGCATGGCCCAAAACCATTACGCATGGGTGTGGGATCTGCACGCCAGGATCAACAGCATTTGGAAACACCTGAACCAGAGCAGCATGACCGGGCACATTCTGTCCCAGACTCCCATGGCCCAGGGTACCAAGGTGTAGATCAGTATGTCGAGGTGGGTTTGGATCCAAATGAAATACGTGACTCAGTCCAACCTGGAGTTTCTGTTCAGACTTCCCCAAGCCAAGATGCCCCCCTTCTCAGGAGCACACACTCCCTTGACTGTTTATACCGAGGCTTATCAGAAAGGAGTGATGTTCAGGGTGAGAAACGTGATTCACTGGATAAGTTGGCTCCTAGCTTCCCCACGGCAGTGGAAACATTTCGTCTGATGGGAGAGCTTACCAGCCTCTACGTGGAGCTTAAGGAGAACATAAAGGGTCTGGATGATGAACAAGCTGGCCAAACAGACTTGGAGAAGATCCAGTACCTGCTGGCACTGATGGGTGGGTGCTGCGTGCCCAGAGGAGAGGCTGCTGTCCTCCTCGCTTGGTTTCATCCTTCTCTCTCCCTGGGCCTCTGCCTGAGGCCCTGAAAACAGCATTTCCATTCTTAGCCATTCTGGGTTCTCCCATAGCCTTCAGGGTCCAAAAGATGGGATTGAACCGGTAGGAATAAGGGAGCCTCAGGAGAGGAGTGAGGCAGGTTCTTATGCCTTTGCCAGACTCTCTGGAAAGCAGCTGGGAAGATGTTGGGATGAAGGGAAAGTGATTTCACGGGGTTGGGCAGGGAGAGAGAATGTTGAAAAATTAAATTTAACCTTTGCACATTCACAATTCTAGCCCCAGAGAATAATTAAGATTTTAGAGTTGGGTGGAAATTGTGGGTAAGTGGTCCCACAGCCCTTTAGGATATTAAGCATTAGGTGGACTCTTTAGAGCTAAGAACGCTTATCCCCTAAAAGGACACTCCTTTCTTCCCATCCCCTCTCTCCAGCCCCCAGGAAAAGCAGATAAATGACATGTGTTGTTCTTGATTGTGAGGGCTGGGATTGGGAGCCCATGGGGAATCTGACGCTTCTGACTCTAAGGCCTCGATTCTCCATAGTCAAGAAGTCCATACCCGCTGACCTGCAGGAACAGCTGAAGACCTTAAAGGCCTTGACCAAAGAAGTCCAGCAGGAAAAAGCAAAAGTAAGTAAGGGAGGGTCCTCCTACTTGGCCTTCAAGTGCCAATAATCCCTTTCATTTGCATTTGGATAGATTACACAGTCCTTTCACTTTCATTATTATCTCACTGGATCTGTACAGTGCCCTCAGATAGGAAGCACACCTCAGGTATCCACGTGTTTATTTCCTGGATCTAAAACCTGACATTCAAAGCTATTAAGATTCAGTTGGGCCAACAAGGAGACCTGAGCTCCTTTCATTACATGTGGCCATTTCCAATAAAAGCCACTGTCACTGGAGCAGCCTTGGAGCCAAGTTCGTGGGACCGTCTGGGACCAGCGGTCATGGCGAGGGGCTGCTGGGTCTTCAGTCATTCTTTTAATGCTAGCTACCTGCATCCATGGGATGGATGGATGGGTGGATGTTAGGAAGGGACCTTGGGCTTTGCCAGAGGGTTGGATAGGATTAGGGAATGGGGGTGACTCCCTGGTGGTCCAGTGGTTAGGCGCCTTCACTGCTAGAGGTCAGGGTTCAATCCCTGGTCCGGGAACTAAGATTCCCACAAGCTGCGTGGTGGGAATTTTTTTTTTTTAAAGGATTAGGGAATGGGGGAGGGGCTTGCTGGGGCTGCAGAGGTACGTTCAGAAAGCAGAGATATCAAGCCTGCCTGACCCTCCTCTTCCATTGGATTTGTAGCTGGAGAAGGTGAACAGGATCCTGGAGGGGGAGGGAGAGCAAGAAACAGGAAAGGAGGTGAAAGCTGGCCAGCTGGGCCTGCAGCTGGGTATCCTCAGGTAAAATCCCCCTGCCAAATGCAACTTCTGTCCTGGTATCACATGTTCTCAGCCAAGGAGGTGATAGAAGCCTTTGGTTCACTCATCCCTGAACTGACCACTATCTTTGACCCGCATTGTGTCTGCTCTTCAGGTTGTCTGTATCTAGTTCAAGTTGCTAGTGGAAGTTTCCCAGGTCCTTAAAACAGCTCAGCACCAGGGCTTAGAAGAACCAAAAAAAAAACACCAAAAGCCTCTTAGATTCTGTCCCCAGTTGGAGGCTTCGGAGCATTTGCTGGAGCCCCTCAGAGCCGTCTCTGTGCAGTGCCAGGCCTCACCCCCTAGAAGCCTCTCAGGCCAGCACACTGGGCACCCACCTCCACGACAGGCGGGGCCTTGGACCCCTTAGACAGAGCTGGAGGGGAACGTGAAAGAGCCCCGTCTGCCTCCTCCATCCCTGATGGCCGGGGCTCAGCACTGCTGGGCCCAGGCCCCTGGGCCGGTGGTGGGGCCGGACCATCTCTCGTGCATACAGAGTCACCGTGGCTGACATCGAGAAGGAGCTGGCGGAGCTGAGGGAGAGTCAAGAACGGGGCAAGGTCAGCATGGAACATTCGGTCTCCGAAGCCTCCCTTTACCTGCAGGATCAGGTGAGGATTCCACACTCTCCAGCCACAGGGACTAGGGCCCTTCGCAGAGCTGGCTGTGGACATTGGGGATAGTAGACTCTTACCTGATATATAATTTGCAGGTATTTTCTCCTGTTCTGTGGGTTGTCTTTTCACTGTCTTCAAAGTGTCTGCCTTTACATCTTTTGTTTTTTAATTGGAGTATAGTTGATTTACGATGTTGTGTTAGTTCCAGGTGTACATGCCTTTACGTCTTGAGTGTTACGATCCTTGGTCACCCCAGAATGTTCCCAGCGAGGAGCGCTGGACTAGGAAGAGCCTCTGAGTGCTCGCGGAAGGATCAGATGGGCAAAGCCACTGGGCCCAGGGGTCCCATGTCAGGAGCCCCTCTGTGCTAGAGGCCCCGTTCTGGGCCCACTCCAAGTTCGTCGGGACAGTGGTTTGCACCGTTTCATGACGCAGAGCTGATTGTCAGGCCGGCAGGAGGACAGCAGTAGATAGTGTGTTAGGCGTCATCTGTCATCCCAAAGCTCACACCTGAGCTCAGCAACCTCCGGGGCTCCCTGGGGCCACACCTGGGAGGGCATCCACTCCCTGCTGGGCAGGCTCGGCCTCTTGACTCTTCAGAAGCGTGTCAGCTCTTCTGGTGGCAAGAGTCTTGCTGAGCTCGGGCGAAAGGGAGCCTGGCTGAAAATACATACGTGTAGAGGAAATTGGGAAAAGCAGAATTTCCAGGCCAAGCGGGCAGTCTGGCCGGGGCCACCACCTGTCTGTCTTTCTGTGTGTCTGTCTTTGCCTCTGTGTCGCCTTCCTTATCCATCTCTCTCAAATACCGCACATCTCTCTTCCCTTCTGCTCTCAGCCAGCTTTTTTATCTCTCACACACAGTCCAAAAGGGCTGCCCCAGGCCTTGCAGTGTTACGCGCTTCCAAGAAAGGGGGCCGTAGGTTGGTGCAGTCCGTCTCTAAGCCAGGACAAGACGTCACAGGTCTTTGGCCAATCGGGTGTGTAGCTGGGACCAATCATTTGTGGGGACAAACTGGACAAACTGGGACCATGGGATCCAGAAGAGAGCAGGAGGGTGAGCGGAAGGAGTTTGTTCCCAGCCGGGCCATGAGAGACCCCTGTAGTGGTAGCACTTATCACATTCTCTCTCTCTTTTTTTTTTTATTGAAGTGTAGTTGATTTACACTCTTATATCAGTTTCAAATGCACACCATAGTGATTCACTGTTTTTATAGATTATATTCCACTTAAAGTTATTATAAAATAATGGCTGTATTTCCCTGTGCTGTACAATATATCCTTGTGGCTTTTTTGTTTTACACATAGTAGTTTGTACCTCTTAATCTCCTACCCCATCTTGTCCCTCCCCCTTCCCTCCCCCCACTGGTAACCACTAGTTTGTTCTCTAGCTCTGTTGAGTCTGTTTCTGTTTTGTTATATTTACTAGTTTGTTTTATCTTTTAGATTCTACATATAAGTGACAACACACAGTGTTTGTCTTTCTCTGTCTGACTTATTTCACTAAGGATAATACTCTCTAGGTCAATCCATGTGGTTGCAAATGGCAAAATTTTCATTCTTTTTTATGGCTGAGTAGTATTCCGTTTTACATATAAACCACATCTTCTTTATCCATTCATCTGTTGATGGAAACTTAGGTCGCTTCCATATCTTAGCTATTGTAAATAGTGCTTCCGTGGACATTGGGGTGCATGCATCTTTTCGAATTAGTGTTTTCATTTTCTTCGGATAATATATACCCAGGAGTGGAATAGCCGGATCATACGGTAGTTCTATTTTTAGTTTTTTGAGGGACCTCCATACTGTTCTCCATAGTGGCTGCACCAATTTACATTCCCACCAACAGCGTAGGAGGGTTCCGTTTTCTCCACACCCTCTCCAGCATTTGTTGTTTGTAGACTTTTTGATGATGGCCATTCTGACAGGTGTGAGGTGATGTCTCGTTGTGGTTTTGATTTGCATCTCTAATGATTAGCAATGTCGAGCATCTTTTCACGTGCCTGTTGGCATCTGTGTGTCTTCTTTGGAACAATGTCTGTTCAGGTCTTCTGCCCCTTTTTTCGTCAGGTTGTTTGTTTTTTTGATACTGAGTTTATGAGCTGTTTGTATATTTTGGAGATTAACTCCTTATGGGTCATATCGTTTGCAGATATCTTCTCCGATTCCATAGGTTGTGTTTTCTTTTTGTCGATGGTTTCCTTTGCCGTGCAAAAGCTTTTATTTATTTATTTAAAAGAATCGATTTTATTTATTATTTATTTATTTTTGGTTGCGTTGGGTCTTCGTTGCTGCACGCAGGCTTTCTCTAGTTGTGTGGAGTAGGGGCTACTCTTTGTTGCGGTGCGCGGGCTTCTCATTGCAGTGGCTTCTCTTTGTTGTGGAACATGGGCTCTAGGCACGCAGGCTTCAGTAGTTGTGGCATGCGGGCTCAGTAGTTGTGGTGCACAGGCTTAGTTGTTCCGGGCATGTGGGATCTTCCCGGACCAGGGATCAAACCCATGTCCCCTGCATTGGCAGGTGGATTCTTGACCACTGCACCACGAAGGAAGTCCCCCAAAACTTTTAAGTTTAATTAGGTCTCATTTGTTTATTTTTGCTTTTGTCTCCTTTGACTTAGGACACAGATCCAAAAAATATTGCTACGATTTATGTCAAAGAGTGTTCTGCCTATGTTTTCCTCTAGGAGTTTTATGGTTTCCAGTCTTACACTGAGGTCTTCAATCCATTTTGAGTTTATTTTTGTATATGGTGTGAGAAAATCACATTCTCTTATTGTTATTTATGTTCTAGATGGGGACAGAGCATGTGTGAGCCCACCCTTCGTGTCCCCAGGGCCTGGAGCAAGGCCTGTGTGTCGGCAGGGTGTTTGTGGACTAACGGACATCAGCTCTGTAGGATTTAGCTAGAGATGTGTTCTCACACTGCACCAATGGGCTGGCTGGAGAAAGGTCCAGAAGCCTCCTTCCTGAAAGGGCTTTATCAGCATCTGTGCTACCCTCCCTGGGAGCTCTGGTCACTATTTAATGGATGGAGGTCGAGCGCCTCCCATGTGCTGCACACCCTGGGAGGCACCGAGGCCGTGGGACGGCCCAGATCACAGCAGGCCAGGGCAGAAAGCACTCGCTGGTGGCGACCGCGTGGATGCGGCGTAGCTGGGCCTCGCTCACTGCCCTGCACCCGCCCTCTCGCCCGTGCCCAGTTAGACAAGCTCAGGACGATCATCGAGAACATGCTGGCCTCGTCCTCCACACTGCTGTCCATGAGCATGAGCGCGGCCCCGCACAAGCTCCTGACCACCCTGGCACCCGGCCAGATCGACCCTGCGGCCACCTGCCCAGCCTGCAGCCTGGACCTGAGCCACCAGGTCAGCACGCTGGTGCAGCGCTACGAGCAGCTCCAGGACATGGTCAGCAGCCTGGCTGCCTCCCGGCCCTCCAAGAAGGCCCAGCAGCAGAGCCAGGTGATGCCGCCTGCTTTCCTCCGGTGCGGCCGCTCACGGCCCGCCTGCACGGAGCCCCTCGGGGAGTCCCCGGGGGAGGGATGTTTGGGCCACTTTTCCATGATGGAGCCCTTTAGCGACCGCACGGAAGTCCCTGGTCTTTCCGTAGGGTCGCAGCGAGGGCAGCTGTAGAGCTGGCTCTGGGCATGGGGCACCACGGGGAAGAGCTGGCTCCGTGGGTGGGGACAGCACGGCTGGCTGAGGGGTGGAGCAGTGCCATTCACATGCCTCGGGACGCTGGCGGGGCCTTAGGATTCATCGCCCCTCCTTCATGCCGCTCTTCTGGACTCCTTCCCACTTCCCCTCCAAAGGGCAGGCCTGCTGGTGGGGCAGGGAGTAGCACAAGTCCCCGAGGCCTGCCTCTTAGACTCCAGAATTCAGATTCAGCTCCGGGTGGGTGGCGAGGCTGTAGCCCACACCCCAGCTCTCAGGGGAGCAGCCCACCACTCCTGGGCCTTGAGACCGCCTCTACCGACCACCCACCCCGGTGGACCAGGTCCCTCAAGGCTAGTCCATGGGGAGGTGGGGAATTGTGGCGGCAACTGAGGAGATCCAGAATGGGGTCTGCAGTCGTCCTGTCTGCCGGGTGGTGTTTTAAGGGCTGACTTACCAGGGGCGGCAGTACCCCTGCGGGTGCCCCAGGGAGGCTGCCTTTGTCCTTCTGCTGCAGGATGAAGAGCTACTGGGCCGCGTGCAGAGCGCCATCCTGCAGGTACAGGGCGACTGTGAGAAACTCAGCATCACCACCGGCAACCTCATAGAGGACCATCGGCAGAGGCAGAAGGACATCGAAGTGAGGGCGGGCAGGGGGCTGGGGGCGGGGCCGAGGCGTGGCCCCAGTTCCTCCTTGTTCCTTATTCCCTGCTCGCTCGGCCTCCCAGGTGTTGTACCAGGGTCTGGAGAAGCTGCAGAAGGAAAAGGCCAACAGGGAACACCTGGAGATGGAGATCAATGTGGTAAGGCTAGGCCGAGGGGCCACCCTGCGTCCCAGGGAGGTCCCACCGCTCGTTCTTCAAAAGGCTGAGAGAGGGGCTTCCCTGGTGGCGCAGTGGTTGAGAGTCCGCCTGCCGATGCAGGGGACGCGGGTTCGTGCCCCGGTCCGGGAAGATCCCACATGCCACGGAGCGGCTGGGCCCGTGAGCCATGGCCGCTGAGCCTGCGCGTCCGGAGCCTGTGCCCCACAACGGGAGAGGCCGCGGCAGTGAGAGGCCTGTGTACCGCAAAAAAAAAAAAAAAAAAAAAAAAGGCTGAG
>NW_021703786.1:29690321-29718612 GCF_005190385.1 Monodon monoceros
AAAAAAAAAAAAAAAAAAAAAAAAAGGCTGAGAGAGGAGGCGAGTCCGATGGGGGATGTGGGCTCAGTGCTGGCGCTCCCACTGCAGGGAGTGGGGCCCCCCCGTGGCTCTCTCCCACCTGGGGGGCCTCTTCCTCTCTCTGGGCAGAAAGCCGACAAGAGTGCCCTGGCGGCCAAAGTGAGCCGTGTCCAGTTTGACGCCACCACGGAGCAGCTGAACCACATGATGCAGGAGCTGGTGGCCAGGATGAGCGGGCGGGAGGGGGACTGGCAGAGGATGCTGGACAGGCTCCTGGTGGAGATGGACAACAAGGTGAGGGGTGGGAGGCTCCAGGGCCCCCTGGACTGGGACAACGCCCTCCTCTCCAGGCGCCGCAGGCCCCACCTGCTTCCTCAGAGCTCACCAGGGCCCCACCCTCACCCACAGCTGGACCGCCTGGAGCTGGACCCAGTGAAGCAGTCACTGGAGGATGGCTGGAAATCCTTGCGACTGCAGCTCAAAGAGCGTTCTCCGCTCTACCAGGCGGACGAGGCAGCCACCATGCGGAGGTGAGGCCTGGAAGGGGTGAGGGCAGGCGGGCTGGAGGTGTGCTTAGGGGGAATGGTTGATCTTGCCTGGGACCATCCCGCAGTAGGAGTGACAGAGTTTTAGAGCTTGAAAAGCTCTTCTAGCTCAGGCCAGTTCACATTACAGCTGAGAGAGGGAGGGGAGGGAGGCGTAAGGCTCTCTGGGCACAGGTGGGAGGGGGTCCACAGCCCCCAGAGCTGAGAGCACTCCTGGGGGGCCTGGCCCATGGCAGCCTGAGTCCCAGGATTTCCATTCCTGGCCGCCAGAGGGCTCCCGAGGCTTACGCAGGGCAGTCCTGGGGCGCTTGGGAACCCTGCCGGCTTTGGGTTAGGATAGGTGGGTGCTGGGTGTGTGCCCAGAAGCGGACACGTCTAGGAGCTGGTGAGTCTGGTGGCCTGGGGCCCGTCACCCTGGGCACTGAGCGTCCAGCCTGCCTGGCCCACAGAGCGCTGAGCCCGCTGGGTTCTCTGTCTCCCGCATTCGGGACCCTCTGGGCAGGGCGCTCACCCTGTGTGTGTTCCACCTCCTCACAGGCAGCTCCTGGCACACTTCCACTGCCTCTCATGTGACCGTCCCCTGGAGACGCCTGTGACTGGACAGTGAGTGGCCCCAGCTGGTGGCCACGATGGGGGCGGGCTCGGCAGGGCTGCGTCTCCTGTATCCCAGGCCTGTCTCCACCTCCTGTCGGCTCCTGCTGTCTCACCGTTCACTCCGTACCCCCCCGGCTGCTCCTACCCCGGCCTTCAGCCCCCCACCCCTGCCCGGGCGGGGAGGCTCCTCGGGCAGGTGGAGTGTGGGGAGTGGGCGGGGGGGCTTGGACAATGGGGTTCCTCACACTCCAACCTTCCCTTCGCTCTGTCCCTGCCCAGAGTCATCCCCCTGACTCCTGTGGGCCCAGGCCTGCCCGGGCACCGGTCCATCCGCCCCTACACGGTCTTTGAACTGGAGCAGGTCCGGCAGCAGAGCCGCAAGTACGGGCAGCGGAGGGAGTCCTGTACAGGGCTTTGCAGGGGGGTCTGGAGGGCAAGAGTGGAGGCTCCTCCTCACGCCTGGGGTGGGCAGTAGGGGCGGTGCTGCTAGGGTGCTGACAGAGCTCCCAGCTCCTCCCAGGATGAGAGCCTCAGAGGAGGAGAGCGCCGACCTAGTACCCGCCTGTCTTTGGGTCCCTGCTGGGCATCCTGGGGGGACACTGCCTCTGAGACCCCCCCCATCCCTGCTCATACCGGGCATGTGAGGGAGGGAGGCGGTGGCTCCACCAGTGGGTGGGATTAGTGGGTGGGGGGCGCGTTTCACGCCCTCTGGGGCTCCTGCCCTCCTCCCCGCAGCCTTCCCACCTCCTCCTTGAGGGGAGGATGCCGGGGGCATGGCTCACCCCTCTGCTGCCCCCCCCCCCGCAGCCTGCAGCTGGGCAGCGCTGCCCTCCCCTGGGGCAGCCTGGGGCAGACGGAGCGGGCCGTGGGGCGCCTGCGCAGCATGCACTCCAAGATGCTGACGGACATCGAGAAGGTGCAGATCCACTTCGGGGGCTCCGCCAAGGCCAGCAGCCAGATGATCCGCGAGCTGCTGCGCTCCCAGTGGCTCAGCTGCCCCTGCTACAGACGGTGGGCGGCCGGGCCGGGCCCCCGGGGCAGGCGGTGAGCTTCGGCCCACTCACAGCCCACCCACCACCGAGAGCCTGGCACAGAGCAGGGGGAGTGTGCGTGCGTGTGTGTGAACGTGTGTGAGTGTGAGAGAGCATTGTTCATGTGTATTGTACGAGTGAGAGTGTGTGTGTGTGTGAGAGAGAGATTATGTGTGTGCATGAGGGGTGGGGCCTGTGTGTGGGAGAATGTGTGTATAAAGGTGTATGAGAATGTATGATTGTGTGTGAACGTGTACGTGTATGAATGTGTGAGAGTATGTGTGAATGTGTGTGTGTGAATAGGTGTGTGAACATATGTGTGAATTTATGTGAACACATACGCGTGAGAATGTGTGTGTGTGTGTGTGTGTGGCCTTCAGGGTGGCTGGCCGGGCCATCCTGCTCACTCACCCCCTGCCCTGTCCTGGCTCGAGCGCTGCCCCCTGCCCCACGCTAGGCATGTCCCCGGCCACACCTGCTCCCTGTGACTCCGCTGTCTTCACCGCAGGCTGCCAGATGTGGCCGATCACACCTACGGGAGGTCGCCCCGGAGCTGCGGGGGCAGCCACACCCTCACCTACCCCTACCGCCGCAGCCGCCTGCAGCGCCTGGCACAGGGCCTGTACCCCACCGAGGAGATCCAGATCGCCAGGAAGGTGGGGGGCACTGCCGTGACGCCAGACTCTCAGGTCCCTCTGGAAAAGCCACCAGAAGTCCCCTCCTGGGCCCTCGGCCTCGGGGAGGTTTCTTAGTCAGACCCAGTCCAAGCGTCAGGTTCTTATCCTTTCCTGGGAAGAGGAATGCCAACCCGGCCACCCGCCCACCTGGCACTACCGCCTCCACCACGGGCCCCCCCCTCCCCCTGTGGCTCGGCCCTGGTGCCGCCCAGAGCCCCCTCAAGGGCTCTGAGCACCGTTTGGTGCCGGCCTCAGGCGAGGACCACCCTCTGGGAGGCAGGACGGGAGGGCAGCTCTGAGCGGCACTCGCCCATCTCCACAGCACGACGAGGTGGATATCCTGGGCCTGGACGGACATATCTACAAGGGACGGATGGATACAAGGCTGCCGGACATCCTGAACAAAGACAGTGAGTGTCCAGGTGGCCCAGAGGCCCCTCAGCCTCCTTGCTTGGGTCCCACAGGGTCCATCCAGCTCCTTAAGGCCCTTCTTGTGGCCACCGGGCCCTGACTGCCTTCCGCCACCTCCCTGACTCCAAACGTCCAGGTCTCCAAAAGCCTCCGGGTCAGTGTTTGCAGAAGGGGTACAGCTGTCCAGTCTCAGCCAACTAGCTGGGATGTGGCCCCATCTCTCCTTGCCAGCTTTTATCCTCAGACACCACCCCAGTCTTCCTGCCTAAGCCTCTGTTCCCAGCATCACCGAGGCCAAGTCCTACCCCTTCTTCATAACTCAAAATACCCTCTCCTGAGCCCCCCACCACTTTGTGAATCACCCGTGTCCTGGAATGTCCCCTTCCAGTTAGCCATCCTGAGGTGTGCCATTTGTCACTTCCCACCGGGTCTCACCGCCACGTATGCACCTTTCTAGTTGCCTCCCCTCCCGAACCATAAACCTGGAGTCAGAACTCACCCAGCACCTGGCATGGGGCTGATGTCTGTGGGTGGATATCCGAGTGAGTGAGTGGGTGGATGGATGGATGGACAGACAGATGGCCGGGCAGACATTTCGGTGAATGAAGTGCTTACAAGGGGCATATCCACGAATAAAGATGGAGAAGGACACCAGCTGAGGCTGGCTGTGACCAGCAGCGCTGCAGCCCTCTCCCCATCCCCATGGGTCCCCACAGGGCTCCCACCCGATGTCTCAGCACTGCTCCTCCCCTCCACTGTCTCCATCAGATTCGGGGATAAAGCATAAGGCCAAGCAGTCCCGGCCCCACGTGCACCGGCAGCAGTCACTCAGCGACAGCGGTCAGCTGCCCTCACGGTCCCAGAGCGCTCAGATGCTGGCTGGCAACGACTCAGGTAGCTCCTCTCTGGATGGAGGGTCCTTCCGGGTGGCCTAGGCACTGCCCCTTGCCTCTCCTCCTTGGCCCGCCAGACCCCTTTCCTGCCCATGACTGGTATATACCTTTATTTCCCTGGAGAGAGGAAGGGCCTGGGAGCTGAGGGACAGGATGCAAGGGAGGAGAGAGAAAACCCTTCATTGCTGAGAGCTTGATAATGCGCCAGGTCTGTGGTCAGCTACTGTTACTGCCCCCATTTCACAGAAGAGGAAATAGGGACAGAGTTGCAGCCCAAGCTCTGGCTCCAGGCCCGAGTCCTTCCCCTGCTCACATGTGCCGACTCTCACCTGCCCAGTGAGATGACACCTGCCGACAGCTCACCTGCCCAGTGAGATGACAAACCTGCCAGCGGGGCTGGAGATGCACGTGGATGCGCCTCCTGGGGAGGGGCTTGAGGAGCCCACCCCGGGGCCAGGCTGAGCAGAGCTATAAATAAATGTTTAGGAAAAAGCTTGGGGCCATGCAGCTTCTCTGGTCCTGGCTCAGGAAGGTGGAGTGAGAGGGAGGGGCCGCTGCAGGTCAGATGGCAGACCTCATGCAGCCTGACCATTAGGCCATGGAGCTAAGCCCCCTGGCCTGGAAGGTCCCCCAGAGTCCCTGCTCTTCCCAGAGGGGCTAAATCCTGCCTGAAAGCCAGAGGGCTAAGGGTTCCCTTGGGGTTTGGCTACACATGGGGCCAGAGAGGGACAGTAGCCTGGAGCTAGGAGGCTGGATCACTTCCAGGTGACTCTGAGCACCTCTCCCCCTTCTCTTGACCAGTTCCCTCATCTGTTGATAAAAGGGTGCTGGATTAGGGCTGCTTAGTTAGGCTCCCCCTTGAGAGCCTAAGAAAGGTGCTGACTTTCTTCCCATCAAAAGCTATGCATCCACAATGCTTTGCAGCTACTTCCGGAGGTTCAAGGACCACCCCTACCCCCTGCCCAGGTTAAGAGCCCCAGCTACACACCCCTTCCAGTTCCAGCATTCAGTGAGCGCCTGGAGAAAGCAGAAACAGAATAAGCGGAAACAGAATAAGTGGTGGTCATGTTGCCTCGCCTCTGTTGAGGGTTCCTCACCGGCCAGGCACTGCTGAGGAGCTTTCCACTTACAAACCAGTCTTCATCCTCATGCATTAAGAGGCAGGGACCACTGTTGGTCCCACCTACAGCTGAGAAAGCCGAGGCACAGAGAGGTTAATGTATTTGCACAAGGTCACACAGCTAGGAAGCAGCAGAGCTGGAGTTCAAAGCCAAGCCATCTGGCCCCAGAGCCAGCGCTGGTGACAAAGGGTAAGAGCCTGGGATGGAGGATTCAGCAGTGGACCAACAGCACAGGTCTGTGGCTCTTGGTTCCGAGTTGATTTCTTGGGGGTACTTAGCTTTTTTCTCCCCAGCACTCCACCGTCTACTCCAAGGGCACTTAAAACGTGTGGAAGCAGCAGCAAGAGGGAGGGTAGTGTTAGGGAAAATTCCTGCACCTATTTGTGTCAATATTGCCTAAACAGTCCCTGTATTAAGAGGGAACGTTACCAAAGAGGCAGGCTCTCAGCCCCTGGTGAAAGCTTGTTTATTTTTAACTCAGATTATAAAGGAGTGTGACTTAGGGGCTCGTATAAGGGCTTGCCACCACCCCCCCTCCCCAGCATGATGCCCTAGCTCGGCCTGGCTACTGGGGCTGCTCTCCACTTCCCTGGGCTTCGCGCTAGCTGGGGTGGGCCGCTGGCGGGCGTGGGAGCAAGACAGAGCCAGGTCTGCTCCCTCCTGTCTCGCAGATTCTTCTCTTCAACGGAAAGACAGACCCGTCTCCACCGAGGGGCGCCTCTCCCAGCCGAATACATCTCACCTGCCCAGTGAGATGACAAACCTGCCATCGGGGCTGGAGATGCACGTGGACGCGCCTCCTGGGGAGGGGCTCGAGGAGCCCACCCCGGGGCCAGGCTGAGCAGAGCTATAAATAAATGTTTAGGAGAAAGCTTGGGGCCATGCAGCTTCTCTGGTCCTGGCTCAGGAAGGTGGAGTGAGAGGCAGGGCCGCTGCAGGTCGGATGGCAGACCTCATGCAGCCTGACCATTAGGCCATGGCCCCCAAACAGGTTGAGCTGTTCTCTGAGGGTGCCAGGGCTTCGAGAGGGCTGAGTGTTGGACCCAGGGCCAGGAAGAGGCAGCACAGGCCAGACCCCAGGCTCCGGGGACTGGCGGGCCTGCAAGCGGTCTGCCCTCTCCTGACCCTGGCTGGACCCGGTGCTGTGGCCTTCTCTGGCACCGGCACTGCCTTCCATCTGGGGAGGCTGGCCAGGGCACTCTGGTGAGGTTGGGATGCTTCATGTCTGTGCTTGAGCTGTACCTTGTGTATCTTGGAGCAAAGGTAAGGGTGGCAGCCCTCCTGCTGCTGGCAGGGAGGCTCCTGGCACATCCTGGGGGGGGAGCGGTGCCACCAGCACCTGAGAAGGTTCCTGTTTGCTGTCCTCTGTGGCTTACCCTTGAGTGGCTGCTGCAGACGCAGGAGGGGCGCAGACCCAGGGGCCGCCAGGGCTAGGTCGTGTCCCTATTCCCCTCCCCTCCCCAGGAAGATAGAGCAGAAGTGTGCCTGGCATTTGCCAGGGGGTCTTGAGGCCTGGCCCTTGCCCTGCTTCAGTGTCACCCCAAACAGGCCAGAGGGCTCACTGCCGTCCCCCAAGTCAACTGTAAGGGACAAGCGCGTCCCCAATCAAAGCCCCAGGGACAAGGGAGTGCTGCCCCGCACCCAGACGGGGGCCTCTGCAGTCATGGAAGCAGTTTTCTGCCTTCAGATCTGTTCTCAGCAGCTCCCTCCTCCAAGGTGGGGTTCCCTCCCTCCCCCCACCACCCCCAGTCCCCTCTGACAGGGGAAAGGGATGTCTGGGCCCAGTAAGAGGGCTGCTTCAGGGTGTGAATTGAGGGATGACAGAGTCACACAGGAAAGTGTAGCAGGAAGTAACTGAGGAAAGGGTTTCTCCCTCGTCCCCCTGTGGGCACAGGAGGGTGGAGTTGGCTGGGGGTGTCATGGGTGGGGCAGGCGCTCCCTGCGGGAAGGGGCATCCCCCATCTCTCCCCATCTGCTGAGATCCCGTTCACTGTTGAACGCTGGGGTCCCAGTCGGCACCGCCCACACCCCCGCACCCTTTTCTCTGCAAGGGGGCAGCAGGGCCAGGCCCAGGCCTCCTCTGCTCCTGCCTGAGAAATGTCAGGTCACTGGCTCAGTGTCCCTGCTCTAGAATCCAAATTCACCAGCTTGGAAGGGAGGAGCGGCAGCCAGGCCTCCCCGATGCCCCCGAAAGGATGAGGGGTGACATTCCCCAAGGAGCCCAGGCCACCCCTGCCTCCCCGCACCTGGACCTGCCTGCCTACGCTCACCCAGGCCGCCCAGCACTGACCGCCCACGTGCCCACGAGGGGCCTTCCCCTTCCAGCCTGGGAAAGCACAGGTGGGCAGAGTGAGGGGTGCGGGTGGGAGGAGTCTCACAGGTTTCCAAGGAGGAAACAAAACTGAAACGACAAACCCAGCTTCAAAGTACATGACCACATGCAGAGGGACCAAGGACAGCTGCGTCCCCGGTTCTGCTCCACTCCTGCAGGGGCGGCCCCACAGGTGACCTTGTGAAGACACACGAGGCCCAGGAGCAGCACGGGCTGGCTTGCCAGGTGGGGCCCTTCCCAAGTGTCACTGCACGTTGGGCCTGAACCTCCAGGCCCCGCAGTCCTGATCAACAGCAGTGCCCGGGCTGCTGAGAGAGGGAGGGAACGAGCCCACTCACACATGTTAAAGGGGTTTGTTTTTTACGGGGGGCAGGGGGCTCAGGAGGAATCCCAACCCTGGGGCCAGCCACCCACTCCTCCATTTGGGCGGACAAGCTCCTCACGCACCTGGCCACCTGCGCTGGAGTCTGAGAAGAGCCCAGCTGCCATCACTGCTGCTTCCATTCCAGCGCCTGAAGGCCAGGCGAAGGGGGGAAGGGAAAGGAAGCCAGTCCTCTTGGGGACTCACCCAGTCTCTGTGGCTCCCTGATCGCCTCGGTTGACCTTTGGGACAGGGCCACACAACATGCACATGGGGACAGGTTACCCCAGAGGAGGCTGGGGGCAGGGACAGCAGAGACAGGCTCAGCGGCAAGTGCCTGGGGGAGCAGGCAGAAGCATGGGGCTGCCATTGGGCCCCCAGGCGGGGAGGCAGCTCCCCCACTGCAGGCAAAGACAGGGGCTCTGGGGCTGAGGCCTAGCCTGCGGTGGGCTGCACGAGAGCCAAGGGGAGAGGGTTACCGTAACCAAGCCGGGACCTGTCCTTCCTCTCCTCCCCACGCCCAACCGGATCCAGCCTGTCGCATGGCTCCCTGGCCGGGATGCCCCTTATCAGAGCATCCAGACCCGCCACGTGGCAATGGAGCTGGTCCCCCAACCGCAGCACAGCCGAGAGCCTCACCACCCCTCTGACCAAGGAGCACGCTCTCCACACCAAGGTAAAGAAAGGCACCGCAAACCAGGCAAGTTAGAAAAGTCTCTTTTAAGTTTTAAATTAAAATTTCACCCTGGTGAGATGACTGATTTGGGAGCTAAATCCAAAGGTAAGCTCTCCACTCTGTTGTCCGCGGCTGGGCTGCACGGTGGAAGAGGCAGGGCAGCTACGGGGGTCAAGCCCACTGGCAGAGCCCGGGCCTCTGACCCCAGTTGGCTCTTAAAGTCCCGCACAAGCCCTGCACACCTAGATGGAGACAGGGGTGACACCGGGAGAGGCGACCAGAGCTGGAGAGCCACTGGCTGGGGGTGGGGAGAGCCTCAGGACGGCGAAGAGGGCCCACACCTTCAGCCAGCCGGCGCACCCCTCCTGCCACCATCACGTGGAGTGGAGAGGTGGTGGTCCTTCTGATTCCAGAAGGTGTGGCCTTTGAGAGGAGGCAGCCGGCAGACACCTTGTGACTGCAGGATCACACCACCTGGCTTCCAAGCACCTGCGCCCGGGACCGGGGTGGAGGATGGGGTGCTGGCCCAAGGGGAGGCTTCTCTGGCCCTTCCCCACTGACCCAACACCCGTCAGCCAGCCCCATTCTCACATACATTAGTTACTTTTATATATTCATATATATATTATAGTTATATATTAAAAAGAGAAAAAAAACTTGCCTGAAGAGAAAACTCCTGAAGGACCCAAGTGGCTCAGGAAGTTTACTGTCCCCTCCACCCACAAAAATTCTCTTATAAAATCTTCCAGTGCGATCTTCAGGAAACCCCGCCCACCCCAGCTCCCCCCACCCCGCCCCGGCCCTCCTGTGTCCCCACGACCCTGGACTGCCCCCCAGCTCCAGCCCAGCGCCCGGCGGCACCCAGTCTCATCTCTGGCCATCCATCGCAGCCACGGCTTTCTGCTGGGTGCCCCCCTGCTGTGCTCCAGGCGGCCACGTGGGCTGCGGGTGGTGGAGATGGTGGAAGCTGTGGGCCGTGGGGGAGGAGGGTGGGATCCAGGCGGCCTGGTGGCTGGGCGGGGACGAGGCCCAGAAGGGGCTGAAACTTGCGGGGGGGGGAGCAGGCCACCGCAGTCATGGGGCCGTTGTTGTTCTGCAGGCCCTCGGAGGCGCGAAGCTTGGAGAACATGGCCAGCGCGTCGGGGAAGTTGGGCGGCGTGGCAGGTGTGTTGCTCGGGGTGCACATCTGCTGGGAGAGAACACTGGGGTTGTGAGGGCTGCCTGCACCGCCCCCACCCGCCGCCCCGATCCCAGGCCACTGTCTGCGGGTCTATAGAGCCTTCCCACGGGGCTCACCCACACTGGGCCCTCCTTCCTCCCCGTCTTTCAGTCCATAAGAGGTTTCAGCAGGACAAAAGCACCCCTTGCACCCTGAGCCAATAAAAACAGAAAACCGGGGGCGGACTCCTACAATTTTTGTCAAAACCAAAGAGTGTTTCCTGATGCTTGGGAATGACGCTCTGAGTGTCAGAAGTAGATGGTTAATTCCGGCAGAAGCTAGGGTGTCAGATTGAAGCCAGGACAAGGGAGGCAGCCCAGGACACCGCTGCTGAGCGCCTCACCCTGGGTGAGAAACCAGCTGGCTCCTCAGTAATCCACCCTCAGACGTTCCGAGGTTGTTAGCCAAGGGAAGGCGGCCAGATCCAGGATCTCCCTCCTATGCCAACCCCGGGGAGGCTGCACTTGCTTGGTGCTTGGGTCCGTTCCACATCCACAGCGCCAGCCAGCGGGCCTCGGGGCCTCAGCCTGCGCTCTCTCACTTCTCACCAGGGTGCTAGGTCATTCTGATGGTCCTCTCGGTTACAGATGAGGAAACTGAGGCCCAGAGCTCAGGTCACTGGACCAAAAACACACCGCTGCAGGGCACAAGTTGAGAAGCCCGAATCCCGGGGCTCCCAGGTCTGCAGGCCCAAGCTCTTAACCTCTACCCAGCCCCACTCTGCACTTAAGAGTCAAGTGCAACTTCACGCCTGGGCTCCCCGAGGACAAAAACTGGCGTCTCCCAGCAGGCTGCCCTTGGCCAGATGCTGCCGGTGTCTCGGTCCGCTCAGCCCCTCTCAGCCTGCTTTGCGAGGGCAGCTGCAAACATCCCAGCATCTGCTGTCTTCTGCCACCACCCTGAGCAGGGACCCCAGCCAGGAAGGGCAGGGGCTGGGCTGCTGGGCGGTAACTGGCAGCCTCCCAGCCCTGTGGCGTGGGGGGCGTGGGGGGCGTGGGGGTGCCACCCCCCCGAGCACTTCACCAGGGTGCAGGGAACAGGCGGCAGAGAACAAGGCCTGCCCAAAGCCAGTTCTGACCCCGCAGCAGCTTCTCCCTTTCCCAGGAAGCCACGGGAGCCCTTCTTTGAATTTCTCCTAATTTTAGCCACACCGGCCCCTCCCCCAGGCACAGGGCTCAGGGAGCACGATTCTAGGGCTCCTCACCTTGCTCCCAGGGCTCTGTCCCGGGAGCTTCCACAGCTCTACAATTAAACCCCAGCCCAGAAGGAGGACAGGCCCACGGGAAGGGGGCAAACCCCCTCCGATGAACTGGGCCGGCTCCACATCAGCAGCTGGGGCGCTGCAACCAGCGTCCTCTCCAGGGAGGCCACAGGACCCGGCCTGGCCCCACCCAGACCATTTCCCTGCTCCCTTCACTCCTCCCCGGCCCGCCCCACCCCCCCCAGGGCTGACTTCTCGGCAGCAGGAAACAATGAATGGGGGGTTGGGGGGGACAGGCCAATTGCATCACAGCATCGTGACCGACTTCCCCAGTTCACCGAGCCAGTGGAGCCTGTCTCCTCAGCCACCACCTTGCCCCCCGCCCCCGACAGCGGCAGCGGCCTGGATCCGGGGCAGGCCTGTGCCCACCTGCCTGTGTGAGCTCGGGCAAGTCCCTTAACCTCTCTGGAGTTTCTCTCTACTTCTATAAAACCAGGGGTTTGGACCAGGTCCTGTAAAGGTCCCTCCAGCTCTGCTTCTAATAGCTATGGATGGAGCTTTCCAGCTCTCAAGCACACCCAGCGTCCACTGCACCCTGCTAATGTCCTACTGCTTCGCATCCAGTGTCTTTCTCCTCTTCCCGGCACTTCCCAATCTAACCCAGGAGCCCTCCCTTATCTAGGAAGATGCCTCCGACTGTGTATGTACAGTCATCTATGGGACAACCATTTATCAGCAGCTCTTGGCCTGGGTCACTTCTGGTATTTTTAATCTAACATTTTCCTTTGATTTATATCATCTCTAAGAAAAATTACCAACTCCTTGAGGGCAGGGGTGGCGTTCTCATGGATACACTGATCATAATGTCTGTTAAAAAACCAGCCACAGCCCTTGAGGGAAGCTTCAAAAAGATTACAGTCCCCCAGGATTTGCAGGGAAGGAGCAACAGAACCTAAAAGGACCATTAGTCCCAGCTCTCGGGGGCGAGCCCCTCTGTTCAGGGCAACACAAAGTGGCTGTGCTGGAAGCCTGGGCCTTTTGAAACGACCACAGTTGGTGGAGCAAACCTCAAGGTCCCTTTAGGAGGAGACGGAGGCAAGATGGAGGCAAGCCCCAGGCTCACACCCGAGCTTCCCATGGTCCGGTACAGGGGAGGGTCCCCTGGAGATGAACCCCTCTTGGGTTTACCAAGAGCCCAGCCTCAACTGCCACAGCCCTGCAGCCAGCATAATTCTCATCATATTCGGATGCACTTTTGTTCTTTGATTTATACAAATAGCATATGGGCTATTCCAAGAGAAGAGCTGGTTAAAAGGGTCAAAACAGACCCCTCTCTACTTGTCCTTTGCAACTAGACGAATACAGAGCGCCAAAGACAAGACACAGCAGAGGAACCATTTGCAGCTTCTCCAGGCAAGGCAGCGGCTCTGAGAAGGGAGCCACGGGCAAGGACACCAAAATGCCAAAAATGTGCTCCAGAAGCCATAACAGATCTCCTGGGGAATCATGTTTTACAATCCCTATCTTGAGGCCCTCCCCCCACCAGCAGGGCTAATAGGTAACTAGAGAGGTAGAGAAGGCATTCAATCCTCTAAAGTGAAAGGGATGTCCTATGCCTGTGGAAAGCAGGGCAGGAGGGCAAAGGCCCAGGCCTGGGGCCAGCTTGGAAAAGAGAAGAAAGCAAATCCAGGCCTGAACCACTTCTGTTTCCTGTGTTTTATGTATCTTCACCTACTGAGGTTAAACGCATTCTTGGCTTATCTTGTCAAAAATCTGTAAGTCTTCCACGCTCAGGGTAGGTCTTTTTCCATGAACAGGAAAGAGTGAACATAACTCTCTGGGTAGAGCCCAGCTCCCAGGCCAGGGTGGATTTATCCCTTTCCTGTTCTCTGCAGAGCTGGGTTGTCTGGATGGGGGACTGCCACTCCAACAGCAAGACGGGTGCTCCATATAGACAGACATTCCAGGTCTCAGTCCCCTCGGGGCCCTTCACTCGGCCCGGGTTCCCCCGACGTCTAGTTGTCGTCCGAGCCCCCCTCCCCACTCCCTGCCAGCCGGCTACTCCGCCGGCCACCCTCGCCGCCCTCCTAGCCCCTGGCCCAGGGGGAGCGCCGAGCACAAGGCCTCAGGTCGAACTACAGCAGCCCAGGAGGCCTGACCGCAAAGTTGGGCGAGCCAGCCGGCCCTGGGAGCCGCTCTTTCCTGGAAGACATTTTGGCTCTTTGTTTACATCGCGGCTCGGCGCTCCCCGGCAACATGGCTGTCACCGTCGGCGCCTGACAGCGGCCCCCGGCCCGCACCCTCGGCCGCCCGGGTGGGCTGCGGCCGCGGCGAAGCCGGCCCTCCAGCCCGCCGGCCCTCCCGCCGGAGCCCGGCCACACTTACCATCTGGTGGTGGTGGTGGCTGTTGGGAATGTTGGTTTCTTGGAAAAACGTGCTCAGGGCGGTCTGCGGACAAACATAGCGGCAGGGCGGCGGTTAACGGGGACGGGGCAGGAAGCCCACCGGCCGGCCCTGCCCCACCGGCCGGGCTCATCCGCAGTGTCCGCGGCGCCGCGCTCGGGCCGCCGGGCCCGACCCCTCGGACGGCCGGCCCGCGTCGCTCGAGGGGGCGTCCCCGGGCCGCGCGCGGAGGTACAGGGCGGCAGGGCCCCGCGCCCCACGCGAGACCACGAGGTCGCTGAGCGCCTGACGGGGCGATATAAATAGAGCTTCCCTCCCCCCACCCCCATCCGTGGCGCGCGGCCGGGCGCCCCGGCCTGCGCCTCTGCCCCAGTGCCGGCGGCCGGGGAGCGGGGCCGGCCGGGAGCACTCGCTAGCTCGGCCCGCACGCACCTCGAACTGCCAGTGGGCCGCCTGCAGCAGCTGCTTCGCCTGGTCGGCCGCGCAGCCTGCGGCCAGCACGAACTGGTTGATCATGACCTGGTGCCGCAACTCATCCATGTTCACCGACATGGCTCCGGCCGGCGCCCCCTCCCGGGATCGGCGGCCGCGGGAGGCCGGCCGCCCTCGGCTCGCGCTCGCCGCCGCCCGCGGCCTCCGGACCCTCGCCCGCCCCGCCGCCCGCCGGGCGAGTGTTGTGGTCCGGCTCGCGCGGCCGGCCGACACCACAAACAACAGTGCGGGGCGGGGCCGGGTGTCCCAACGTTCGGGGGCCGCGAGCCGCCGCCGCTGATTGGCCCGCGCCGCTCGGCCGGCGCCCGGCTCCCTGGCGGACGTTCGATTCGAATCCTGCGGCCTGCGGGCCCGCACTGTTTCTCTTTCTGCCTGGCCGCGCCCATTGGCGGACGTCGGCGCCGTGGGGCTCCCCGGTATTGGCCGGACGCTGTGTTTTGGCTCGTCCTGGCTCATGATTGGCCACGGCCCGGCGTCTGGGGAGGAGCCGCGCGCCCTGATTGGTCTCCCTTGGACCTGTTTGAACTCAACTTGAAAACCTTGAGTGCCTGCTGATTGGCCGAGGCCCCTCTGTTTGCTGTTGTAGGCTTGGGGGTGGTGCAGCCAAGTTCATTCATTACTTCATTGAAACTGAACATGCTCAGCTGGAAAAGCAAGACAGAGTGGCTTTGACTCACTTCCTCTGAAAGATGTGGTCATCTCGAGAAACAGAATGATCAAAATAGAAAACAGACAGAGCCTTTGCAGCTGCTCAACTCTCAAAATTGTTTATTTTTTTAAAAACTTTCAAGCTGCTCTACTTTTTTTTTTTTTTTAGCTTTTTATTGAAATGTAACGTACCCCCTTCATGCCTCTTTCCAGCCACTACCCACCCCAAGAGCCCAACAGTCTTTCCCTACGTTTTTAGGACAAAAACTTGGCTCTCTGAAGACGAAAACTACTGTTAATGTACACTATAAATACAAATTGCAAGGGGGAAACGAGACTTTCTCAGACACTAATATTCCAAGCTAAAAAACTGTTTTTCCTTAAATTGATTGGCCTAACTGAAACTTTAATTTGTTTCTATACATGTACCGGCTCTCAACCCTTGACATTTAAAAACAAAGTTTATTTATATGCACTGAGCTTCCATCTTCTGGATTAGGATTTAACCTTCAAGGTTTGTGCTTGGGATTTGTGCGGGTGGGGAAAGAACTAGGAGTTTAAGCATACTGAAGAAAGGCCAGAGAGTTTAGGAAGGTAAACATTGCTAGGAATTCACTGTTAGAATTTCTGTTTCTAAAAAACTTAGTAAGTTCTGGATCTGAAATACCAGTCAAAGAGTATGTAATAATTAGTTAAGAGTCTTCAGAACGGGAGGCTAAGAAGAAAGCAAGCCATGGTTCTATTTTGACTTTGCCTAAAGTGGATTTAAGTCTCCATCTAAGAAAACTTAACCATGTAAAAAAACAGAATATAAATAGGAAAAAGTTACACCCAGTGTTTATGTTCTGATGAAAAACAGCCTCAGGCACTATAATGAGTTTGTCCCATTTAGTCTTTTTGTTTGTTTGTTTGTTGTTTGTTTTGAACGAGCAGGAGTCAGCTTTTTGCCACGGCCAAAAGACCCATTTCTCTTCCCGTAATTGCACTTGGCCACCCCCAAGCGCTCACGGGCTGAGAACTGGAGTGTGACTAGAAAGTCAAGTACAGCTTGCAGCCCTTCCCTTCCAGTAATTGCAAGGTGAAATCAAAAGTGAGTATCCAGGGCTTCCCTGGTGGCGCAGTGGTTGAGAGTCTGCCTGCTGATGCAGGGGACGCGGGTTCGTGCCCCGGTCCGGGAGGATCCCACATGCCGCAGGGCGGCTGGGCCCGTGAGCCATGGCCGCTGGGCCTGCGCCCCATGGCCGCTGGGCCTGCGCGTCCGGAGCCTGTTCTCCGCAACGGGAGAGGCCGCAACAGTAAGAGGCCCGCGTACCGCAAAAAAAAAAAAAAAAAAAAAAAAAAGTGAGTATCCAGCAGCTGCCATTGCCAAGGGGCCTGGCCCACGAGCAGCCCAGAACAAGGAAGTACTGTCACTGTGGGGCTCCAGTTTTCACAAGTACATACAGTTGTCAAGCATGCCAGGGCCATGAGTAGTAGGATCTAACTGGGCAGAGGCGTTTTAGGCTGCAGGAGCCCTTAGGTCTTATTTAAGAAGTTCTCAAGGAAGACAAAGGTCCTGAAAACACCAAAATTGCCAAACCTATTTTTTTTCTTGGATATCAGTGTGGTTTATTCCAAAACTTTCTTTAGTTTACCATTTGCAGGGCACAGCTGTAGGCACCTGGCATAGGCATGGAAGACAAAGCCCCAAGCCACTCTGGTTATCTGCTGGGGGCATAAAGTCACCCTGGGCAGAGAGAGCAACAGAGTTCTGCCTCTGAGTTGTGGCTGTGAGCAGTGGAAATACTTAATCAGTACTTTGGCTTCTGAGAATCTCTTCAGCGATGTATGAGGGTAGGGCTTCCCCTTCTCGGACTGGGAAACAGGAGTGCCCCAGTCCTGGGAGCGCAGGGAGAATGAATGAGGTCCTGTTTGTAGAGGCCTTTGAGCTGCTGGGATGAAAGCAGCTCCCCAAGTGTAAGGTATTATTAACTGAAGGTATTATTATTTTAATCTGAGAGGACAGTGTGCATCAGGTAACACAGAACAATAAAAACATGCCCGTTAATAACGAATAAAACACAGTAGTAGCCTTGGAAGGAACAAAATCCTTGTTACATCAATGATCTCTAGGCTACAGAACGGGCCATGTTACAACAACTAAGAGAAACAACCTCAGCCAGTATTTCCTCCGGGCCCGGATAACAAGGATGCTGTGAATGCAAGTCATTGAGTTGGTACAGAGACAGGCAACAATAAGTAGCTGGACCATCACAAACAACTGCCATTTACCAAGCACTTCGCGTGAGCCAGCACCTTCTGAAGAGTTTACTGTCTGTTAACTCACGACAATCCAGAATTCCATTTCACAAGCAAGGCGGTTATGGCCCAGAAGAGGGGAGGAGCTTACCCAAGGTCACAATAATCAGTGCTGGAGTGAAGCATTGGCCCAGTGTAGTTCCAGAACCTTGCGGTTAACCATTGCACCATACTACCTTCCTTAATGCTGCAGTGTCACCTCAGTGGGGCTCACAAACAAGAGCCATCAAGGGCACTGGGACTTGGACAGCAGTCGCTTGAAAAGTAGTGAGCCCCAGATGGGGAAAAGGAGGCACCAGCTGTCTTGGGCAATCATGGGGGAGGGGTGGAGAACTGACATTCCCAACCTCCATCTCTGCAGTGCATTCCGTTCCTATTCCTTTTTTCTTCCTTTCTACCTCTTACTCCCCAACCCAAACAGATCCAACAAAGCTGAGAGAGGGAGGGACTTCCCTGGCGGTCCAGTGGTTAGGACTCCGTGCTTCCAAAGCAGGGGGCGTGGGTTCTATCCCTGGTCGGGGAACTGAGATCCCACATGCTTTGCGGCACAGCCAAAAAATTAAAACAAAAACAAAAAACAGAGAGGGAACTTGGGGACTCTTGGTACCCAAGGCCCACCACATGCAGGCTCCCCGTGAAACTTTGTACACCTCTGCACATCTTCTCTGATTTGAAACTTCTAATAGTCTTGAGGCTCAGAGAGGGTGAGGAACCGACTCAAAGCCACACAGCCCCTGCTTGATGTATGGTAGCAATGGGATTAGATCTCTCATTTTCTCCCATCCCTTCCTTCCCTCCCTCCTTTTCTCCCTCTTCAAATTCTTATTTCTTGTTTCGCTGCTGTTGCTTCAAGATGCCAGGACAAAAGGACGAGGTGGCCAGGAGAAGCAGAAAGATGTTGAGAGAAGGAGAGGGAGAATGGGAGAGGATGAAGTGCCAGGTAAAGAGACCAAATGCAGACAAGCAGCACCAAGGTCTGCGGGGCAGCTGGGTTAGGGTGGACCCAGGCACTCCTGCAGGTGGGATGGCTCCCTTCTCCTTTCGTGGACTTCGAATGCTATTGCCAGCCCTTGTTTGTTTAACACAACCTATTTTTTTTACAGCTACTTGCCAGGGCAAATTTATGCTATTTCTACTATATCATGGGCAAGGTAAACTTTGCCACTTTTTTTTTTTTTTTGCCACTTTTGAAGGATTCGGTTTTTTCCTAGTCTTTTTCCTTAAAGAAGATGGGGGCTTAGTGCAGGAGTACTTCTACTCCAGGCAAATCCCAGTCCTCCGTGATCACTGAGATTTTGTCTCAATGACAAAACATTATGTCTGTTGAGAATGTACTCTGAACCCAGCTCTGCGCCATTCTTTATTTGGATTATCTTGTTTAATACAACAACCCAGGGAGGTGGGGACTGTGCATATCCCCAACTAACAAAGAAAAGCAGGATCAGAGAGGGTAAGTGACCTGCCCCAAGTCACTCAGCTAGCTCAGGGTGGAGCTGAGATCTGAACGCAGGTACATGTGTTTGCTCCCAGAGCTCTTAAATATCACAATCTACTTTCTAGCCCTGTCCACCCCCTGGAATGCACCTTATCTTCTCTCTCAGTGGTACTGAAAAGACACAAAAGCTTGTCTGTATTATTGGAAGTAGTGGGAAGGTCAAAGCCAGTCCTCAGGTGATGTGAGTTTATACTGCTTTATACCAGATTACGTTTTTACCAAATGTCACATGTCCACAAGGGACAAAGGCCATACCAATCCCAGAACAGTTAATGGCAGTTCCCAGAAGGAGCACTGAGGCCTGTACTCTCTGTCCTGTACCTGCCAGCCCCCTGATAAGGCAGCCCCACCTCCCGTTGCCAGGTGTGTCTTATGGTAGGTAAGTCTCTGGCAACACTTTCGAAGGGATGTCAGAGGTGGGTCTTTGCCGAGGGGGACAGGAAGGGAGGGCAGGAGACAGCCTTCTTAGGAGGGTCTTCCTTCTCTGGGGGCCTCAGTTGTCTGCTTGGACTCAGGCACCTGCCACTTTCTCTCTATGGGACAGGAATTGATCAGCCTGGAAGTGGGCCTCTCTAGCCCCATCCGTGAGTCCAAAACACAGGAGGCCCGTTGCTGTGGCAGCCACTGACTTCAAGGTTCGAGACAGCCTTCCAACCTGACACACCTTTTCTTTTCTTTTCTTTTTTTTTTTTTTTTTGAGAACTATATCATATACCAAGTTTGTGTATAACCTATGCACAGTTTGAAGAATAATAAACAAACACCCACATACCCAACATAGAACTGAAGTACAAGACTAGTACCTTTGAAAACCCTTGCATGACTCTCCCCAAATGCATATTCCTTTCCTCCCCAGACACATAATCCTCAAATCTGCATTAAGCATTCCCTCCCTCGCTTTTTCTTTTTTACAAATTTATTTATTTATTTATTTATGGCTGCGCTGGGTCTTCATTGCTGCGCGCGGGCTTTCTCTAGTTGCGGCGAGCGGGGGCTACTCTTTGTTGCGGTGCGCGGGCTTCTCATTGCGGTGGCTTCTCTTGTTGTGGAGCTCAGGCTCTAGGCGCGCGGGCTTCAGTAGTTGTGGCACACAGGCTTAGTACTTGTGGCTTGCGGGCTGTAGAGTGCAGGCTCAGTAGTTGTGGTGCACGGGCTTAGTTGCTCTGCGGCATGTGGGATCATCCCGGACCAGGGCTCGAACCCGTGTCTCCTGCATTGGCAGGTGGACTCTTAACCACTGCACCACCAGGGAAGCCCCTCCCTTGCTTTTCTTGGTCATTTAATCCTATATGCAGGTACCTCCAGACAAAGGCGATTGTGGGTCTGAGACATTGATCCCATTGATTAAGTGACTCACCTTTCCCGGGGCCCAGTCTCTCTCTCCTCCAACTCTGCTGGGTGAGCTCAGCGAAGCCCCCTGAGCAATATGGATCACTCGCAACAAGGGCTGGCTTTCTTTTTCTCTTTTTCTCATTTTCATGACCTCAGACAGTGACTCTAATCATAGGATCAATCATAGAAGATTGTCCAAGAAGGCTCCTTGGAGGAGGGAGATCTGAGTTGGGAAGAATTTGGGTAGATAGAAAGGAGACGGAAGGGAATTTTTGGAAGTGGAAACAGTACAAACTAAAGCACAGAGTTACCTTGAAAGCAAGTTTATAGCAAGACCCGTCGGGGCTTCTGTTGGGGAGTGGGGTGGGGGAGACACTAAGCTTGGAGAGGCATGGGTTGGAGTGGACCTGCCCTGGGCAGCGGGGGAGGAGGGGGCTGAGTATCACTTCCTTTGTCCACAAAAAACGGTACATGCTTCCTCAGGTTGGTGCAGAGACTCCGTAAATTGGCCAGGTAAGGCTAAGCTATGCTGAGGTAACTACAATCCTACAGTCTTACTTCTCACTCGTGCAAAGTTTGCTGCAGTTCGGTGACTCTCAAGAAAAACTGCCCTCTGGGCAGTGATATAATGATCCAGCCTGTAGGAGCTTCCACTGCCTTGTAGCTCCGAATTGGCAAACTACAGCTCTCGGGCTGCCTCCTGTTTTTGTAAATAAAGTTTTATTGGAACACAGTTATATTTATTTGTTTATGTATCATCTATGAGTGCTTTCGTGCTACAACAGAGCTGAGTAGTTGCAGTATGAACCACAAAGCCTAAAGCGTTTCCTATCTGTTCCTGTGCACCAGCTAGAACTTGGCAATGAGAGGCTTGGAGGGTTGAATGTCGGCAAGTAAACACTTTAGCCCAGAAGTAATACACCTCTGCTCACGGTTCATTGTCCAGAAGAATCACATAGCCTCTCCTGACTTCCAGCAAAGTCAATCTTCCGCACACCCAGAAGTAGAGATCCAGGGACTGGTGAACATTAGCAGTGTCTAAACCACCTGCATGCGGCTCTTCCACAGGTACCAGCCTGTTGGGCAGTGAGGATGAACCTATTTTCACTTCCTTATCTCTAAATCCCAGAGTCATAGAGGGAATATAAATGGACCAGGACTCAGCAGAACGGAGAGAAATATTGGAGAGGTCTGTAGTTTCCAGTGAGATGCTGCTTGAGGTTTTGGAAATTTTCAGAAACACAGGAAGCCAGCGTACATTTGGGGGGGGAAAAAAGGGAAGGCAAGTCCTGGAGGAGAACCATTTGTTTAAAATAAAGCCCCTGGTCATTTTTCTTTTTGCAAGTTTGGCAGTGACAGGCGCCCTCCTGTCAGGAACACAGGGCACCTCGGGTCAGATGATGGATGCTTGCTATTTCCTAACCCCAAGAGCCCACGCCGCTCTTTGGAGCAAGCAGGGTGCTGTTAATAAACACAGGGCAGCGTTCCACATAAAGAGGAAGGAAGTCTCTACTGAGAATGGCAGCACTGGGCTGTACACAACAGAATTGGGAAACCACCAGAACACGCCTTGTCACCAACAAAATCCATGCCCGTCATGCCTTGGACCCTGGGAGCAGGCAGAGAAAATCCTGTGACCTGCCCTTGGGGAGCTGCCAGACCAGAGCTGTCCTACTGCCTGGGGTGTGTACTAAGCCCAGTCATCAGATGGGATTGTGCAAGGACACAGGATGTCTGTCCAGACCCGAAGGCAGTTACAAAGCACAGGGTTCACCAAAGTGTCTATAGGAGAGAAGTTTAAGGCCGAGAAAGACTTCCATAGACAAGAGGTCCTAATTCAGATGCGGAGATGAGGTAGAAGGAAGTGGGATAAGGAAGGCAGATTAAAGTTAGAGAGACAAGGTGAAGGTGAGGTGGAGAGAAGTCCCCACGCGTCGCCCTTTTTCACTGGTGCCACTACAGAGAGAACTACTCTGCTGGCTCAGTGACCAGCAGGCCTGGCACAGGGACAGGTTTTCGCCACGGAGGCTGGTAGGACAAGCGATCTGTGGGGAAGACCTGGGGCTTTAGGCTCAGGCAGTTTCCTGCTCCCTGGTGGAGTGAGCTTCAGTTTCCTCATCTGGGAAATGGGAACAATAATCCTACTTACCTCTAGGGGTTGTTCTGAAGATTAAATGAGCTAACGCATTCAAAAGTGCTTGGAAGGAGTCATTGTTCAAAATCGATTATTCTTTGTAAGTATTTAACTAGTCATTTATCTAATGACTCTTACCCATACGGGAAACGACGTGGCCAGTCCTTCTGGGGGATTTGAAGAAACCTAAGGCCAGGGGTGTGCTGGCAAACTGGCTCTGGGGAGCGGGGGAAGCCCTGATGGGCAGCATTCGATGCTTTCTGCGGTTTAAATAGTCCCATTATGGCCAGTTTCAAGCTACTGGCCGTTTAACAACTTGGCTGGCAAAATTCCAGACAATCAGCTCTGGAGAGCAGGCCCCAGCCCAATGGGCTTTCTCTCTAGTTGGCAGATGACACATAAGTGAAAAGTTAACAATGGTGGCTCACAGATACACAGCCCAGTCCACAGATGGCCTATCTAGAGGGCCTTTGAGGGTGACATTCGCTTCCAGTGCAGACACTGGGGCTGCCGTGCGTTAGGAAGAAGAAAGGGGTGCAGGCTGGCTTTTTATCTGGCCATTCAGGAGCCCACAGGCGTGATGGCGGAGATGTGTTCCTGGCAGTTTGGGTTCCAGTGGCGCAGAAAGGGGGTGTCTCAGGGGATCCAAGCCCTGGGCTCTGCCTCCCTCTATTGAAGTTCTATCATCAGCACCATGAAGGCACGGGTTGTTGTTTTTTTTATGTTTTGGCCGCGTGGTTTGCGGGATCTTAATTCCCTGACTAGGGATTGAAACTGGGCCCCCTGCAGTGGAAGTGTGGAGTCTTAACCACTGGACCGCCAGGGAATTCCCAAAGGCAGGGTCTTGAATGCACATCCTGGCTCAGAAATCCCGGACCCCTGACTTTAAAAAGTTATCCTTTGGGAGCTTCCCTGGTGGCGCAGTGGTTAGGAATCCACCTGCCAATGCAGGGGACATGGGTTCGAGCCCTGGTCCGGGAAGATCCCACATGCCGTGGAGCAACTAAGCCCGTGCGCCACAACTACTGAAGCCCGCACGCCTAGGGCCCGTGTTCCGCAACAAGAGAAGCCACCACAATGAGAAGCCCGCGCACTGCAACGAAGAGTAGCCCCTGTTTGCCACAACTTGAGAAAGCCCGCGCACAGCAACAAAGACCCAGTGCAGCTGAAAAATAAATAAAAACCAATTATCTTCTGGAATCCAATTGCTTCATAACAATATTTTTATTATTGAAGTTTAGTTGATTTACAATGTTGTGTTAGTTCCAGGTGTACAGCACAGTGATTCAGTTATATATATCTATTCTTTTTCAGATTCTTTTCTCTTATAGGTACTAACGATTTTTTAAATTAAAAAAACGTTAGCATTTATTGAGCCCCTGCTGTGTGCCAGGAACTGTGCTAGGGCTTTACATAGCTTGTCCAACTGAATGTTCAGACAGCTCTTTGCTGTTCTCATGTTCATTTATAGAGGAGGAAACTGAGGCTCAGAGAGGATGAGGAAATTTCCCAAGACGCACAGATAGTAATATAAGAACTGGGCTTAGGACCTTGTTCTGATTAGCTCCAGAGCCTGATATGCCTTTTGCCTTTGGAAGCTGGGGACATCCTGCATATAAGTACATATCAAGTGAGGTATACAGAAATTTATTCACACAATAAGACTTCTGAGAAAAGAAGAGCCAACTGTGGGCCACGGTTCTCAGAGGCAGCTTCATGGAAAAGGTCAGATTTCAGCTAAGTGGGGTTGACCTCAGCACACAGGTGTGACACAAACCAGGTTTTTTATGAGCAAACACATGAGCCGGAATGACAGCTGTTTTCAGGGTACGAGCAGGGTTTATTGGGACACAGAGGGAGAAAAGGGCTCGGGGATAAAATATCTGTCTTGTGTAGGGTAATAGGGAGCCACTAAAGGTATACGGGCAGTAACATGATGACAGGTGTGTATCAGGAAAGTTAAGCAAACAGTGACTTTTAGAATGTATGAGAGGAAAGAGGGCCAAGATGCAGGAAAAGCAGAGAGGAAGCTGATGAAATTGCTAGGCCTCTTTTTATACACAGAGAGCATCTTGGACTATAAAAGGTAACAGTACATGACAAAGCAATATAATAAATATACACCTGATGGTACATAAAAGAGATCTGAGGCTTCCAGCAGAACCACAACAGCAAGTGGTATCTCCGTTTATTACTCTGACAGGCTCAACACATGATCTTCGAAGTGTCCCTGATGAAGATAGTAGGTGTCACCTAAATGAACAAGCAATTAGCTCAGGAATAAATGTGTCTTTGTAAACGGAGTCACGGAATTGGCCAATGCTCAGACTTTAGCAGGGATGCACCGTGAGTGTGTATGTGACACTTTTAACCTGCTTGCTAAGAATCTGATCTAACCCTTGGTGGTGGGTCTCACCCCCTTTCCTCAGCTGCCCTTAGGTTCCCGTGCCTGGGAGGAGATGAATGACTAATCTGACCTCAGCACCAATTTCAGGGGAGTAGAGGGAGTGTGTAGGGAGACTCCAGCTGAGAGAAGTTCTGTGGCTTCCTTACGCCAGCTGGAGCTCAGGATTGGATAACTTCCACGGCAGGGTGGTTTATCGTGTGTGGGCACTGGTATCACAACAGGTGAACATGTGTTTGTGTTGGATTTCTGAACTTATTCTTTGAGTTGATTTGTCCTCTTATACCAGCTCTAGAAGTCAACCTACCTTGCAAAAAAAGAAACCAAACCAGCAATACGGGTTTCCCACAGCGAGGCCCAATGCACGAAGCCTGGGATCCCTGGGTTCTGAGCCAGGCTTCCACTGGCCTGGCCTTGAGAAAGTCCCTTCCCCTCCCCAGGCTGTAGCTGCCTCACCGGTCGGGTGAGGGAGCCTGGACTAGACGGTCTTCCGACTTCTTTCAGATCTGATGCTCCAGCCAGGACTCGTGTTGTCAAGAAACCCTGGGAGAAGGAAGAAAATTTGTTCTCAGTTTCTCCCTTTGATTTTCTAAGTAACCGCAGTTGAGCATAGAGGTGTGGAGGCTGTCACCACGCTGCCTCTTCCACATTCTGGTTTCTCTGGGTAGCAGGAGACAGATGCTGGGCTTTTTGCCCGCCTGGGTGATTCCCCAGGAAGAGCAGAGGGGGCAGCGGATCCAAACTGGGCTGAAATGTTAGTGGTGCCTTCTTTCACGCTGATTTTATCACACAGCATGTGCGGCCCCAGATGGGGCTGAGTTCAAAACCAGAAGAAGGGCAGGGAAGTGAAGGGAGAAGCGAATGTACAGAAACGAGCTTTACGGGTTCTAGTGTTTGATAGAAACAATCTGGGACTAAAGTAAAGCAAAGTAGAACGAACTCTCCTAATTTCTTTAAAGGAGTCCTTGAATGGGATTAATGTCCCAGGTCTTCCATTTCTCCAAACGCCAGATGCCTGGGCAGCAGGGCTGCAGCCAGGGTGAGGCACCTGCGTGACACTGACAGCGAGTGCCAACTTCAAGGTCCCACCCCAGGCACCTCACCCCACCCAAAGCCACACCAGTGTAAACATTGTCTTTCATTTCTATCTTAACTTGAAAAGTAGATTAAGAAGCTACAAACCCAACTGTAGTCTGAACAGTTCTCCTTTGTTAGGGGCACACAGCTGAGCAGGAAATTAACAATGAAGAATTCACCCTTGGCAAGAAGCAAAATGTGAAAGGCCGATTACTGATTGCCTAATGGGCAAGGTTATTTTCCTCAACAGAGAGCCTTAGGTTGTCAGAGGAACCGTTTGCTGGGTCTCAAAACACTTAGGCTCAGCCCCCTCTGTCAGCGTCACAGGAAGTGAAATTCCCTGCTTGTGCTTTTAGCTTTAATCCACTTAAGCCATGAGCTTAAGATCAGGGGCTGTGTGTTGTGACTGGGCCCATCTTTTGGATACTCAGAACAGCCGGGGCTCTAACCTTCCTGTCCCCCCTAGCCCAGGCAGAAGGGCCAAGCAAACAGCCAAGAAGGGGCCTGTCTTAGCTCCTTCAGGTCCCCAAGGTATTCCCTGCTCTGCTGCCTTAGGAGCACTGTGCTACATACAGGGCAGCGTCCATCAGCTCTTCACCTACAGGCTCTCTCTCCCTCCTGATACAGGAATCTGTGCAAATCTTCGAAATGAGTGGATGTGTTACAAAGGTGGAAAATGCACATCTGAGCTGAAACCAGGACAGCCAAAATGAACAAAATTAAAAGCTCAAGGGGACTAGCTGACCTAGAAATTACTCATCCCTCTGTTCCCCTCCCCACAGCCTTCTCCTTTCTCCCTTGGACCCAAGGTTGAGAAGAAGGGCGAAGACCTGATAAAATACGTAGCTTTTACCTCCCTGCCTTCCTCGGATGCTTAGAGGAAACCCCTGAGACCTTTAAACGCAGGGCTCTCCGCTGGGCTGCATCCACAGCGTGGAAATGGATAGGACCCCTTGAGGCTATTCACCCAAAGGATGCATGGTATTTGCATGTAATTTCCCTATGCACTCTGCACCACCCCTCCCCAGACCATTTGTTCAAGTTAAAAGTATTTTTATGGCTCTCTTGATGGGAGTCATTTCTGGATTTTTCCTCTTGTCTGTGCCATCTTCTCCCTCAGGGCCTCTCCTTGGCCCAGATCTCTGGCAAGGGAGTCAAGAGGCACCAAGGAAGGACCTGGGAGGAATGCAGTGGCGGCTCTTCCAAGGGTTTGCTTATCTCGCTTGCACCCTGAGCACCGGTAGAGGTTTTCTTTTCCGAAACTGTAACATTATGTGATTAGTAGACGGGTGGGACTCTAATTCAATTCACAGAAAGTCTCTGTGAGCTAGAATTTTCCCTCCTTTTCTCTTCTGTCTCATGACCCTAGGCAGGGACAAGAACAGATCCTTGCAAGCAACGGGATGGAGCTGCCTCACTGAGCCACAACCTGCCTGGCTCTGGCTGGGACAAAGAAACCTGAAGACATGGGTAAACCCATTAAGGAGATGGTGCCCCCTTTACCAAATGCTGAGGGCAGGAAGGACAAAGGCTTCTGAACAGGGTCTAAGATTATAAGACATTTTACTCTGTGATGTGCTGAAGGCCTTCTGCTTTGAGGCGGTTCTAGATGACTTGTATTTTCCCTTTACCCAGTAGTTACAAGGTGGGCCTATGTGTGGTGAAAGGAGTATCCAGGAGGTCCCTTCCAAAGGTATGTCCAAAAGCCTTCTAGCGATGAGGGTCGAGGGCTCGGGGGGGAAGGCTCTGAACTCCTCTAGGGAGACCTGGTACTTGGGAGAGGCTGCCCATCTGCTCGTCTGGGCCAGGGACTTGCCCTGTCGCTCAGGCCCTCCTCGGCATCAGTCGAAAAAAATGACAGGGAAGTGTTCCTGCCTTCCTGGGGACCTTGGAGAAAACCAAGGCAATTGGGCGTCAGTATCTTCGTCACCAGGTCTGAAGCCGAAGAGAGGGCGATGAAAACTACAAAAGACAATCAGGAAAGAGACTCTATGGTATGGCTTTGCAAACCTAATCAAGGGAACTCGAGGCCCCAAACTGTACTGTGTGTAGAGACGCTCTTGAAATCATGTTCTAGCAGTTGAAGTTCTTGCCGATCAGTCCACCCTCTCAGAAAAAAACACCAGACACACACACACACCCAAAATAAAAGGTTTAAAACACAAATGTCTGTAATTAAGCTCTGGAGTGACGTCTTCTGCCTGTCCAAGCATCCCACTGTTGTTGGGTGTGTGCTCTCATCCAGAGGAGCCCCTGCTCTGCCTGGCCCACTCGCGTCCCACTGCGTCGACTCCCCTCGCTCGCAGGCCTTTCCAAAGTTTCCGAAAGGTCCTGCAGAGTCCGGAGTTGAATGTCTTGATCTTACTTTGGCTTGAGGGTCCCCTAACTTCAGGACTACATGAGCTGCCCAAGGGACCCATAAACAGGGAACAGGTATAGCTTTCTGCGCTTTGAAAGGAGCTAAGTGACAGGAATGGCGACCTCGTCCCAGCGGGTCCCCAGCGCTCACCAATCTCCCCGCCCCCTGGGAGCCCCTTTGGGGCTGAGGCTCTGGGGGCGCGAACCCACCCGAACTGGCCCGGCTGGGAGACTGGGGGCGCCCCTCTGCGGGGTTTCTGACCACTGGCTTTGGAAGATGCTGAGGGGTGGGGCTGGAGAAGGCTTCCCCCGGGCCGGGAAGCCGCGTGCGCCTTTCGGATGTTGGGGGACAATGGTGACCAAACTCCCGGCCTCGGCCTGGAGCGCGGCGAGGAGGCGGCTCCCGCGCGGTCACCTGACGGGGTCAGCGGGCTCCGCGGGGCAACGCGTCCTCGGCGCCTTCAGCCCGCGGAGGGCCGCGAGCCCCGGGTCGGCCCCGCGCGCCCGGCCGCCGCTCCGCCGCGTCCCGCTGCCCATTGGCTGGCGCGGCGCGGCGCGGCCGCTCCCGCCC
>NW_021703786.1:29719012-29796199 GCF_005190385.1 Monodon monoceros
CGGCGCGCCGGGGGCTCCCCGCCGCCAGAGCCGCAGCACCGAGGCGGAGCCGTCCGCGGCGGGCAGCCGACCACCGCATCGGGCGCGGGGCGAGCGGCCGCGGTGAGGCGCCGAGGGCGGCGCGGGCGCAGCAGCCATGGGGGCCCTGACCAGCCGGCAGCACGCGGGCGTGGAGGAGGTGGACATCCCGTCCAACTCCGTGTACCGCTACCCGCCCAAGTCCGGTGAGCACGACCCAGGGCCGGGAGGAGGTCGCGATGCTCCCGCGCGAGGGCTCCGAGGGTCCTGGGGACGCAGAGGCCGACGTCGCTGCAGAGCGATCTCGGAGGGTGGGAGGTGTTGGAGGAGGTCTGGAGGGGTGCTTTAGGGCCCTTGGCCGGGTCGCTGGAGTGGGCAGCCCTTCCACCGGGGGACGGGAGCGGCCCCCACGCAGTCGGTCCTGTGACAGAGACGTGCGCTCGGGGCACTGCGGCTCCCGAGGGGCGGGGTGTCCGCGGCGCAGGCCGGGTTCCCGCTGGCCGCAGCGCTGCGTCCCTTCCTTCCCGCCCGGTGGTCTGTTCCCCTCGGGAGCTGAGGGTTAGGTCAGGCGGGCTTGGCATCCGAAGCAGGCGCCTGTGCCAGGTGCTGGCCCTGGTGGCCTCCGGAGAGGGAGGGACAGACACAGGTTTGAATTAGGTTTCTCAGGGGAAAGCTCCCGTCGCCTGCTGGAGGATGGAGGCCGAAAATGCGTTGGCTGTACTGGTGCTTTTTAAGAGGCTGTCAGAAGAAAGGTGTTTAACAGAAATGTTAAGGAATCAAGTATCAGAGTCACTCGGGTTGCCGCTTTGCCAAAGTAGTGGCAAGCCTGGTTTTTGGAATGAGGATAGCTCTGGGACAGGGCACAGGTATTTAAAATGTAGAGAAGTATTATGTTTGTTTTCAGAATCATTAAAAAGATGAATCTCTCCAGCCTCTGGTTTGTAGCATAAATATTGGAAGTGTAGGAGAATTTTGACAGCACAAAGAGGATGACTAGTGGATCGAGCACCAGCCAATTCTGAACTGCTGGCGCGTGACCTAACTCTCTGCTCTTTATTTTTCCTTGCTTTTCTCAAGACTTCTGGGGACGCATGGCTATCATCTTCTCTTTGGCTTAGGACCTGATGAGGATTTTCGTGATCTTGGAGAGATGTCAGAATTGCAGCAGGAGAATAAAGACATAGTAATGAGATGAGCTGGTTTCTCAGCAGTCTGTCCAGTTTGTGCCAGCCCAAAGTAGGGACCAGACAATGAACCTGCACCCTGCAGAGTGCCTGCCAGGGCTGTGTTGCTCACTGATTTGTGCCAAACAGTGAATCCTTGCAGAGATGAATATGCTTAAGAGCTGCTTTAGAACAGTCTAAGATAAAGCCGTGCATCATTAGTGTTTTAATAAAGCTCTAGCTGATTATGACTATAGGAAACCAGTGCTAAAGGAAGCATGCATTTTGCTTTTTAGTAGACAAAAATATGCACAAGTATTGTGGATTTTTCTTTTCTGAAATCACTTAGCTTTTATTGCTCAGAATATGGAGCAGGTTTTGCTGGCTTGGAGTTTGCAGTAGAATTTGCTGCCTCAGAAGAGTATTCACCCCTCCTTCACTTATGGGAATAAGCAAAGGTAAATCACTGGAGGGCTAGTCCTCAAAGGATATTAATACAAGTATGAATCTTGGATGGTGATAATCAAAGGATAATGGACCAAACTAAAACTTTTCTTAACCAGCACCCTCCATACCTACAGTCTTAAATCATCCTCTCCACTCTATCAATCTTTTAAAAGTTTTACCTAATGGTAACTCTTTTTTTTTAAATAAATAAATAAATAGATAGATAAATTTATTTTTGGCTGTGTTGGGTCTTTGTTGCTGCGCGCGGGCTTTCTCTAGTTGAGGCAAGCGGGGGCTACTCTTCGTTGCAGTGTGCGGGCTTCTCATTGCGGTGGCTTCTCTTGTTGTGGAGCACGGGCTCTAGGCACACGGGCTTCAGTAGTTGTGGCCCATGGGCTCAGTAGTTGTGGCTCGCAGTCTCTAGAGCGCAGGCTCAGTAGTTGTGGTGCACGGGCTTAGTTGCTGCGTGGCATGTGGGATCTTCCCAGACAAGGGCTCGAACCTGTGTCCCCTGCATTGGCAGGTGGATTCTTAACCACTGCGCCACCAGGGAGGTCTCTGGTAACTCATTTTTAGTCAGAGCTTTTGCATGAGAGAAATCTTTGTATCAAGTGGACCAAATTATGTATGTTTAAGATAAAACACGGAAAATAGGAATCAGAACATTCATGTCCCAGTCAGCAAATCTTTGTGTACGTGAAAATATGCTGTAGTCTAGAGGCATCTCCTATCCTTCATCTGATCTTTAGATTTACCTGACTCTTTATTGGATTATAGTATTTTATTTTATTTTTTTAAATTAATTAATTAATTTATTTATTTGGCTGTGCCAGCTCTTATTTGCCGTGTGCGGGATCTTTGTTGCCGCGTGTGGTATCTTTAGTTGCGGCATGCAAACGCTTAGTTGGGGCATGTGGGATCTAGTTCCCTGACCAGGGATCAAACCCAGGCCCCCTGCATTGGGAATGTAGAGCCTTAGCCACTGGACCACTGAGGAAGTCCCTGGATTATAGTATTTTAGACCCAAAAGAACCTTGCAGAGAATTTGGCCCCAGACCCATTCATTTCACCGGTAAGAAAATGGAGGCCCAGAGAAATGAACTGGTAAGGCCAGGGTTACCCAGCAAGTTAATGCTCTTCTTACCAAAGCCTCTGCCTTTTTCAAGGAATTGAATTTTGAACTTGTCCTTGATGGTTTGTGGAATGGAGGCTATTCTGCATCAGAATTGAGACAAAACTCAGAGGCCTGTCTCCCTGTCGAAGAATCAGACTGGGTTGATTTTGAGGTCTCCCTATCTTGAGTACGGAAAGTAGAACAAAGCAAATAGCAGAGTCAGTTTTCTCCAGGTGACTAAACTGGCTGAGCTGAGACCGCCCTCTGGCTCAGTGGAAAGTCTCTGTTACTCCATGGCCTTGGAGTTTCAGCAAGCGCATGGTCATCTGTCCCTGTAATGATGGTCACAGTGCCCAGAAGAAATTGCTTTTTCTTTCTTTCTTTTTTTTTTTTGGCTGCATTGGGTCTTCGTTGCTGCGCGCGGGCTTTCTCTAGTTGCGGCAAGTGGGGCTACTCTTCATCGCGGTGCACGGGCTTCTAATTACGGTGGCTCCTCTTGATGTGGAGCATGGGCTCTAGGCAGGCGGGCTTCAGTATTTGTGGCACGCAGCCTCAATAGTTGTGGCACACGGGCTTAGTTGCTCCGCGGCATGTGGGAACTTCCCGGACCAGGGCTTGAACCCTTGTCCCCTGCGTTGGCAGGTGGATTCTTAACCACTGTGCCACCAGGGAAGTCCCTCTTTTTTGTATTTTTAAAGGAACCCCTTAGTTTTGTATGCACATTGAGCTAGAAACATTTAAAAAGTATTGAGAACAGCCGATTTCATGTTGGAACTTGGGTTTACAGCTTTTTTTTTTTCTTTAATAGAGATAGGTGAAAATAAAATAGCCTAAAATTACTTAGAATTATTTATTTTTTTGAATAAGTAATATGGTCACGTGGTTCAAAGTTTAAAAGAATGAAAAGGCGTACAGTGAAAGTCTAGTTCTCACTGTAGCTGTTCATCCACCCAGTTCCTCCCCATACACCTGCCATACATACGTAACCACTTTCTGGAATTCTTCCAGAGTTTCTTGTGTAAATACAAGCATAGCATGCTACTTAGACTGCTCTGCACCTTGTTTTGTATTTGTTTTGTTTACTTTCAAACATATTGGAGATCTTTTTATATTATCTCCATATTAGAGAGGGTTTTTTGTTGTTGTTCTTTTTATTAAAAAAAACAACTGTGTAACATTCCTTTGTGTGCACATGCTATCAGTTTTTAACATAGTCTATTGGTGAACATTTGGGAGTGGTTTTTCTTTTTCAGTCTTTTACTATCGCAAACAATGCAGCAATGATTAATGTTATACATATGTTCTTAGGTGATTTGGGGCTTTGTTAATAAATACATAAATATTACTCATTTAAATAGCAGAAGGTACGATGGGAGTTTGTTTCTGTAGAGTATTTCTACATTATCACAGAAAGCTATTTATAGCACTGTTCTGCATTTGGTCGTGCCTTTGTAATTTTTGAGTTAGAAACCATATGTGCTTTTAAATCCTTCTCTGAGACCTTTGCTTCTTTCAAAGCCCACGATCGTTGGTTCAGCAAAGTTAGGGCTTTGCTGAGGTGGTTGTTTTTATGCGTGTAGGCCCGACTTTTGAAAGGGGTCCCCATGTTGATAAGAGTCATTATTTCTGTTTTCTCTGTCAAGGAAGAAATACGCATACTATAAAGACAATTTAATCCATTTTAATTCAGGACCTGATAAATCTAGTTCATTTTTCTCTTACATATTTGAGCAACTTGGAAAATAGGAGTAATTCATTTTGCTCAGGTGTTAAGAGGGAAACCTATTATAAAAATTCAGAATGGTAATCAGAGTCTTGAGCAGCTAACATCATCATTTTCCAAATTTTTGTTATACTGGAGTACACATATGCTTGTCAAGTGGGTCTGTCCTAGGGCAGACCACATTTCTAAAGCGTGGGTACTGAGCCTTCGCTTATCAAATAGTTATAAAAGTTTCTCTTAGCTTTTAGGAGCATCAGGTAAAGACGTTTCGAAACCAGGGGCTTTCAAAGATGGAACTTACTGCAGAATAAAGAATTATTTGGTTTTGGCACATTTTGATTGGTACGTTACCTAAAATTAAGTAGGTTTCTGAAATTCATAGTAAATACATTTAATACCATAAAAAATGTAAAGGTTCTTCCATTTAATGATGGAATCATCAAGATCAAGAGTTCAAACGCTAGTATTTTTTTTTTTTTAATAAATTTGTTTACTTAATTTATTTATTTTTGGCTGTGTTAGGTCTTCGCTGCTGCGCGAGGGCTTTCTCTAGTTGCGGCGAGCGGGGTCTACTCTTCGTTGCAGTGCGTGGGCTTCTCATTGCCGTGGCTTCTCTTGTTGCGGAGCACGGGCTCTAGGCACGTGGGCTTCAGTAGTTGTGGCACGCGGGCTCCGTAGTTGTGACTCACGGGCTCTAGAGCACAGGCTCAGTAGTTGTGGCGCACGGGCTTTGTTGCTCTGCGGCATGTGGGATCTTCCCGGACCAGGGCTCGAACCCGTGTCCCCTACATTGGCAGGCGGATTCTCAACCACTGAGCCACGAGGGAAGTCCCAGTATTATTTTTGAACACTTAAAACGTGGTAATTCTTCTACTTTCGAAACCTCCAGTATTTTTGCTTTATTTGTACTTTACTTCATTAAGAGCAGACTGATTTCTTTCACTTCTTGATTTTGTCTTATGATTTGGGGCCTTTCACTTACTTATGTGATGGTGGTTGTGTTCTTTTGTTCTTTAGCATCTCTTTTCTCTTTCTGTTTATTACCATCAGTGCACATTCTTGGGCACCTGCTATGTATTTATCATGCGTTGTGCTGTGCACCAGTGTATAGATTCTGATCCTGTGATTTTGATGCCTGTGGCAATCAGCAGGATAGAAGCCCTCAGAATCAACTTTGTAATTCATGATGTGGGTCACAGAAGGGAGGATTAACAATATAAGCTATCTGATGGCTGTATCAGCCAGGGTTCTCCAGAGAAAGAGAACCAATGGGAGATAAATACATATAATTGGCCTCCATTATTGTGGGGGCTGGCAAGTCTAAAGTTTGTAGGGCAGGCCAGCAAGCTGGAAGCTCAGACAGGAGTTGACGTTGTATTCTTCAGTCTGAAATCTGTGGGACAGTCTGCCAGATGAGAAACTCAGGCAGGATTTCTATGTTAGTCTTAAAGCAGAATTTCTTTTTCTCCAGAAAACCTCAGTTTCTGCTCTTAAAGCCTTCAACTGATTGGATGAAGCCCACCCACATTATCAAGGGTAATCTATTTTACTTAAAGTCAACTAATTATAAATGTTAATCACATCCAGAAAATATCCTTGCAGCAACATCTAGATTAGTGTCTGGATGAACAGCTGACCACCATAGCCTAGCCAAGGTGACATAAAAATTAACAGTCATAGTGTCTTCTTTTTTTTTTTTTTGGCCATACCCCGCAGCCTTATGGGATCTTAGTTCCCCAACCAGGGATTGAACCCACGCTCTCAGCAGTGAAAGCACAGAGTCCCAACCACTGAACTGCCAGGGAATTCCCAGTGGCTTCTTTTATTTTTTTTTATAAATTTATTTATTTATTTACTGGCTGCATTGGGTCTTCGTTGCTGTGCGCGGGCTTTCTCTAGTTGCAACGAGCGGGGGGCTACTCTTCGTTGTGGTGCGTGGGCTTCTCATTGTGGTGGCTTCTCTTATTGTGGAGCATGGGCTCTAGGCATGCGGGCTTCAGTAGGTGTGGCACGAGAGCTCAGTAGTTGTGGCTCACGGGCTCTAGAGTGCAGGCTCAGTAGTTGTGGTGCACAGGCTTAGTTGCTCTGCAGCATGTGGGATCTTCCCAGACCAGGGCTTGAACCCGTGTCCCCTGCGTTGGCAGGCAGATTCTTAACCACTGCGCCACTAGGGAAGTCCCCCCCCAGTGGCTTCTTATTTTAACAAATTATTCTTGCTAAATAGGTGCTGAGCTCAAGTTTTTAGTTTCTGAAAGAGTGCTTGTGCTGGGAAAACATGTTTTTAAAAGTCTAAAAATTGCAGTCTTTAAAAATCATTATTTAAAAATTACGCTCCTTCCTGGACTTCCCTGGTGGTCCAGTGGTTAAGAATCCGCCTTCCAATGCAGGGGACACGGGTTCGAGCCCTGGTCGGGGAGCTAGGATCCCACATGCCGCGGGGCAAGTAAGCCTGAGAGCTACAACAAAGAGCCCACATGCCGCATGAAAGATCTCGTGTGCCACAACTAAGACCTGATGCAGCCAAAAATAAAAATTACACTCCTTCCAAAATTTCAGTGCTTATCATCTAGTATCAAAGATAGAATGCAGGCATACAGAGATAAATAAGAATACAGAATATACCATGACCAGGGATCTATCTCAGGAATGCAAGGTTGGTTTAATATCTGAAAAATCAATCAGTGTTAATACACCATATTGGTAGAATAAAGAATAAAAACTACATGATCATCTCAATAGATGCAGACAAAACGTTTAACAAATCCAACACCTTTTCAAGATGAAAAACACTCAGCAAACTTGTAATAGAAGGGTACTTCCTCAATCTGATACAGGGCATCTACGAAGAGCTCATAACTACCACTCTACTTAAAGGTGAGATACAGATGCTTTCCTGCTAAGATCTAGAAGAAGACAAGGACGCCTGCTTTTGCCATTCAGTATTAACTGGAGATTCTAACTAGTACAATAAGGCAAAACAAACAAACACATTTTTAAAAAAATTTAAGGCAACCAGATTGTAAAGAAAAAAGTGAAACTGTCTTTATTCATAGATGACATGATCCTATGTATAGAAAATACCAAAGATTCCACAAAAAAACCTACTAGAACTAAAAAATGAGTGAGGAACATTGCAGATACAAGATCAGATCAACACACAAAAATCAACTGTGCTTTTATATACAAGCAATAATCTGAAAATGAAATTAAGGAAACTATTGCCATTCCCAGTAGCATCAAAAAGAATACAGTTCTCAGGAATAAATTTCACATAGTAAGTATATGATTTGTACAATGAAAATTCTAAAATGTTGCTGAGATTGATGCTTTAACTAAAAAAGTTTAAAGAGATCTAAATAAATAGACGTTTCATGTTCATGGAATGGAAAATTCAGTATTGTTGAGATGCCAGTGTTCTCCAAATTGATCTGAAAATTGAGTACATTTTCTGGTAAAATCCCAACAGACTTTTTTTTTTTTTTTTTTTTTTTTTGCGGTACGCGGGGCTCTCACTGTTGTGGCCTCTCCTGTTGAGGAGCACAGGCTCCGGACGCACAGGCTCAGCGGCCATGGCTCACGGGCCCAGCCGCTCCGTGGCATGTGGGATCTTCCCAGACCAGGGCGCGAACCCGTGTGCCCTGCATCGGCAGGCGGACTCTCAACCACTGCGCCACCAGGGAAGCCCTCCAACAGACTTTTTTGAAGAAATTGACCAGCCAATTCTAAAATGTATGTGGACATTCAAAGGACCTAGAATATCCAAAACAATTTTGAAAAGGAAGAACAAACTTGGAGGATTTTCACTACCCAATTTCAAAAATTACTATCAAGTCATGGTGTGGTATTGGTACAACAAGAAGCATATAGATCAGGGACTTCCTTGGTGGTCCAGTGGTTAAGACTTCACCTTCCGACACAGGGGGTGCGGGCTCGATTCCTGGTCGGGGAGCTAAGATCCCACTGGCTTGCTGCCAAAAAACCAAAACATAAAAGAGAAGCAATATTGTAACAAATTCAACAAAGACTTTAAAAATGGTCCATATCAAAAAAGAAAAAATAACTTGAAAGAAACAACATGTAGATCAATGGAACAGGATTGCAAGCCAGAAATAAATCCTTATATTTATGCTCAGTTGATTTTTTTTTTTTTTTTTGTGGTACGCGGGCCTCTCACTGTTGTGGCCTCTCCCGTTGCAGAGCACAGGTTCTGGACGCGGAGGCTCAGCGGCCATGGCTCACGGGCCTAGCCGCTCCGTGGCATGTGGGATCTTCCCGGACCGGGGCAGAAACCCTTGTCCCCTGCATCGGCAGGCGGACTCTCAACCACTGCGCCACCAGGGAAGCCCTGCTCAGTTGATTTTGACAGAAGTACCAAGACAATTCAACAGGGAAAGGATAGGTTTTTCAACAAATGGTGCTAGCACAACTGGATATTGACAAGCAAGAAAATGAACTTAGACCCTTTCTCCACATGACCAAAAATTAACTCGCAATGGATCACAGAATGAAAATACTACCCACAGAATGGGAGAAAATATTTGCAAATCTTATGTATGGTAAGGGATTTATATCTAGAATATATAAAGAACTTGTACAATTCAAAAAACAAAAAGACAACCCGATTAAAAAAGGAGCAAAGATCTTGAGTAGACATTTGTCCAACAAAGATATACAAATGGACAGTAAGCATGTCAACAATGAAAAGATGCTTAACATCATTGGCTGTTAGGGAAATGCAACTCAAAACTACGGTTAGATAATACTTCATATCCATTAGGATAGTGATAATTTAAAAAACAAATAGTAGGGCTTCCCTGGTGGCACAGTGGTTGGGAGTCTGTCTGCCGATGCAGGGGACACGGGTTCGTGCCCCGGTCCGGGAGGGTCCCACATGCCGTGGAGCGGCTGGGCCCGTGAGACATGGCCGCTGGGCCTGCGCGTCCGGAGCCTGTGCTCCGCAACGGGAGAGGCCGCAGACCGCGTACCACAACAAAACAAAACAGAACAAATAGTAAGTGTTGGTGAGGATGTGGAGAAATTGGAATTCTGGTCCCCCGCTGGTGGGAATGTAAAACGGTACAGTTGCTATGGAAAACAGTTTGGTTTTTTTTTCCAGATTTAGCGCTACAATCTTTTATAACCATAGAAGGTAGCTGGAAATACTAGATGCTAACAGACAATATGATACATAACCCCTGGGGTAGGAGTCAGCAGGGAGTTTGACAGAGACCACCTGTTTAGACTAAGAGCCTTTCAATGGATTGCTAGATGGATTGGATCTGCTGCTTCAGTTGTGAGCGTTCTTTGATGGTGACAGAGCAGGCGATGACAGGCTTGGAGACCCCACCGGCTCGCCCCAGGGCCTGCCTGGAACGCACAAACACACAGGGCACGTTCTTGTCCTCACATAGCAGTGGGAGGTGCAGGATGATCTCCAGGGGCTCGGCATCTGCAGCCATCGCAATGAACTCAGAGATGTCTCTGCTGAGGGTTTCGGTGGCCTCACTGGCTCCTTTTCGAAGCTGCTTGTGATTGCTGAATGAGGTCCAGTAGTTTCTTGGTGAGGTGGGCATCTGCAAGAGGGTAGGCCTTCAGATTTACATCAGCCTCAATCTTGGCTCCAGTTCCACGGTATTGTCGTTGGTCAAGGAGCACAGGCGATGTCAGAGTTGGAGCCCTCACCGCTGCAGAAAGCTCTATGGAAAACAGTTTGACAGTGCCTCAAATGTTCATTACTTCATAACTCAGCAATTACAGTCATATGTTACACACACACACATAATATATATATGCCCAAGAAAAATGAAAAAAAAATCCACACCAAAACATGTACATGAATGTTCATAGCAGCACTGGTCATAATAGCTAAGAGGTGGAAACAACCCGAATGTTCATCACCTGGTGAATGGAACAACTGATAAAATGTGGTAAATCCATGCAATGGAGTGTTACTTGGCAACAAGAAGGAATGAAGTATTGATATTTGCTACAGCTTGGATGAAACTTGAAAAGCACTGATGTTAAGTGAAAGAAGCCAGAGACAGAAGGCCATATATTGTATAATTCCATTTATATGATGTGTCCAGAAGCGGCAAATCCATAGACAGAAAGTAGATTAGTGGCTGCCAGTGGCCGGGGGAGGGGGAAATGAGAAGTGACTGCTAATGGGTTTCTTTCTGGGATAATGAAAATGTTCTAAAATTAGATAGTAGTGAATAGTTGTATAACTCTGTGAATATACTAAAAAACCATTGAACGGTACACTTTAAATAGGTGAATTATATGGTATGTGAATTGTAGCTCAATAAAACTTTTTTATTGTTACTTTAAAAAATATTTATTTATTTATTTGGCTGCTCTGGGTCTTAGTTGCGGCATGTGAGATTTTCGTTGCGGCATGCAGGATCTTTTAGTTGTGGCATGCGGGATCTAGTTCCCTGACCAGGGATTGAACCCAGGCCCCCTGCATTGGGAGAGTGGAGTCTTACCCACTAGACTACCAGGGAAGTCCCAAAGCTGTTTTAAAAATGGACCTAAATTCAAGAGCTAAAACTATAAAACCCCTAAAAGAAGACATAGGAGAAACTATTTATTTGTTTCAGATTGGGCAGAGTTCTTTGATACAGTGCCAAAAGCAAAATCCATAAGAGAAAAAACTGATAAATTGGATTTCTTCCAAATTAAAAATGTTTCTACTTCAGAAGACAACGTTAAGGAAATGAAAGGACAAGCCACCTTCTGAATGAAAATATTTGCAAAACACATAAAGGATTTACTTCCAGAATATATCGAGAACTTTTTACAGCTCAGTATTAAGAAGACAACCCAATTTACAAATGGACAAAAGAGTTGAATAGACATGTCACCAAAGAAGATATAGGAATGGCCAATAAATACATGGAAAGATGCTCAGCATTAGTAGTTATTAGGGAAACACAATTAAAACCACAATGAGATAGCACTTCAAAACCACTAGGAGAGCAACAATAAAAAAGACAATATCAAGTGTTGGTGAGAATGCAGAGAAATTGGAATCCTTGTGCATTGTCGATGGGAATGTAAAATGGTAACAGCCAGTTTGGAAAAGAGTTTGGGAGTGTCTTAAAAAGTTAGGGACTTCCCTGGTGGCACAGTGGTTAAGAGTCCACCTGCCAATGCTGGGGACATGGGTTAAAGCCCTGGTCTGGAAAGATCCCACATGCCGCGGAGCAACTAAGCCCGTGCACCACAACTACTGAGCCTGCGCTCTAGAACCCGCGAGCCACAACTACCGAACCTGTGTGCCACAACTACTGAGCCCTCACGCCTAGAGCTCGTGCTCCACAACAAGAGAAGCCACTGCAATGAGAAGTTCATGCACCACAACGAAGAGTAGCCCCCGCTCGCTGAAACTAGAGAAAGCCTGCACGCAACAACGAAGACCCAACACAGCCAAAAATAAATGAATAAATAGAAAAAGTTAAACATAAATTTACCTTATGATCTAGCAATTGCACCCCTATGAATCTATCCAAAAGAAATGACATAGATACACACAAAGATATGTATGCAAATGTTCATAACAGCATTGCTCATAATAGCCAAAAAACTGGAAATAATCCAAATGTCCATCAACTGGTGAATGGATTAACAAAATGAGGTATATTCATACATTGCAATGCTATTCAGCAATTTAAAGGAACGAACTATTGATATACGCTCCACAGTGCGGGTTAACCTCAAAAACATTGTGGCAAGTGAAAGAAGCCAGATACAAGACGATGTATTATTGTATGAGTCCATTTATATGAAGTGGCTAGAAAAGGCAAATATGTAGAGATAGAAAGCAGAACAGTGTTTACCTAAGGCTGGGGATGGGAGTGGGAATTAGTTGTAGGTTGGCATGAGGGAGCATTTCGAGGTGGTATTTTCAGCGGGATTGTGGTGATAGTTGATTGTAGGATGGATGAATTTTATGCTGTGTATATTATACCTCAATAAAGCTGTTTTTAGAAATAACAGTACTGACTGGTTTATGCCAATTGAATAAAATAAAGAGAAGAGCTTCATCATTAAGGGTGGGGCTCTTGAGAGCTAATGGCCTTGAAGGTAGACTTTGAAGGCAGGTAGAGCTCTCCAATAGTCCAATGTGGAGAATAGTATTAGTAGTGGGTAAAGGTCGCCGATGGTATTGATAGATTACAGAATTACAGGTAGGAGCCAAATTTGAGAGGAAGCAAATGGTGTTTTAAGGAAGATTTATCTCTTAGAGGGATAGGTTGTGGGGAGAAAACACTGGAAGCATAGAGACTTGCTAGGAAAGTTACCTGGTAACTCACTGAAATCAAACTTGGAAAGGGCTGAGGTCTTGATGGGGTGCTTTGCACGAAGCACATGTTCAGTGTTTTTGTCCTATACTGTTTTTAGCTTGGGAGCCAGAGAAGTGAGGCCCCGTTGACAGAAATTGGGAATAGGGAGCAGAAACTGCTTTTGAATTGATTCCCAAATGTCGGCCAGGGCTTTACCGCTCCTCAAAATCTAGGTAGGTTCGGGACTTCCCTGGCGGTCCAGTGGTTAAGACTCCACGCTTCCACTGCAGGGGGCGTGGGTTCGATCCCTGGTTAGAGAACCAAGACCCTGCATGCAGCACTGCGCGGCCTAACTAACTAAATAAATAATCTAGGTAGATTAGACAGAAACCCACCTATTCCCCCAAATCAGAGTACAGACTTCTGATGCCCCCTCAGAGATTTCTGTGAATTCCCAGGTGACATGTTGTGACCATGTTGGCCCCGGAGCTCCAGCTTGCTGTCTTGGCCTCATAACAAATGTAACATCGGTCCATTATTCAGTTTCTCCAAAGTATTCCATTCACATAAAGTATTCAAAGTGTGGATTCTAGGGCTTCTCTGGTGGCGCAGTGGTTGAGAGTCCGCCTGCCGATGCAGGGGACACGGGTTCGTGCCCCGGTCCGGGAAGATCCCACATGCCACGGAGCGGCTGGGCCCTTGAGCCTTGGCCGCTGAGCCTGCGCGTCCGGAGCCTGTGCTCTGCAACAGGAGAGGCTGCAACAGTGAGAGGCCCGCGTACCGCAAAAAAAAAAAAAAAAAAAACCAAAGTGTGGATTCTAGTAAAGATTTGTAGGGGGATGATGAAGTTTGGGCTTACATTGGAGAAATACAAACTCCCTAATTGTATGTCAACTAGGGAGTTTTACTGGCTCTTCAGCTCACCAATCCCGGCCTTCCTCTGTCTTAATGTCTCTTTTCCTCTTACCTCTCCTTTTTTGGACTCTTCTCTTTATTATTTCCCCTGAGAAAAAAAACAACTTACTAGGACTTCCCTGGTGGTCCAGTGGCTAAGACTCTGTGCTCCCAACGCAGGGGGCCCGGGTTCAATCCCTGGTCAGGGAACTAGATCCTGCACACCGCAACTAAAATCCTGCATGCCACAACAAAGATCCCACATGCCACAACTAAGACCCGGCGCAGCCAAGTAAATAAATAAATGAATAAATAAATAAAACAAATTACAAAGTAGTTTGAGTGCCATTAACAAGCAACAAAAGCACCCATACTTTTGGCGTGCCATTCTCCATTCTAAGTAGCTCATGAATGTATATTCCAAAAAAAGATCAAGCCTTCCCTAAGAGGAGTTCTGGTGCCAACTCTTAAGATAAAATGCCTTTCATTCCACCTCCTTCCAGAAGAAAAGGTTATTCACTGAGTTTGAGGCAAAGAAGGGATACCCAGGTAAAAAGATACGGCAGGTGGTTAAAGATTTGGACTGAAACTCCAAAGAAAGATCAGAGACAAAGGTTTGGGAGTTGAGGATGGCAAAGGAGGGCCAACGTGTATTAATTGCCCGCTGGGCCTAGCCAGCTGCATAAATGTTATCTTATTAGATCCCAACAGCAATCCTTGGAAAGGGGTATTATTATCTCCATTTTACAAATAAAGAAGCCAATGCGGGACTTCTCTGGTGGTCCAGTGGGTAAGAATCCATGCAGGGGGCCTGGGTTCGATCCCTGGTTGGGGAACTAGATCCCGCATGCATGCCGCAACTAAGAGTTCGCACGCCGCAGAGAAGATCCCGTGTGCCGCCAACTAAGACCCGTTGCAACCAAAATAATAAATAAAGCCAATGCTCAAGAAAGTTAAATGATTTGTCCTAGGTCACACAGCTAGTAGACGGTGGCATCAGGATCAAATCCAGCTCTGTCTTAAGTCAAAGCCTTTGCTTTGATTCTGTGAGGAAGAGAGAGAGAGGAAGAATGAAAAAAAAGCAGAGGATGGGGCTCTTAGAGACATATCCATGTTTGGGGCTGGGTGGAAAAGTGGGGCAAGAAGAAGAAGACTCAGAAATTCGTGTTGAAGTCTTCTGAGCATTCGTAAGGTGAATGAATTGTGGGAAAAGACAGTTGGCCTCTTTGGTATTCCAGAGAAGAGTTTCAGTGCAGTGGTGGAAACTGTTGTAAAGATTTGAGGGGAAAAAAAAAAAGATTTGAGGAGTTGTTGGATGTGGGGTGGGAGTAGACAGAGGATGAACTGGTGGATGGATGGATGGGTGAGTGGGTGGGTCTTAAGGCACGGCAGATGGAACTTGTTTTTGTATTTGTTTTTTTAGTCAGGGAGGGAAGACATTTGTAGAATGAGGCAAGTGGCCAGCGGAGAGAGGGGAATAGAAATCTTGGGAAAGAACGATGGTTTTTGATGAGGTCTGGAGGACATAGAGGCAGTTGGGAATGAGAACCCAGGTGAAGAAGTTAACCTTGGAATGGGGAAAAGAGGAATATCTTCTTGAGACGGGAAGAAAGTATGAATAAAAGTATGGGGCGGTTGTAAGGTGATGAAACTTTTGTAATGGAGAAGGGTTTGGGGGTTTTTTTGGGGGCTGCGCTGTGCGCGGCATGCAAAATCATAGTCTCCAACCAGGGATCGAACCCGTGCCCCCTGCAGTGGAAGCACGGAGTCTTAACCACTGGACGGCCAGGGAAGTCCCTGGAGAAGGGTTTTGAGGGAGTGCCACAAAAGAAAAGGAAGACGGGTAGAGGGGTCAGGTTTGGGGACTTGAGAATGTGGGAAAGGTTTGGGTCCATTGATATGTGCCTTGCTGTAAATACTGTAAAGCTACAGTTGTTAAAACTATATTGTACTAGTTCAGAATAGAATAGAATCCAGATCTAGGTATATATAGCATGATAAAAATAGCATTTCAAATTAGTGGGGGAAATGGAATAGTCAGTAAATGGTGTTAGTAAAATTTCCTATTTGGAAAAAAAAAAATTCTTATCCCATACAGTCCGTGAGGACAAATTCCAGATGTAAAAACAATCAAATAGAAAAAAAAAAAAAAAAAAGCAGGCAAGCCACATAAACTAGAAAGAATAGGGAGTGTTTATCAGTAGGGAAAGAGTTAATTCAATCTGGGCACTCATTGGGATTACAGTGTAATGGTTAAGAGTACACACAGGCTCTGGAATAAAAATAGCTGGATTTGGGGCCTGACACTGCGTCTTACTAGCTGTGTGACCTTGGACAAAGTACTTAAACGGTCTGTGCATTCAATTCCTCTTTGGTAAAATTAAAAGAAAAAAAATTAGTAACACCCACCTTATAGGATTTTGAGGGATAACCTATATAATACTTGTTAGTACAGCACTGGTATAGAGTAAGCCCTCAATAAGAGGTGGTTATTATGTAGTCATTAAGAACAATGAGGTCGGGAATTCCCTGGCGGTCCAGTGGTTAGGACTCTGGTGCTTTCACTGCTGAGGCCCGGGTTCAGCCCCTGGTTGGGGAACTAAGATCCTGCAAGCTGCTCGGAGCGAGCGGGTCAAAAAAAAAAAAGAACAATGAGGCAATGAGGTCAATCCATAAGTACAGACCTGGAACGATGCCTACAGTACATTAGGGAAAAAAGCAACACGCAGATCAATATCAGTAATATCCCAATTAGGTTAAATATCAGAATAAAGCAAAACAGAAAACCTGAATGTGTTTATATATGTATAGGAAAATCTGGAAGGCTGCAAATGGATTGTTAATAATGGAGTTACCTTTCATAGTGTTGGATTATTACTTTTTAAATTACGTACTACTTTGTATTACTTTTTTTGCCAAAGACAGGTATTACTTATATAATTTTTAAATTTTGTTTATTTAATTTATTTTTGGCTGTGTTGGGTCGTGGCTGCTGGGCACGGGCTTTCTCTAGTTGCAGCAAGCGGGAGCTACTCTTTGTTGCGGTGCGTGAACTTCTCATTGCAGTGGCTTCTCTTGCGGAGCACGGGCTCTAGGCACGTAGGCTTCGGTCGTTGTGGCACGTGGGCTCAGTAGTTGTGGCTCGAGGGCTCTAGAGCACAGGCTCAGTAGTTGTGGCGCACGGGCTTAGTTGCTCCGCGGCATGTGAGATCTTCCTGAACTAGGGCTCGAACACCTGTCCCCTGCATTGGCAGGTGGATTCTTAACCATTGCACTACCAGGGAAGTCCCTATAATTTTTTTAAATAAGTGAAAAACATGGATAACAAAAGCAGCACTGTAGCATTAGAATTGACTTGAACAGTTAGAGATGTTTAAATACAAGTTTGTTACTTTCCTTTTATTTTTGTGACCTTAAGCTTAAAGTATGTTATTGAAATGCCATGTAGATGAAGATTTTTCAAATATATGAAAACATAATAGGATTTCCATAGCCAGTTTTTCCATATTTTAATTTTTTCTTTTTTATTTCCTTTTCTTTTTATTTATTTTTAAAATTTTTTCCCATATTTTAATTTTGTATGAAGTTATTTTTAAGTACAATTCCATTTTCTACAACAATCAAGGATATAACTCCATTGGTCCAAAAGTAAATAGGTGAAGATTAGTATTTTTCACTTATAGGCAGGATATCTGATTTATTTTACTGTGACCTCAATTTTTTAAAAAATACCAAAAGAAGGGAAGATTGATTAGAGATCTTGCAATAAAAACTCCCAATTAGCATGAGATAGTGACTAAAATCCAAAATATATTTTGCTTCATCTTTTACTCTATACAAATTATCACAATTTTATTGCTTACTCAGCAGCGTCTTTGAATTTTGTTAGTTTTATAAAATATAAAGTTTCAAAAACCTTAAAATCTTTGATTTGGAATCATGCCATGACAATAAATAAATTGCTATTACCTAGAGGCCTAAACAGTTGGGTTTTTTCCCCTAACCCTTTTTCTGTAGACCAACATATTTCAGTAATATCATAGATTTGGAAAGAAAAGTTATTTTAAATTAGAATAAAATTAGAGTTTCTGTTTGTTAACATTTAGGAAACCCTTTAAATACAGAGTTGTAGAAAGACGGGAAGGAGGTTTAACTACCCTTTATTGCGTGATGTGATAATACATAGTGGTTTGGTGGCAAATGTCCGAATATCTCACTGGGACAGACATAAATTCTGGAATTCACTGAGCAACACTGAATTTCATTGTGATGTTAGGAATATGCCCTAATATCTTAATTCACTGGGTAAGTTATTTAAGTTAATGAATTCTAAGATTTTTCTCTTTGTTCTCTTGCTGAGTAACAAATAGTTGTATTTTTCTTCGTGGATAGTTGAAAAAAGAATGTGAATAGCTCCTTAAAAGTTTTTATATTGATTACCTATTGAAAGAATATTTTGGGTATATTGGGATATTGGAATATCCAACATTGGGATAAATAAAATATATTCAAATTAATTTTGCTTATTTTTACTTTTTAAAAATGTGGCTATTAGATCATTTAAAATAACATATGTGGCTTGCATTTATGGCTCATGGTATACATATATTTTTTTTTGGCGACGCCACGCGGCATATGGGATCTTAGTTCCGGGACCAGGGATTGAGCCCACTCCCCCTACAGTGGAAGCGTGGAGTCTTAACTGCTGGCCCTCCAGGGAAGTCCCGTGTTAGCGTATTTTTGTTCAGTGCTGATCTGGAAGAACAGTACTAGTGTAATTTTCTTCCCTTGTAAGTAATTTGATTTTTGTTTGTCTAGATGCCTTTTTTTCTTTAATACTTTTTTTAAAATACTGAAAAAATATTGTATTAGCACTGGTCATTCTGGGCCATACCTTATGGTTGTTTTTTTTTTTTCTTGATATTTATTTTTATTGTGGTTAAAAATACATAACATTAAACTTACCATCTTAACCATTTTCAAGTGTACAGTTCATTAGTGTTAAAATCTCTAGAACTTTTTCTTCTTGCAAAACAAACTCTGTACCCGTTAAACACTAATTCCCCTTTTCCCCTCCCACTCATACCTTTTGTTTTAAATATAATTTGGTTAAGAAATTATAGCCAACTAATAATGGAAAGCTTGCAGGTTATCTACTAGTCATGTGTGTTTTTTCCCATTTAGCAAATAGGCAAAGAAGTGTTTTAGTGCAGTTCTTTTTCCCCTACCATTTCTGATTTTTAGAGCGCAGTTCACTAAGAGCACTTTTACTAAGAAGCAAAAATGTGTGCAAATTGTCCAGAAGGCATTTTTTTTCAAGGATTGTTAGTGTGTTTGGTGTTCCCGTCTGCTGATGTGGCCGCTCTCGGTCACTGTGCCCTGATCCACACCTCTGGGCAGCCTGGGCAAACAGGCAGAATGCTTTAGCTAGGCTGCAGATAGCAAGTTTGCTCTCTCTCTAGTCTTAACTGGGGTTATTAGCGAGGTGCATTTCAAAGAGAGGAAAAAACAAAATTTCGGTTGTCTTAAGTTTAATTTTCCTTTTACCTGATGATAAGTGCACCAAGGAAGATCAGCTTTTCCCAGGAACTTGGCATTGACGCTTCTCCTGAAATGAAAAATCCCCTTTTCATTTGTGGATTATTGACCTTAATTTTAGGTCTTGGTATACGTGTGCTCTTGATTTCTAATGCCAGGCAAGGCTACAGTTAGCTCTGCACTGCTTTCTGGATAATTTCTTTTAATGTCACAGCTCCCCCCAAAAATGGCATTTCCACTAGAACATTGTCATCTTTAACACTTTAACCCTGAAGCCATTAGTGCTCTTCTCTTGCTAGGATCAAATCTCCGTGGATTTCATTGTCCCCACATCCCTCACCTGACTGCTCCTAGGTACTGGAAACTCAACGTGTCCCACATTGAACTCAACCTGTACCACTCCAGACACCAAACCTGCTTCTCCCGGTTCTTTATTCATGATTTGGGCAAGCCATCCATCCATCAGTTGAAACATCTTTCCCTTTTCTAATGTCACCTAATGTGTAATAAATGTATAATGTCTAATGTATAAAAAATATATTTTACTAAGGTTCAACAGTAAATGACAGATTCTTTGAGATGGCTGCCTCTGCTTATGGCAACTAGGCACCTCCCCTCTCTATAAATTATGCACGTGGAAAATAGGGCTAGTAAGTGCTAGACATAAATAATTGATAACCAAGCTTTCCTAAATGATGAATCGCACTGTTGTATCACTGCAGATGGCTGCCCTGTGTATTTTCGTTTTGATGGGTAACTTTCAAGGGTTCCTCAGTGATTGCTTTGGTTTTGGCAGCTGTTACTTTCAAATAAGGTTTTCCTGCCTGTTATTTAATGAAAGAACTGCCTCACTTTGTGGCGAGTGATTTTATCCACGTTGTTTTGTTTAATAAGTGTTTCTAGACTAAAGCAGCTCCATGTGTAGAAAATCCAAAAAATGAACATTTGGTTCCGTTTTTCTGTTAGAACGTTCTTCTCTGTCTTCTTTGCTGTGGCTTCTTCACAGGCTGAAAGTGCTGAATCTCATTTTTTTTTAGAGTTTGCTGTATACCTAAAACATTGAAACACTGACCTGAGCCGTATAACACGTAAAGAAGACTTTTGCCGATTCATCTTTGTATTAATCTAAGAACTGGGGTGTATGAGAGCATCGATGAAGTATGTTATGGTAGGAGTCGTTCACTTTGAACAGCTTGCCTTTGTGGGAGAATTAGATTATAGAAATGTGGCTTAAGAAGCATTTTTTTTGCTGGAAGGGGTGTGGTGAAAAGGGAACCCTTCTGCACTGTTGGTAGGAACGTAAATTGATACAGCCACTATGGAGAACAGTATGGAGGTTCCTTAAAAAACTAAAAATAGAATTACCATATGACCCATCAACCCCACTACTGGGCATATACCCAGAGAAAACCGTAATTCAAACAGAGACATGTACCACAATGTTCATTGCAGCACTGTTTACAATAGCTAGGACATGGAACCAACCTAAGTGTCCATCGACAGATGAATGGATAAAGAAGATGTGGCACATATATACAATGGAATATTACTCAGCCATAAAAAGAAATGCAATTGAGTTATTTGTAGTGAGGTGGATGGACCTAGAGTATGTCATACAGAGTGAAGTAAGTCAGAAAGAGAAAAACAAATACCGTATGCTAACACATATATATATGGGATCTAAAAAAAAAAAATGGCACCGATGAACCTAGTTGCAGGGCAGGAATAAAGAGGCAGGCATAGAGAATGGACTTGAGGACTTGGGGTGAGAGTAGCATTGACATATATACACTACTGAATGTAAAATATTTGGCTGGTGGGAAGCAGCCGCATAGCACAGGGAGATCCCCTCGGTGCTTTGTGATGACCTAGAGGGGTGGGATAGGGAGGGTGGGAGGGAGACGCAAGAGGGAGGAGATATGGGGACACGTGTATGCATGTGGCTGATTCGCTTTGTTGTGCAACAGAAACTAACAGTATTGTGAAGCAATTATACTCCAATAAAGATATATTTTTTTAAAAAAGCATTTTTAATTGAAGTATAGTTGATTTACGAAGTGTTCATTTCTGCTGTACAGCAAAGTGACTCAGTTATACATATACATACGTTCTTTTTTCTATTCTTTTCCACTATGGTTTATCACAGGATATTGAATATAGTCCCTTTGCTATGCAGTAGGACCTTGTTGTTTATCCATTCTATGAAAAGCACTCGTTTAATCATCAGATTTGGAAAGTGTTCCCAGATGGAATGTGTGGTGTTACCTAAGCCTCCCTTGGTGACTTAGTGCCATCAGGTCCTGGCACGGTTCTTCCTTCTATCTGGATAAGGCAGATGGGGATTCTGACCCTGACTGCTGATTGCATCTGGTTAGTGTAGAGTTGAAAATATCCCTGCCTCCTAGCTGGTCAAGGTGGGGCAAAGAGAGCCCGTGTGACTGATGTCCCTGTAACCTTGGCCATCAGCACTGCTAATGAATTTGAGACTAGGGTTTGTGTATGTGTCTGTATCTTTCATAGCACTAAACCTGTCCAATTAAAGTACATAATCTATGTGGTAGTAGGTAGGTAAAGCCTGGGGCAGTATTATTTAAATTTGTATTTTCCTATTAAACAATCATTATGAAACAAATATGAAAAACAAAGGGCCTTCATTGTGGAGGGTTATGGAGGTATACACATAGGTAGGTAGGTGCTGAGACTTCTGTGTATAGGTATGAGCTGGCTTATGACAAATCTAGGCAAAGAAACGTATGTGTGTATGCACGCTGATACCTGCAGTTAAGATTCCTGAAGAGGTGGAGAACAAAGAATAATCGCTTCCAGTGTAAGGAAAAAAATCAGGAACAAAACACATATATATGTTCATTAACATATATATATATAAAAAACATAGATATGTTCATACATTATATGTTCATGTGCATTGTGGGGCCTTCTGGTCTTTTGCTTCATGGTATCATAGGCAGATCATGGTAAAGATTCAATTAAGAATGTCACAAGGAATACGGTGGTCTATTTTATATTTGGTATCTTGGGTTCTCACTGCTATGATTTTGCTTATTTTGTGCCATTATCCCCAATCAAGAGAAGAAAATTTTCCTAAGGTTAGAAGTTGCTCTAATTGTTTGTTGAAGGGTTAACCTTTTTTTTTTTTTTTTCCCGCATCAGCTTTTTCGCTTGGCTTAGTTTGACTGGTTTCTGTTTGATTTTTCTGTCTTTCGCCCTCTAGGAAGCTATTTTGCCAGCCACTTCATTATGGGAGGAGAGAAGTTTGATTCAACTCATCCCGAAGGCTACCTGTTTGGAGAGAACAGCGATCTGAACTTTCTGGGGAACAGACCAGTTGCGGTATGATTGTAATCCATTTACATCCACGCGGGGCTAAGTGGCCCAAGTCAAATGTTCTTGTCAAAATAAGTTTGTAATTGCTGGTTCAGCAGTGTTCGTAGCTTGGTCTGAGTTAAGAGGGGCCCTGGGAGCCAGACCGCAGCCTCTTTGATGGATCAGGGTCTCCTGGCACTAGAGGCCGCCCCGTGGAAAAGTACAGAGTCTGCCTGAGGGCAAGGACAGCTCACAAACCCCAGCTCTCCTAGGGATCTGAAGCTCTGCCTAAATGCTACCTCTGCGGACTGCCCTTGCCCAGCCCCTAGCTTGCCCTCACCTTGCTTTTCATTCCTCTTCATAGCACTTAATACCATATAAGCGTTTATTTCTGTCTTCTCCTGTTTATTATCTGCCTTCCCCATCAGAAGGTACATTTCACAGGGCAAGGGCTGTCCTACTGCTGCATCCCAGCACCCAGGACAAAGCCTGGGACATTATGATAAGCCCTTAATAAAGATCTGTTGAATGAATGACTCAAAAAGTTCCCCTTGATATCTGATCTGCTATCAGACTGTCTCTCTCTCCATTCATTCAACTCATTCCATAAATGTTTATGGAGCATTTTCTCTGCACCCAGCCTGAGGCTTTGTAATAATAGCTTCCATATGGCTATTGAGTGGCTGCTGTGTGCTAAGGAAGGCCCTAGAGACTTCTCAGGCATTATTCCTAATCTTCACAAAGACCCACCTGACAGAGGATTTCTTATCAATCCCATTTTGTAAGCGAGAGAAGTGAGGTTGTGAGAAAACTGAGGTTCCGAGAGATGAAGAGCCTTTATGAAGTGCATACTATGTTCCGGGCCCTGTTTGAAGTGCTTTACAGAAAGTTTTCCCAAAGTCACATAAGTAGATCTGCCTAGCCAGAGATCCATAACCTTTCCACTGCTTCTCATTGCTTCAAAATATCCTGCCTTTCTCCAGAAACTCCTAGTTTAGTGGGGCAGACAAAACATAGGAACAGGAAATGTTTCAACAGCACTCAGGGTCTGAAGGGATGGGGTTCTGTAGGAATAGGGAGTGGGGGAGGGGAGTGGCAAGGGCAGATGCTTCAGTGCTGGTGTGGAGAACAAGGCCTTGGAGGATGGCTGGGTTTTCACAAGGCGGGTGGGAAAGGGGCTTCCCGGGAGTGAGGTGCAGAGCGCAGGCCTGAAAGCATTCACGTTTCTGTTGAATCAGCAACCATTTACTGAGAAACTACTGTGTACCAGGTACTGTGATAGGCGCTGGGGATACAAAGCTGAAATGAGCATGGTTTGTTCCTCCCCTGGAACAAATAAGGAAGCCAGTCTGGCGGGAGTGGACCTTTCCTGATGGCGAAACAAGATTGGAAAGGTAGGTGGGGACTCCATTACCTCGAGACGTTTTCCACTCTCTCCTGTAGGCTCTGGGGAACACTGAAGGTTTTTAGGCAGATAAGTGCCCTGGAGAAATTATTTTTTTTGTTTGTTTGTTTGCTTTTTAGGAAGGTTAATCTGGTGATGATCTTCCATCTGGAGCTTTAATTAAAAAACGTTGTTGTTGGTGGTGGTGGTTTACATTGTTTTCTTCCTTTCTATCTGGGGTGACAATCCGCCCCTTCAACACCTTCTAATTCTTAGTCCAATAATAGTACTTTAGAAAATACCAAGTCCTTTCTGCTTCAGATTCACTTCTGACAGCTCACACTTACCAAATGTCTATTCTCTGATTTTGTTGCTACTACCTTAGCCATTAGAGTGGAAAGATCTTTTTTTTCTGATTGAGCCAGTTAAGTACTCTTCCTCATTCACCGAGAGTCAGCTTATGCCTGGAAAATGCCCTTTCTTCTCACATGGACTTGTTGTTTGCGTCCATTTCTTCCTTCCTTTTTTCTTTCCTCTGGTGTCAGAATAGTTTATGTACTTTAAAATAGTGTAGTTGTTTGTTTTTTTACCTTTTCAGGCCATAGATTATTTAATTTATTTAGTTTTGGCTGCTTTGGGTCTTTGTTGCTGTGCGTGGCTTTCTCTAGTTGTGGTGAGCAGGGGCTGCTCTTCGTTGTGGTGTGTGGGCTTCTCACTGCGGTGGCTTCTCTTGTTGCAGAGCACGGGCTCTAGGCACGCGGGCTTCAGTAGTTGTGGCTCGTGGGCTGTAGAGCGCAGGCTCAGTAGTTGTGGCGCACGGGCTTAGTTGCTCTGCAGCATGTGGGATCTTCCCGGACCAGGGCTCGAACCCGTGTCCCCTGCATTGGCAGGCGGATTCTTAACCACTGCGCCACCAGAGAAGTCCCAAAGATGATTTTAAAACAAGGGAACACTTCTTTAGGTTCATTTTGAGGTTTATGCCAGCTAACGAACCTTCGCAAAGTTTAACCGCCTTGTTTACACTTCTCTGTGAGCCTGTGAATGAATGAGCTCTTCCAGGAGCACAGGAGAGCAGACTTGACCTTCACTTGCAGGCTCTCTCCCAAAGGAGTATCAACACTGGCCGTTCTGTTGTTGTTTTTATGAAGTAATCATTAACTATGCTTCATGTTGCACAGAGCAAATGTTCTCAAAAGACATCATGATTTCATGTTAAGGAAGCATATCAGGGTCACTTCAAAGAGGGAGGTAGAAGCAGAGAAAACAGAAGAAATGTAGCACATTTCCCTTTGCTTTCCCCCTTTCTTAGTTAATAATAATAATAGCTAACATTTATTGGACACTTACCGTTTGCCAGGCCCGGTTGTGCTAAGCTCTCCGTACGTGTTCTCTCGTTGTGTTCTCACCCTAACGAGTAGGGTCCTGATTTGACAGATGAAGAACAAAGAGACACAAAGAATTGAAACAAAGATCGCAAAGCCTGGAAGTGACTAAATCAGGATTTGATCCCAGCAGTCCAGCTCCAGAGCCTGGGGTCCTCTGCCCTTTCCTGCTGGTCAGGTGAGGTGCACTCAGGACCCCTGCGCATGTCCTGTCTGTGAGTCTGTCTAAGTAGATCATCAAGTGAGGTTTGTGAGATATGGAGAGACAACCATCCGAAAGTAGCCAACATGGCCATGACATGTTCTCCTGAGTGTCTCTTGACAGAGTCCATAGCTGGTGTGTAATTCCACCTGCTGACCTGACCTGGGGAGTTTGCCGTTACCGCAGGTCAGCTTGTTTAGGGGAAGGCCCATCGATTGAAGGTTGACTGGTCGCTTGAGTTCTGCAGAGCTGACCTCTACTCTCTAGTAACATATCTCGGTGTCGGTAAATGGGCGTCAGGTTGCAGAGGAAAGCAAACAGCCTTATAAAGCCATCCAGCAGCTTCAGGCAGGAACAGCACCTCTTTCCAGAGAGATGGGGACAAAATATGTTGAAATAAATTATTAGATTAAATTATAAATGCCATAGACTTCCTGGCTTCTGGGTCTTGTTTTTCCTGTCATTTCTGAACGATCAGACTAAGATGAGTACCATTCAGTTATCGCTCAGCCTGTAGTTTTTACTGGAGCTGATCTCCCACTTAGGATAATCCATCAAAGTCAAATGTATTATCAAGTCTTCAGGTCAGATTTAAAGAACAAGAGTGTGTGTATATATAGAAGGATGGTTGAAGAGAGGTTGGAATCAAGATTGGAAGTTTTACGTACCTTAAACTCTTTGCAACCTTGGCAAGTCCATCACTCAGGTTCTCAAATTACCCACTTGTAAAGTGGAGGCAGTTCTGACTTTATAGGAATGTCATGCTTGAAAAATGCGTTGCAACTGCTGGATGCAAAGAGGTATGGAGCAATGTTAGCTGCACTCACTAGGCTTTCAGGTTGGTTATTTCTGCAGTTACTGATAGCTCTGGGTGGAGAGAATACCCACTGGTTTTTAAGCAACTGTCTTAAGTAGTGAACAGGGCTTCTGAAGGGCTTTCTGCCCTGGTCCCTATATAGAGGAGATAAGATGGTTGTGTTTGTACATCACAGTTGAGTAAAGGCCATTCCTCCCCTTCTTAGGTGGCAGAAGAGCTGGTGCTGATTTTTTTTGGTCCTTTATTGCATTAGATCTTATTTTGTTGAGGTAAATTACTGCTAAAACTCTAAATTATTTGGAGGCTTAGTGACATTAGGATTGTCAGATATCAAGTGTTCTCTTGACTCTCCGGAGTTCAGATCTCTCCTGTCATCTGAGAGGAAGCAGCTGAGTTTTCGTTGGGCCCCTAATACTCCACAACCTCTTGTGTGTTTTGTCACTTCTTCCTCACGCTCCCTGCAGCCAGGCTGCACAGCTGGTGTTAAGAACCAAGGCGCACACAGGTGGGCTTTCCTTCTTCCTCTCATAGAGATGTACCCCAAAGTTGTGCTTAAATCCAGTTGCCATAAACTGAACCCTTTTATTCACATATGGGCAGGGAGAGCAAGTTAGTTAAAGGAACTTGGCGATATATCCATTAATGAAGCAGGATTTTACACATATAGAGCTTTGTGTTAACCATGGTGCCGTTTATTCATGCAGTAAATATCTGTGAGTCATATATTGTGCTCGCAACGGGGAATGCAAAGGTGAGAAGGACTTGGCTCCTGCCCCGAGGAGCTCTGGCGGAGTGGGGTGGGCAGATTGCCCCTGACTGTGATGGATCGTGGTAAGTTCTCCGAGAGAGACAGGGCCAGAGTAATCTGAAAGTGCAGGGGAGTGGGGATGCCCTCCGCCCTGGGAACTGGCTCTGAGAGAGGAGTCCTGGAACCTGGAGTGATGAGCAGGACTTCCTGGGTGGAGACTGGGAAGGTCATTAAGGCAGAATTAACAAGCGCTGCAAGGAAGCACAAAGATGCAGAAGTGTACATTGGGCTTCCAGAATGGCAAGTAGTCTGTAAGGACTGGATCATGAGGGATGTTGGTGGGAGATGAGGTTGGAAAGACAAACTGGGCCCGTGTTCGAAGGGCTGTGAATATTGTACTGAGAAGCTTATCCTTTTCTATGGCAGTAGAGAAGGTCGTAGTCATGAGTGGCTTTGCCATTGACTAGCTTTGTGGTGTAGGTTAAGGTATTGGCCATCACTGAGCCTCTGTTTCCCCATCTATAAAAATACCCATCTTGGGGCTTCCCTGATGGTGCAGTGGTTGAGAGTCTGCCTGCCGATGCAGGGGACACGTGTTTGTGCCCCGGCCTGGGAAGATCCCACATGCCGCAGAGCGGCTGGGCCCGTGAGCCATGGCCGCTGAGCCTGCGCGTCTGGAGCCTGTGCTCCGCAACGGGAGAGGCCACAACAGTGAGAGGCCCGCGTACCGCAAAAAAAAAAACACAAAAAACCATTTTGGGAATTCCCCGGTGGTCCAGTGGTTAGGACTCCATGCTCTCACTGCTGCAGGCCTGGGTTCAGTCCCTGGTCAGGGAACTAAGATCCCACAAGCCACACGGTGCAGCCAAAAAATTTTTTAAAAAAAAGTTTAAAAAACTATCCATCTTGCTGAAATATTTTCAGAATCCAAATAATGACAACTATTGTGATTTGATTTCCATTTTAGAAAATTAACTCTTTAAATCAACTCACAGTGTAGAGTGGATCAGAAAGGGAGGAGATTAAGGAGACCAGTTAAGAGGTCGTAGTTTTAGTTAAGAATGAAAAGTACCTGAACTAGGATAGTGGCATTAAAAAATAAGGATGGTGCAGATTCAAAAGTTGTGGGCAGTGTGAGTTGAGGGAAGGGGAGAAGTTAAGTCAGGGTACATGGAGGAGGAGCCCCTGGGGGCAGCTACCACTTAAATGGGATGCTCTGCACGGGTTTTGTCTGCAGGTTGGTTTGTGCCCAGGCCCCAGTGTAACCAGACCGGTTGGTCACAAGTACCCCAGTATCTACTGCCTTGGAGCCTGTATTCATCTGCCCAGGCTGCCGTAACAAAATACCACAGGCTGGGTGGCTTAAACAACACGTACTCACTTCTCACAGTTCTGGAGGCTGAGAAATCCAAGACCGAGGTGCCGGCAGACTGGGTTGCTGGTGAAGGCCCTCTTCCTGGCTTTCAATGACTGCCTTCTTACTGTGTCCTCACATGGCAGAAAGAGACTGGGAGTTCCCTGGTTGCCTAGTAGTTAGGATTCCGGGCTTTCACTACCATGGCCCAGGTTCAATCCCTGGTTGGGGAACTGAGATCCTGCAAGCTGCACGGTGTGGCCAAAAAGAGAAAAAAAGAGAGAGACTGATATCTCTATTTCTGTTCTTATAAAGCCACTAATCCCATCTTGAGGGGCCCACCCTTATGACCTTATCTAACCCTAATTACCTCCCAAAAGCCCCATCTCCAAATATAGTCACACTGGAAGTTGGGCTTCAACGTATGAATGGGGGAGGGGGACATGAGTCCATAGCACAATGTAAAGTCCATGGAAGGAGTGGGCCTCTTTTCCGAGTGAGTGTGTGTGTGTGTGTATTAGATTGGATTTTTTGCCTTTTGTCTGCTATCTTCTTTCCTTCTTCCTTCCTTTATAATTGTACTACAACTGTTTTTGTTTTGGGCATTCAGTTTGGCAATATTTAGTAAATTTTCAGCTGTGGCCCAGCTATTTCACTTCTCTGAGTGCCCATGTAAAGGAAAAACATACTCCTGTGTGTTTCCTCTGCTCTCAGTATTCTACTACAATGCTGATTCACATTTTTAAAATTAATTAATTAATTTTTATTTATTTTATCTTTGGCTGCGTTGGGTCTTCGTTAGCTACGCGCCGGCTTTCTCTAGTTGTGGCGAGCGGGGGCTACTCTTCATTGTGGTGCACAGACTTCTCCTTTCAGTGGCTTCTCTTGTTGTGGAGCATGGGCTCTAGGTGCGCGGGCTTCAGTAGTTGTGGCACGCGGGCTCAATAGTTGTGATGCACTGGCTTAGTTGCTCCATGGCATGTGGGATCTTCCCAGACCAGTGCTCAAACCCATGTCCCCTACATTGGCTGGCGGTTTTTAACCACTGTGCCACCAGGGAAGTCCCCTGATTCACTTTTTTTTTTTTCCGATTCACTTTTTATTTATGTATGTATGTATGTATGTATGTATTTATTTATTTATTTATTTATGGCTGCGTTGGGTCTTTGTTGCTGCATGCGGGCTTTCTCTAGTTGTGGTGAGCAGGGGCTACTCTTCGTTGCAGTGCGCAGGCTTCTCACTGCGGTGGCTTCTCTTGTTGCAGAGCACGGGCTTCAGTAGTTGTGGCACGTGGGCTTAGTAGTTGCAGCTTACGGGCTCTAGAGCACAGGCTCAGTAGTTGTGGCACACGGGCTTAGTTGCTCCACGGCATGTGGGATCTTCCCAGACCAGGTTTCAAACCCGTGTCCCCTGCATTGGCAGGCAGATTCTTAACCACTGGGCCACCAGGGAATTCCCTCCTGATTCACTTTTGACACCAGATGTGTGTGGGTTTTCCACACGTCAGGCAGGAATTGTTAAATAAATTATAGTGTGTCTATACTATGAACTGGTATTCAGCCAAAAATAAAGTAGAGCTGTATCCACTGAGGTGAAAATATATCTATGACCACATCGTTTACCAAAAAAAAAACAAGTTCCTATATATAATGTAGAATCTGGTTTCATTTCTTTATTTTATTTTTTAAATATTTATTTATTTATTTGGTTGCACTGGGTCTTAGTTTCTGCAGGCAGGCTCCTTAGTTACGGCTCACTGGCTCCTTAGTTGCGGCATGCATGTGGGATCTAATCCCTGACCAGGGATTCAACCCGGGCCCCTTGCATTGGGAGCTCGAAATCTTAACCACCACGCCACCAGGGAAGTCCCTGGTTTCATTTCTGATAAAAGTAACAGTGTATAAAAATATATGCGTACATTTATGTTGATATTTACAGGTGCATAAAAATACATGAGCACAATGCATTTTAACCTGTGATGGGGTAACTCTTGGGGGTGCATCAGTGAGGGGAGGTACTTCCTTCATATTCTTCTATGTTGTTTGAATTTTCCCCAGTGAACATGGTTTCACTTTTTAATTAAAAGCATTTAAATTTTTTCTAAAAATAGAGAAGGGATTACTGCTGAGCACAGGAAGGAAATAAAATATATAGAGGAGAATATATAGCGGTAGGAAAATTAAGGAAATTCATAGAATAATGGTTTTAATTTTTTTTTTTAATGAACTGCAAGAAGGATGTGGTCTGCTGAGTGGTTACGGGCTTGTGGAAAATGAGAAAAACATCAGAATAAGCATGGAGAGGGATGGAGCGTTAGCCTTTGGGTGTCAGGCTGCGATGGCTCAGCTTTAGAAACGTCAGATTAGGTGTGGATGTGGCCTGCTTTTAACAACCTGAGAGTAAAAGAAAACCCAGATTATAAAAGAGCTAAACTAGGGAATAAATATTCATACTTTAAAAAAAAATTATTTATTTAATTTATTTATTTTTGGCTGCGTTGGGTCTTCGTTGCTGTGCGCAGGCTTTCTCTAGTTGAGACGAGTGGGGGCTATTCTTCGTTGTGGTGCATGGGCTTCTCCTTGCGGTGGCTTCTCTTGTTGCAGAGCACGGGCTCTAGGCACATGGGCTTCAATAGTTGTGGCACGCGAGCTCTAGAGTACAGGCTCAGTAGTTGTGGCTCACGGGCTTAGTTGCTCCGCCGCATGTGGGATCTTCCTAGACCAGGGCTCAAACCCATGTCCCCTGCATTGGCAGGCAGATTCTTAACCACTGCGCCACCAGGGAAGCCCAAATATTCATACTTTTTAAATGCTTTTAAGGCTTTACAGACAGCTTTACGTAAGGATTTTTTAAAAACAGCATTTTTATAATACATGTCTCCCTACTTCTGGGCTCTCCCCAGAGGTGACCACCCTGCTCAGTTCAGTTAGTGATCTTCTCGATCTTTTACTTTCACTTTTTCAAAAAATGTGACAAAATACACATAACATAAAAGGTATCATCTTAACCATTTTAAGGATATAGTTCAGTACATTGACAGTGTTCTACACCCGGTCTCCAGAACTCTTTTCATCTTGCAAAACTGAAACTCTGTCCCCATTAAATACTAACTCCTCCTTTTCCTCTCCCCCTAGCCCCTGGCAACCACCGTTCTACTTTCTGTCTCTAAGAATTTGACTACTCCAGTACCTCATCTAAGTGGGTTCTTACAGTATTTGTCTTTTTGTGACTGGTTTATTTCACAGAGCCTAATGACTTCAGGGTTCATCCATGTTGTAGCCTGTGTCAGAATTTCCTTCCTTTTGAAGGCTGAATAATATTCCATTGTATGGATAGAGCACATTTTGTTTATCCATTTATCTGTCAGTGGACACTTGGGTTGCTTCCACCCCTTGGCTGTTATGAATAATGCTGCTATTAACATGAGTATTACATTCAGTTTTTAAGGCACACATGCACACCAGTATTGGCCTAGGGAAGAAATGACCATTCAGTTTTAGGAACTTATTTTAATGAAATTATTGTAGGGCTTCAATTTTGAAATTTAACTTGTTTTTATATCCTTCCCCCCCAAAAAAATCCTATTTATGTTACCTTTTAATTCTTAATAAAGATGAAGAAATCATTTCAAATACCTTCTTCTAGGGAAAGTTGCTTCCTGACGCTCAGTGAATAAATATCAAATACATAAACGAAGACTATTTTGCAGTGTACAGATAACATCCTAGTCATTTTTCCAAATACCGAGAAAATATAACCAAATTGTAGATCTTATTCAAGAGTTAGTTTCAACTGTCTCTTGACTCCAGAGACAACGTGAGAAAGCTGGTTACTTTTACATGCAGAGTAGGATAGATTCTCTTTTAGGTAAATGAAAGCATAAAATATGAGACTTAACAGTAGGTGTAACGTTAGCTCCACCTTTGGATAGTAAGTTATAACATAAAAAAGACAACTTTGGAAGCTAGTTGGTTGGGTCCAAGCGTTTGCTACCTGGCACTAAGAAGAGGATTTTTAGTGGCTTCCGTCTTAGTTTTCCACCCTGGGAATTCTGTTTTATGGAGATGGGTTTCTGTAGTAGATGGATCATGGGACGGACAGGGGTCCCGTTGGTATGACAGAGGCCAGCGAGTCACACTATCCAGGGCAGCTACACTTCATGCTGAGGTCCCAGTGGTGAGAGGGGGTGCCCCCAAAGAAGTCAGATCAGCTGATAGGACTGCTTCTGCCGTATGTTCCTTTTTTTAAAAATTATCTTTTCTGGAAACAAAACCCAACTGTTTTTTTTTTGTTTTGTTTTGTTTTTGTTTTTCTGCGGTACGCGGGCCTCTCACTGTTGTGGCCTCTCCCGTTGCGGAGCACAGGCTCCGGATGCGCAGGCTCAGCGGCCATGGCTCATGGGCCCAGCCGCTCCGCGGCATGTGGGATCTTCCCGGACCGGGGCACGAACCCCCATCCCCTGCATCGGCAGGCGGACTCTCAACCACTACGCCACCAGGGAAGCCCCAACTGCTTTTAATTTACTTTCTATTGTTTTTTTTCTTTTCATTTTTGTCTTGTGAATTGTGAAATATTTATATGGAAGCATATAAAACACATATCTACAGGTAAAGAAACTACAAACACCCTTGGACTCGCCACCCAGATGGAGAAATGGAATATCGCCAGCACCTTGGAAGTCCACCCTATGCCTGACCCTGGTCACATCTGCATTACTTTGTTAAATAACAGCTTTATTGAGATATAATTCACCATGGGTTTCTCCATGGTAGAGTTACCACCTTTCCCTTTGTAGTTGATAAGTACCTTTGGGAGGATAGTTTGAAACTGCTGCCTAGATTTCTTTTCTTTTCTTTTTTTTAATGCTCACTATATTCTTTTTTTGTTTGTTTTAATATTTATTTATTTTATTTATTGATTTGGCTGTGTTGGGTCTTAGTTGTGACATGGGAACTCTTAGCTGTGGCATGCATGTGGGATCTAGTTCCTGGACCAAGGATCGAACCTGGGCCCCCTACATTGGGAGCACGGAGTCTTAACCACTGCGCCACCAGGGAAGTCCCAGATTTCTTTTTTTTTTTTAATTGCTCCTTTCTTGACTAATAGGATGCTGCATATTAGATCTACTGCATTGCTTGGGGATATAAGACAGGGATCATGGTTCTGTGTGTCTGGTGTGTAGGCCTCAGGGTATAGTTTCATGGATTAGGGCTATAGAGAGGGGTTGTACTGTAGCCTGAAATTATGAGAGAAAGGAAAAAAAATTCTCTGGACAAGAAACTTTGCTGGAGATGATGAGGAATAAGAACAGTGTTTAGTAGCTGTTGACCTAGTGGGTTACCTTCCCAATATAAGAATTTCAAAATCAATTTGGATTATAAAATTACGCACTGGGAAAAGAAAGGAGAGAAGGAGAAGGAAACAGTTTCTTCTCCGTTCTTATCATAATTTGGTTTCTGTCCTAGTTGAGAAGATAGTTTTCTTCGATAATCATGAGGCCATGCCCACGTTGATCTCCCCCCCCCATTACACAAGTCATTGATTGATTGACTCAGTCAGTCATTCCTTCATAGGGGTTCATTTGACTGAACCCCTATCATCCTCAGGCTCATGTTCAACACTAGAGATACAAAGATAAAATGAAATCCCTGCCTGAAGGAACTTACTTTATAACCAGGACATATGCACGAGCTGGAGGAGGGGCCGAAGAGCAAAGGCACAGAAGCATCTAACCAAGGTGACAGCTCTGCACTACAGATGATTCAATAAAATTAAAGTATAGGGTCCAGAGGGTGCAGGGGAGACACAGCAAGAGATAAGGCTGTGGATCCTGTCCTAGACCAAGGGGCCTTGTGTGCCTTCCTGCAAACTTTGGACGTTTATCCTGTAGGCATGGGGAACCATTCATGGGGTATAAACTGGGAGTCATTTAATATACATTTTGAAAGATCACTCAGACGACAATGTAGAAAATCAATTAAGAGACTATTATTATTACAGTTGTCCAGATGAGATCTGATGAGGTCTGATCTCAGGTTGCAGCCAGAATAATGAAGAGGGCCCTGATCCGTGAGGCAGAATCAGTGCTGGTAACCAACATAAGAGGCAGAGTCTAGGCTTTGGTACTCAGACTGTATCTCCCGGGCCCTCCCAAAGGGTACGGCCAGCTCATGGGTTTCCCTGCTTTTTGTGGCAGACCCATTCTAGCGTGGTGGCTCCTCCAAACCTTTTGGTCTTTGCTTCCAAAGACGTCTGTGCCAGTTCTGGAATCACTTAGTGTGGTCCATTGCTCTTCCAAGCTCCTAAGAGGCCCCCTCCCCCAGCACCTATGAGACCCAGGCCTTGGCCAGGGTGTTAATTTTGAGTCATGGGAGGATGTCCTCGGATCAGCAGCTCCTCCTCATTCTGCTCTATAGGCCACACCCATGACCAGCACCCTCAGGACCCACACATCCTTCCAGCTCCTGCCAACACGTGCGTCAGCCCGGTCCCCTGGGATGTTTGGAATAATAACCCCTCCTCTCTTAGCCGGCCCAGCTGGCCCCGACTGAGTGATGCAGCCAGGAGGAAGATGGGGGCAGTCCATTGTAGGGCAAGCGGTGTCCTGTAAGAGGCTTGTCTTGTTCGAGACTGCTGCCGTGGTCTTCAAGCAAGGGGGATTCCTCTATTTTCCACTTTGCGGGCCCAGAGAATCTGGGGTTCACAGTTCTCAAGTAAATAGATACAGACATCCCCATCTCAGGCCTTAGAGTTCACCCTTTCCAACAGGGCCCTGACTTTGACGTAGGAGACTTGCCTGGGCTGAGTTCAGCCTTCTTAGAGCTGCCACCTCTTAGCATCAGGTCCTGAGCCTGAGGGAGGTTAGTGTCTTTAGGCTGGCTGACTGTCATACTTGGCTTCAAGTAGCCGGTTGTTGTATCCGAGACTGTCTTTTTCCGTTTTCACTGGGCAGACGGCTCTTAACGACAGCCACCCAGTTCCACAGTCCTTCTCGTGACCATTTCTTCCGCACCTCCTGTACCAGAGACGTTAAACCAGTCAGTGCGTCCCCAGCCACGGGTCGCACTACTACAGCACCCCAGGAGCCGTCACCCCACGGATGGGTCCATGTTGCCATCTGGCTGGTAAGCGACCCACCCCCAGAATCCCACCTGCTGAATCCACTTCCGCAGACAACTTCTGATGCCACCTGGTCTAAGGCAGACTCTGGAAGCAAACCTGCGCTGGAGATTGTTGTGAAAACTCTTTATTGAAGAAGTGCTCTTTGGAGAAGGGGCGTAACGGAAGCCAGATGGGGCAGGGGAGCAAAACTAAGCAGCAGTGTGGTCTTGGCACAGACTTGCTCCAGCCTGGCCCTTCGGGAAAGCTCTGGAGTACAGCTTGCACCACAGAATCCCCCCATCTCGAGGACAGGGGGCTGGCCTTTTGTACCCCTCGCCGTGCTGTCGTGAACATTCTATTGGGTTGGCCAAAAAGCTCGTTCGGTTTTAAGTGAAACTGAGACAGTGTTCACGTTCACGAAGGACTTTATTGAACAACGAACGTACTCACTACCCGAACGAACGCAATATTGTGTGTATTTTGTTCAGCATGTGTACGCGTATGTGTAGGAGTACGCCCACAGTTGGCATTGCTGGGGCGCACAGCATACTGTAGAAGTTACTGCCAAACAGTTTTCCAAAGCAACGATACTAATTGTACTCCTATCAGGAGTGTTTGGAGTCCCCAGCACCTAGCATTTTGCATCTTTTTCATCATAGCCCTTCTGGTGGGAGTGCAGAATTAACTTCCATTTTCCTGATGACTCATGAGGTTGAGCACCTTTACATATATTTATTGGCCGTTTGGATCCCTCCTTTGCGAAGTGTCAGTTCAAATCTCTTCTCTTAGCTGAGCTGCTTTTTCTTTCTTAGTGAGGAAATAATAAGAAAAACATGAGTCCTTTCTCAGGTAAATATATTGCAAATATCTTCTCCTAGGCTTTGCTTGCTTTTCACTCTCTCTTTTTAAAAATAATTTATTTATGGAGTTCCCTGGCGGACCAGTGGTTAGGACTCAGTGCTTTCACTGCTGTGGCCCGGGTTCAATCCCTGGTTGGGGAGCTGAGATCCCACAAGCCGCACAGCGTAGCCAAAAATAAAAAATGAATACTAATTAATTTAGTGTGAGGTGTACAATGTGTTGATTTGATAAATTTATATATTGCAATATGATTACTACCAACGTGTTCGCTAACACCAGCATCAGGGCCCGTAATTATTATTTCTTTTTTGTGGTGAGAACATTTAAGATCTAGTCTCTTAGCAACTTTGAAGATTATGCCTTTTCACTCTCTTCCCAGTATCTTTAGTTGAACAGAAGTTCTAAATGTTAATATAGTCCAATTTATCAGTTTTTTTCTTATATGGTAGCACTTTTTGTATCCTATTTAAGAAATCTTTCAAATAGCAAAATCATGAAGATGCTTTGGTTTTCCTCTAATAGCTTTGTTTAACCTTTCACACTTAGGCTTGTCATCCATCTGGAATTGATTTTGGGGTGTGCTGTGAAGTAGGGACCAAGGTTCTTTTCCTCCTTTTTCTTTTGTTTAAATTGACCCAGCACCGACCGTGGAAAAGACCATCCATCATTTCTCACGGCACTGCAGGATCGCCTTTGTCATAAATCAAGCGACGGTAACTAGTTTCTCCAGTGAAGAATCCACTCATGTCCAGCCTGGGGGTGGGGGACAGAGGGGAAGGGGTTGAAAATCTGACGGCCGGGTTCCAGGAGATGAGCGGGGAAGGGGCTGTGTGGTCTCAGCAAGCCTCCGTATGGAGACCTTGACTTAGGCCCGTGTTTTCAAAGAGCTCCCTTGCCCTTGGTTGTGCCCGGTGTCCCTGGGACTGTCAAATCCTCTGATTGGTAAACGTCTTCTCTTAGAGAGGGGACAGGTGGCCTCCTGGCCACCTGGCATCTGGGAAAAGATCTCAGAGTCGAAATGCTCTTCATTCAGACCTTCCCAGTCTCCTCTTTCAAACCTCAGTGTACCCCGCTTTTATGACGACCTGCTGCCTCCAATTCCTAAGCCTTTCTGGGATTCTGGGCATAAATATGTTTCTGCCGTTTCGAATTTCAGCCTTTTCTGTTCTCCTAAATCAGTTTCCACTTGTCTGTGTGTGATACAGCTTCCAATTGTTTATTTCCTCTCCCATTCTCTCTGTTCTTGTGGTTTTACACTTTTTTTCTTCTCTTTCAGTCCCTTTGCTGTCATTTCAGTGGGAATTCAGAGGGAGCAGAAGTCAGTACAAGTGTTTAATCTGTTGTGGGCGCTGGGAGGTCTGTCCTAAACCTTTGCATTCATTTCTTCACATTTTCAAATCTGTGCTGATGGGAGCTGGGAAGCACTGTTTGACTTTAAATTCTCTATCATTTCTTCAAACTACATCTCAAATTTTTTAATAAATTTATTTATTTTTGTTTTTGGCTGCATTGGGTCTTTATTGCTGCACGCGGGCTTTAGTTGCGGTGAGCGGGGGCTACTCTTCGTTGCAGTGCGTGGGCTTCTCATTGCGGTGGCTTCTCTTGTTGCAGAGCATGGGCTCTAGGCGCACGGGCTTCAGTAGTTGTGGCATGCGGGCTCGGTAGTTGTGGCGCTCGAGCTCTAGAGCACAGGCTCAGTAGTTGTGGCACATGGGCTTAGTTGCTCCACAGCATGTGGGATCTTCCCGGGCCAGGGCTCGAACCTGCGTCCCCTGCACTGGCAGGCGATTCTTAACCACTGCGCCACCAGGGAAGCCCTATACATCTCAAAATTTGATAGCTAACCCCTTATATATCTAATATGAAATATAAGATATAATATAAAATAATTTATTACATAGAGTAGAGAGGGAATGAGTAAGCAGTATATTTGGGGCTTTGAAATGATAGGGCAAGGATTTTCTGTGCGTAAAAATTTTTAATTAAAAAAAAAAGCTGTAATGTGACCTTGTATTGTGCTAGAAGGTAATTTGCAATTTCCCTCGCTCTCAGTTTGCCAGGGAACTCGAAATTGTCCCTTTTTTTGCATTTATACGTTCTTTGTACTCTGCTTCATGTTAGCCTGAAGTTGTGTAGGAAACTCTTGAGTGATTCTTAAAGAATTCAGTAAAAGTTCAGTATTTTGCTAGGCACAAAATAACTCACTGTGCGGTCAAGCCAAATCTGATAGGCTGGAAGGACATTCTACTGGAACTCAAGCTTTTTAGCTTACCAGAATTTTCTTATTAATCTATATTCTATTTCAGCTACAGTAATTTATGTTTTCTTTTAATACCAAAAGCTCAACCAAACCAGAAGGAAATCTGGTTGTGTCTTGTACCATACGATCATGGAAGAAGGAACCCGGATATTTCATAGAGAGACAGTTTAAAATAAGAGGTCTTTGTCTTTGGATGTAGAAGAGCTGCTTCACAGCTCACGAAGACGCGTCCTGCGCTCTGTAGAGCTTGTGAAGTCATCCACACTGCAGTGAATGTTGCTGCCCTTTGCACCCATCAGACCCTGTGTTCTCCCCTCCAGATATACACGAGGGGCTCATAGGGCAGCTGAACATACGGTGATCTGTGCAGAGTTCAGTGAGGCCTTTGGCTATTTTATTTAAGCATGGAAAGAATGTGTCTTGTCATTCTGGAAAGGACAAAACTGTGGGGATGGGAAACAGATGAATGGTTGCTAGGCACTGCTGGGTGCAGGGAGGGGTTGGCTTCAGAAGGGAATGAAGGAACATTGCGGGGGGATGGAAGTGTGCTGTACCTTGATTACAATGGTGGTTACAGAGCTGTATGCGTTTGTCAAAATTCATAGAACTGTACACTAAAATGGGCGAATTTTACTGGCTGTAAATTACACCTCGATAAACCTGACTTTAAAAAAAAAAAAAAAAGGAATGTCTTGGAAAGAAGGAGTGATTCACAGACATGCCAGTGCTCTCTGTGGCCTGGTGTCCATGTGGCCCAGGGAGCCCCTGCTTATGGCCACGTACCAACAAGAGGCAGTGGACGTGTGCCCCAGACGCCGTGTGTGCACGTGGCAGTAGCGGGGAGGGGGGGCGGGGGGCGGGGCGGCACTGCTTCTGCATCAGCAGCCCTCAGCCAGAGGGTCCCTCCTAGTACCCCAGCAGCAGGGAAGAACCATAATGGAAAAGAATATTAAGAAACGATTGTCCACATGCATAAAACGGAGCCACTCTGCTGTACAGAGATTGGCACAGCATTGTAAATCAACTATGCTTCAATAACAAGGTAATAAAATAAAAAACAAAAAACACATGGCATCTGTTGTTTAGTTATTTTGTGAGTATTAATTGTGCCAACCTGCCGTTCGGGGCAAATATGCACAACCCAGATGGTCACCATGGGCACACGCTGTGCTCTTCTGAAGACCTTATTCATATATTCAGTCTACACATACCTAGTTTTATCTTTTATGCGTGCTGGTCTAATCACTCTGGGTGATACAAAGATATCTCAAACCTAGACTTTGCCCTCAAGCTTATAATCTCGCAGGAAGCTCAGACACTATATACACACAAAGAGGGAAGTGATAAATGAAGTGTAGACAGAGCTTCCAGAAGCTCTGAGAAAGGAACTTTGCTTTGTGACCTAAGTTTTGCTGACTTGGAAAGTGCTGCTAAACACTTGAACTTTTGGTTTGTTGCTTAAGGCTGTGTTTCTTAACAAACCAGGGCGCAAAGAACTGCTGCGGTTTTCAACAGTGAAACTAAAGCATCTGTGTTGTAGGAAGTTCCTCGAGATTTCTTTGAAACCTACTGAAACTAAGTGTGCACGCTCTCACCTCTGTTTCCTGTTGTCAGGGTCCGCCCCGGCTTACGGGAAACTATATGTATTGGTGTTGCATTTCAAAGAAAAATTTGGTTAACTTTTTCAGCTTTTAAAGAGATGCATAATGGCCTTAAATTGTAATGAAAGTGTTCTTACAAAAGTCTATAAAAGTCAAAGACTTCTGGGTCAAATAGCCTGGTTACATGTAAATAGCATCCCTGAGCAACACACTTATTTCACTCAACTAAAATAGTAGCCCTGACTATTACAGAAATGAATCAGGCATATGCTTTATCTTTAGCAGACAGCTCTGACAAAGCGAGCTTTGTGGTAAAGGTTGCTATAATTATAGAATAGAATGTAGTCCCATATTTTCCATTTATTAAAAATTTAAATACTTTTAACACCAAAGGTGTATATCCTCTGTTAATCCATACTGTTAAATATTTTTTAAAGAAAGAAGGGGAGAGGGCTTCCCTGGGGGGTCCAGTGGTTAAGACTCCGTGCTTCCACTGCAGGGGTCACGAGTTCGACCCCCTGGTCGGGGAACTGAGATCCCTTCGCAAGATGCGTGGCGTGGCAAAAAAAAAAAAAAAAAAGAGGGAGAGTTAGCTCAGGCACTTAATAGAAGTAATGAAAATAATAAGAACCAGTAGGTAACATTTACAGTCTACAAAGTTGTTTCACAGTTAACAGTTCAGCTGTTGTCTCCCAGCCCCAAACCACCCTCTAACCTGGGCTGCGTAATGCTGGGGCAGGGACTCTTCGGCCACGTTTCTCCATTTCCAGGCTCTGCCAACAGAGGGCGCCAGAGAGTCTGCAGGGCTGGAGGAAGAGAAAGGGTGGTACCCAGAGACCAGAGTCCCACCCCCAGGGGGCCTCTAGGCTGATAGCCCCCACCTCTCCCCTTGATTCCCTCAGCCCCAGGGGTTGTTGCCGCTTCCTGAGGTGACTCTGTGTCAGCTCGGTGTCCCCTTTTTGTGTTTTGGTTCTCCGGTGCCTGCCTGTTTAACCAGTTCGATTAAATTCTCTGTTAAAATACCTGGTGTGGTTTGTTTTCCTGACTGGACTAATACAACCTTTATTTTTATTTTTATTTATTTATTGGCTGCTTCGTTGCAGTGCGGGCTTTCTCTAGTTGTGGCGAGCGGGGGCTACTCTTCGTTGCGGTGCGTGGGCTTCTCACTGCGGTGGCTTCTCTTTGTTGCGGAGCATGGGCTCTAGGCACGCGGGCTTCAGTAGTTGTGGCGGGAGGGCTCAGTAGTTGTGGCTTGCGGGCTTAGTTGCTCCGCGGCATGTGGGATCTTCCCGGACCAGGGCTTGAACCCGTGTTCCCTGCATTGGCAGGCATTCTTAACCACTGTGCCACCAGGGAAGTCCCTAATACAACCTTTAATCTCACAAATTATAAGGTAGCTATTATGAAGCACATTTTACTCGTGAGGAAATAGACTTAGTAGGGTACAGCAATTTGTGTAAAATTGCACGACCACTAATACAAGGGCCAGGACCTACACCTTCCACTTTGGGATCCTTTGCTCTCCATTTCCTCTCAGCACTTCTCTTGCTGAACTTTTTTTTTTTTTTTAAATACTTAACAGAAGAATTACAAAGGTAGTAGGGAATTCCCATATTCCCTCCACCCAGCTATCTCTGATGTTAACGTCTTACACAACCATGGAACATGTATCCAAACTAAAAATTAGCATAGGTACATTACTATTTTTCAAAACTACAGATTTTATTAGGACTACACTGGTGTTTCCACTAATGTCTTTTTTTAGTCCCAGTTACCTTTGGTTGTCACATCTCCTTCATGTCTTCCAATCTTTAACAGTTTCTCAGTTTTTCCTTGTTTTTCATGACCATGACAGTTTTGAGATGTACTAGTTAGATATTTTGTAGAACTCCCATCAATTTGGGTTTTCTGATGTTTTCTTGCGATTAGACGAGGGTTATGGATTTGCGGAAAGAATACCACAGAGGTAAGTGCCCCTATTACATCATATCAGAGGCACATAACAGTTCATGACATACTCCCAGTGATGGCAACCTTGATCGCTTAGTGATGGTGGTGTCTGTCAGGTTTACCCACTACAAATCTTTCCTTTCCCATAATTGATTTGTTTAGAAGCCAGTCACTAAATCCTCTTGCTGAACTTCCCACTTAATCCTGGGGCTGTGCTTTCTTGGCAGATTATTAAGTAGTGCTTAAAGAATCTTTGAATTGGCCAGGCTGAGAATTGTAAACCTAGGAGCCAGACCAACTGTGTTAGGAGATATGACCATGTATTGCTTCTTGGGAAATCATTATCCGTTTTGCCGCCTGTGTTTTGCACTACGTTTAAACTTGGAACTTGGCTCCTTTTAGTCTCAGAAAGCTTATGGTTAATGCTAGGACACCTGTTTTTTTCTTGATGAACTGGAATCACTTCTGACAAGCCTTTAAAGATGCTCAGAAGCCCAGGGTCTTAATAGCATGCAGGAAATCAGTAAAAAGAGGAAGAGCCATAGAGAAGTGTTGGCTGAGAATAGGAAAATTGGAGGTGTTGAAGGATGTGGTTAAAGGAGTGAAGACTTACAAGGATGGACTGAGAGGTGATAGATGACTGGTGGAGGGATACAGAGATGTCAGGTAGGAGGTCAAGGAAGGGATGAGGATGGAACACAGGATGAGAGAGAAGCCAGTGATGTGAATCAACCTTGGGATTGGACTCTGTGCATGATATATTGTAAATACTTGTATTTTGTCTCTGAGATTCACCATCTAGAACATAAGAGTTATACTTCTAGCTCTAGATTTCATTACAGACAGACTTTAAGTGAGCTTAGACTTTAATATATTTAATATATATTTAATATGTAAACCAAAGAAATTAGTTCAGTTGGTTTATATAACCTTGGCTACTCACTGCTATTTGTTTAATTTATTTTTGGCTGCATTGGGTCTTTGTTGCCGCGTGTGGGCTTCCTCTAGTTGCGGCGAGCGGGGCCTACTCTTCATTGCGGTGCGCGGGCTTCTCATTGCGGCGGCTTCTCTTGTTGCAGAGCACAGGCTCTAGGCACGCAGGCTTCAGCAGTTGTGGCGTGCGGGCTCAGAAGTTGTGGCTCGCGGGCTCTAGAGCACAGGCTCAGTAGTTGTGGCGCACAGGCTTAGCTGCTCCCTGACATGTGGGATCTTCCCGGACCAGGGCTCAAACCTGTGTCCCCCGTACAGGCAGGTGGATTCTTAACCAGTCCTACGCACTGCTATTAAGGAGTGAGTGAAGAATAATCAGAGCTCTCAAGACTTTTGGAAGCTTAGCAGGGCAAAGTGAAACAGATTGGTACCTTGTTAAATTCGCTGCAAATTACAGATCTTTTTTTAAATTAAATATTTATTTATTTATTTTTGGCTGCATTGGGTCTTAGTTGTGGCACGCGGGATCTTTCATTGAGGCATGTGGGCTTCTCTCTAGTTGTGGCGCGTTGGCTCTGGAGTTGTGGGGTGCTGGCTTAGTTGCCCTGCAGCATGTGGAATCCTAGCTCCCCGACCAGGGATCGAACCCCCGTCCCCTGCATTGGAAGGCGGATTCTCAACCACTGGACCACCAGGGAAGTCCCTACAGATCTTAGTATTAACAATTTAGAAATTAAAACTATCATACATATGCTATAGGGTTTTTTTGTTTTTGTTTATAAACAACAGTAATTATTTTTATTTTTATTTATTTTTTGACTGTGTTGGGTCTTTTTTTTTTTTTACATCTTTATTGGAGTATAATTGCTTTACAACGGTGTGTTAGTTTCTGCTTTATAACATATAGGTTTTTATTTTATGCTATTTTGTTCTAATTATATGGGGTTTCCATATCTCATGATGAGCTAACCAAAATAAAATCTCATTAGGGTTTTTGAATTACTAATGGCCTTCTTCCTGGGCCTAGGGCTGTATCTGCAAATAGGTAGCTTAGCCAAAGAAACTGACCTTACCTGGGCTTAGAATTCTGTATTTGATTGGCTTATAAACTTAAATGTTTCTGTATTTCATACTATTCTTTTTCTGAAGCTGAGATTCCTAACATAGCAGACTTCAGCATATTTTTTTTAAGATTTATTTATTATTTATTTATTTAATTTATTTTTGGCTGCATTGGGTCTCAGCTGCGGCACGCGGGATCTTCGTTGAGCCGTGCGGGCTCTTCGCTCTGGTGCACGGGCTTCTCTCTAGTTGTGGCGTGCGGGTTTTTCTCTTCTCTAGTTGTGGTGCACGGGTTCCAAAGCACGTGGGCTATGTAGTTTGCGGCACGTGGGCTCTAGTTGAGGCGCATGAGCTCAGTAGTTGTGGCGCATGGGCTTAGTTGCCTATGGCATGTGGGATCTTAGTTCCCTGACCAGGGATCAAACCCCCGTCCCCTGCATTGTAAGGTGGATTCTTTACCGCTGGACCACCAGGGAAGTCCCTCAGAGCATATTTCCTTCCAGAAATATGAGAGATGGAGACTTGAAACTCTTGTAATTGATCTTGGCTCTTACAGAGATAGTTTTAGGGTCAGTATATTTCAGGAGGGGCACAGGTGGGCAGCTTGGAGTTTTTCAACTTGAAGACCAGCTTACAGTTTTTAGTTTTTAAAATATAGACTGAGGAAGACTTCGGTCCACTTGCTCTTCTTAATAACTGGCCTACCGAAAACACCTCTGTTAAATAAAATGACTGGAAAACTAATACTTGGTGGCATTAGAACATTCATATGCTTCTTTGGAAAAAATATATTTGTTGTGTATTTTATTGTTTTAATTATTTTTAAATTTTTTTAACATCTTTATTGGAGTATAATTGCTTTACAATGGTGTGTTAGTTTCTGCTTTGTTGTTGTGTATTTTAAAATACCTGTTTTAGGGCTTCCCTGGTGGTGCAGTGGTTGAGAGTCCGCCTGCCGATGCAGGGGACACGGGTTCGCGCCCCGGTCCGGGAAGATCCCACATGCCGCGGAGCGGCTGGGCCCGTGAGCCATGGCCGCTGAGTCTGCGCGTCTGGAGCCTGTGCTCCGCAGCGCGAGAGGCCACAACAGTGAGAGGCCCGCGTACTGCAAAAAAAAAAAAAACAAACCAAAAATAAAATACCTGTTTTGGCTGATACTGGTGCTTTGGGCATATTCTTTACCTACACTATTAAGCGTCTCAAAATCTCTTACTTAAAACTGGATTCTTATTTGTGAGCTGGGTTACCAGTCTCCTGACCAGATGAAATCTGGAAGTCAGGCATCTAGAATGGGGTGCTGGTCTGAAAGGAGTCGTTTCTCTGACCATTAGTCATTATTTACCAACTTGCTGGAGGGAAAAGATGACAGTGTCTGCTTTACTAAAAGCACTTTTTTCCCTTTTAACTCTCCTTAAAATTAGCTGGTGTTAGGCAGAACCCTTTGTATCTAAAAGCAGCTCATCTTCAGAAAGATACTTTTATTGTAGAAGTACAGGATGATTGGGTAGTGTTTTATCCCGATGGGAGGGGCTTTCAGTCAGGGGAACCAGAAGTTGAGTAGGTTTCACTTGTCATCAAAGCAGCACACATAGCCCTGGAGGTGCATTTGATGTCAGAGTGTACCGCAACCTGTTGCCCGGTCTGAGTACTCCTGACCGATATGAGTCAAGACCCAAACCATAAGTAGAGGGAGAAAATGGGTCTGTGACGGTTGTTAACAGAGACCAGGGCGATTTTGTGATGGGTGCTTTTCTCTGCAGTGGATCTTTCATGCTCTCGTTATCAAAGAGAACTGGTTAACTGGGCATACTCGTAGTAGGGTTTAAATATTTTGGAAAGATCAACCTTAGAGGTGATGTCATATAGCCAGGACATTGGTCCCATGTGCACCCTGCCAGGGGACCCAGCGGAGGAGTTAACAGACTATAAATAGACTGCCATCTTGAGTGGATCCCTTTGGTAACCAAACCTGAACACAGAGCATCTTTGAGTTAAGGTCATCATGTGACACCCTCGTGGTATCTCCCTCACATCTTTGATTTGAGTGAAAAAAATGTCTTTTCACATCTTGTCAGCTTTGTGGTCACCAGCCTTTCTACATGGGTGATTGACTCCCCACGAGGATTGGATGGAAAATTAGTGAAAAGGGGTTTTACTGCTGTAAATATAGCTCATTGATGTTTTGGTGGACAGCAGGCACAATGCAGTCTGTCCCAGGGCTACAGCTGGTTAAATAGGCAAATTTGTATTCATTTCACATTATTCAACCAGAGTAAACTGTTCTCCCTGATGTGGATCTAAGAAAATGTTATAAAGTATCACAAGTCTAAATATATCCACTGGTAAGTCTTGGACACACTACATAGCTGAGAAGAGGGGAAGTAGAGAAAGCTGAGAAAATAACCAGGCATCAAATAGAAGGAACTGAATTTTAAATATAAAACCCCTAAAATCTATAAAAGCAAGAGCTTATGTAAATGAGTGCTGTAAATGAGCTATTCATATGATCCCAGATGTTGATTTCCATATTAACTATTATTTCTTTCTCTGACACAAATATTACATGTCTATGTGTAAAATGAGTACTTTTCTCTTTTAGTCATAAATTGCCTAAAAATAATTTCCTTTCTCTTCAGAGGCAGATTTTTGGTATTTGGGGCTTTTTTCTTCTTAAGTAAAAACTGCATTAGGTCATATTCATTTGTTTTTCTTTTACATCACCCCCCCTCCTTTTTCCTATTAAGTTTCCTTTCAGGGAATGTTTATTGCATCATTGTTTGTAATATTGAAAACTGGAAGCAGAGCAAGTGTTCACTGGTAAAAGATTAGTGAATACATGGTGGTCTGAGGTAGACGTCTCTAAAAAGGAACCAGGGATCCTTGGAGACATGATCAATTCCAGGGAGGGGACAGAAAAACACAACATGAACTTGGAATATCTTGTGGTGCCAGAAAGTAAGGAAGTGCTCAAAAGGTGATGGGGCGAGTCAAAAGGACACAGGAGCCAACTGAGGGAGTTCCCAGTGGCCAAATCCAGGATGCTATGTGTGTATATGGTCAGGCCTGAATCTAATAGCAAATGTTAGCAAATTATGTACCTTAAAAAGAACCTTTTTATGGAAATTAATTATTTATTTTAATGAAAGGATTATAGGCCCTTTTACAGACTACTGGGAATTACCCAATAATTTACAATTGAAGTAAGATCCTTTTATCGCGTATGCACTGGGACCATATTTTCTACAGCAAAAATGTGAGTGCAGACATGGGGGGTAGTTTAACAAAATACTTGAAATTAGAATGGTTAGAAAATCTAGGATACATGGTTGATATATGCATACATATATATATGTGTATATGAATATATACGTATGTGTACCCCGCCACACACACACACACACACACACACACACACACACACACACACACCCATATCCATATCCGGTCTATCTAAACCGGCAGTTCCACATTTGGCCGCCAAGTGGCACTTTGCTGGTGTAAGGAAAACTAACAAGGAAACTGACGAGCACCAGGATAAAAGGTCGAAGAGGCGCTTGCTCTGTATTCATATGAGCCTTGATCGCCAACCCCCTGGGGCCCATTGAAAGAGTTCCTCTGGCTGAGTGGGTACTATACCCCCATCCTGGGCTTGAGGTGCTTGGGATTTAAATTATTCTGAGATTTAGGCTTATTTCAGCGCGGACACAAGCAGGCCGGTCCTGGGCGGGGGCGGGGCGGCGGGGGCGGGGTGGTGGGGGCGGTTCGCTGCTGGTACCTGAGTGCAGGGCGCCAGATGCAAGCTCTGTTGTGGGCCCCTTACAGGTGGAACTAAGAGAGGTGTGCCTGGTCCATCACCGAATCCAGGCTAGCATAGCGCTCAGGGCATAGTGAACGTGTTGAATGAATTGGTAGATGTCTTTGTTCTTTGAAAATAATTTAGAGGAGAAGCCACTGTGCTTTAGGAATATCTATCAGTAACACATATTGGAGCATCTTGGGCAGAAGGTAAACAGTGATGAACATCTCCCCTGCTTCTGCTGACGTTCTCTGACGTCACACCCTGAATATACCTTTGTGTCTTCTACAGGTGCTGTTAGCTCTCACAAAGGGAATTTGTCGTACAGTGCTCCAAGAAAGCTTTCCTCTGAGAAGACCTTAGATACTCCTGTTAAAATTTAAAAGGAGTGTGGCATTAGATATGCTTTTGTATGTACTGCTGCCTAAGCATAAGGGTGTAATCCAGAGAGTTTCGACCAGCCTCTAGAACCTGAACAGGATTCGGTACCTTTTGCAGTGATCGTTTAACGTTCAGACTCTCTCTACACTCTACTCAGGTACCTGGAACACTCCTGGGATCAGAACAACATGTAGCCTTGCCCTGCTGTAGCCAAGGCAGCTGCAGGACAAACAGTGTGGCTTTTGGATTCAAATCCTGGTTCTGCTACTCATTAGCCCTGAGACCTTGAATAATTATGTGAATCTTTTGAGTCTCAGTTTCTTTATCTGCAAAGTGGGGGTGTTAATACCGATATTCTTCATTTATCCAGTCAACGAACATATTTCTTGAGGTCCTCCTTCATTTCAGACTCTCCTCCAAGAGCTTACAGTCTGATGGGCATGGCCGACATGTCTATTAGTGTTTAGAATATTAAGTAAGAATGTATCTAAACCAGAACTCCATGGTAGTGATGATAGCACAGGACATGTGAATGCATTTGCTGCCACTGGACTGCGTGCTTAAAAATGGCTAAGGTGATACATTTCATGTTATATATATTTTATAAATGAAATAAAGTAAAATGAAAAAAAAATCTAAAGAACCCAGCATGATGCTCAGCCCATAGTAAGTACTCAGTAAACGTCTCCCTATGTTCTCTTTTTTCATGGATGGGCATCGGCAAGCTGTCATTACAACAGTTACCCAAATTTTACCCCATTAAGAGGGCTTTCTTCTGGCAGCATTTCTGCTTAGATGAATAGAGTGGAGGAACCTGAGCCTTAATTCTCTGTCAACACATTACTGACCCGGCAGGTTTGGGCCACAAGTCCCTGAGCAGACCCGATTTCATTCTTTGCACATTAGTCTTTATAAGCCTGTCTTCATTATGAAAAGTGAAAGAGAATTCTGGAGGCTGTTTTTAAGGTCCTTCGTAAGGTGGTGAGAGTTTATTTGCTCCAGGATGTTGTCTGAGAAACGGGAAGACGTCTCCTAAGCCCATACTGAGCTTGAGGCAAGAAGTGAGGGTACGGCTTGCAGAAGGCCTGTGGGTCCTCCTCCATCTGTGCGCCTGGCGGCCTGCTGTGTGCAAGACAGAAAAGGCCACTTCTTCCCGTTTACTGGCCCAGTTGTGCCAGAGCGCTTGCATCTGAGAAAAATAAATTCTGTCTGACCTTTCTTGTCATCACTCACTCCCCAATGAGGTACAACTGGGGCTGAGAAAATTACGGTTCCAGGGTCATAAGAAAGCAAGTGGAAACTGTGGATGTGAACTGAGAAACGGTTATTGATGCTGTTCTGAGCACAGTGGAATGACCGGTGAGCGGCTCCTTCGGGGCGGTGCTTGGACCCGAGTCCGTCCTGATCTTCATCTCCTTCGGTCCCAAGAAGATGTTACTTTGCTTTCATGTCACACGTATCTGTTAGCATAGGAGTGAAATCTCTGGTCCTGAAGTCAACTAAGATACTTTTTTTTGCTCTAAATATAATACAGTAATGGTGCATGTGTTAAAGAGGTACTGTAGGCAAACAAAAAAGTTCATCAGTGCCTTGCTAAGAAAAAAGGATGAACGGAGACATAGGTTAGTGTTTTCAGATCTTTTAATAACTGGTACTTCAATCCCTTCGTCATCTCTAGGTTAAGCAGCTGTATCCAGGAGCATCTTAGAGAAAGATGGAGGTAGAATGTGTTCAAACCTCAACTCTTCTCCCTAAAACTTGTGGGACTTTGGAAGGTGTTACTGAACCTGTTGCTATGTCAACGTCCTTATCTGCAAAAAGGGAACAACCATCTCTCCCTCACAGGATTGTTCCAAGGATAACTAAGATAATGTATGTAAAGAGCTTAGTATAGTGCCCGGCACCTAGTAAGTGCTCAATAAATGATCGTTTTAAAAGCGAAGATCACGAAGAAGCTTAGAGTCATGGTGGGCTAACCTGGCCTAGAGAGGTAGGGGAGGCGACTCTAAGAGCAGAGTATTTTCTTTAGTTTGCCTCTGTTCCTGCTGTCTCCTCTGTCTTCCCTGTCATCTCTGAATTTACAAATTACGTTTATCCTTCAAGAGTCCAGATCAAATACCACCTCCTCCATGAAGCCTTCTGGATTACCTCAGCCAGAAGCGATCACTTCCTGTATCGTTGCCCTTTTTGTGGCATTTCTGTTTAGTGTTACAGTTATTTGTGTAACTATATCATCGTCCTTATAATGCCGCTTCCTGAAAGAGCAGGACCTTATCTTTTCCACTTTAAATCTCTCTTTACACCCAGCACTGAGTGTTGCCGATAGACTCTGATTGGGTACGTGAATGGCCACTAAGGCAGAAGCTTTGGTAGGTAAGAGCCTACAAACAGGATTAGTTTCTCCTAAACAGATTTTCAATGGTTTTCTTTTGGCGGGGCAGAGGGTAAAGAGCTAAAAATGTAAGTGTGGATTTATTATACTATAAGGATAGTTTATGTATATAAACAATTGATCCCACGGATGCCTTTCCTTGAGCAGCGAATAACTTGTGTTCCATTGCCAGTTATCATCAAATGTCATATTCTAAACGGAAGGTGAAGAACACTAACTCCCCCCCCCCCCCCCCTTCCTTTTGTTTTTCTTTTTTTTTTTGCGGAGGTAGGGAGGATATAGAGGGGAAAGGGCAAAGAGTGAAGGGAAAACCTCTGTGTTTTTTTGAACTCAGGTAGGAGTTAAGGATAACTCCCAAGTACCCGTGCAAATGAATATGATTAACTTCGCTACTCCAGAAAAAAATTTTAATCCCAAAGTCATTTACTTTGGCTTTAGAATAGACAAGCATTTGTGTTGGGTTTTCCTGCCTAATTACTTTTTGCTTAAGCTTATTTAAAAATTGTTTTAAATTCTTTTAGTGTGACAGCCCAGCAAAGGGGGTGGGGGGTGTGTGGAGAAATGGGCCACAGATGGGATCTGAACTATAGGATTTCAGCTTTCCTGTATAAAAGCCTCCTGATACGCTGCAAGCAGGAGGGCAGAGTTGCAATCAGCTTTTCCGGAGAACAATTTGGCAAAATAGTTTTAAAAGTCTTAAAAATATGCTTACTCTTTGATCCAGTAATTCCACTTCTAGGAATGTCTTAAGGAAATAATCAAAGAGGCACGCAGAAATGTAGGGACAAAGCATTCACCACGACATTTATATCAGGGAAAAAAAAAAAAAAAAGTAAAACCAACTGAAAACACTGAATAATGTGGAATTGATTAAAGTAGGCCCCTGTCTCTAATGTGTGTAGTTATATTGTCAAATTATAGACTTTAAAACATTTGCCACATCTTTCTAAGTGAAAGAGAGACAATAAAAGAGTAGGTACAGTTTGAAACAGTGCAGAGAAATAGAGCGGGGGGAGGGAGGGAGGAGGTGGGTGGGTGGATGGATGCCTATCCCAAAAGACACATTCTGCAAATGTTAACTTTGGTATCACTGAGTGGTGAAATTATGGATGACTTTGTACTTTTTTGTGTTTTTCAAGTTTTCTTCTTAAACGTGTATTGCCTTGTAATCAGAAAAACCAACTGTCATATATTTTAAAAGAATATATGTTTAAGGTGAGAATTCCCTGGCGGTCCAGTGGTTAGGACTCCACACTTCCACTGCAGAGGGCCCAGGGTTCGATCCTTGGTCGGGGAACTAAGATCCCGCAAGATGTGCTGCATGGCCAAAAAAAAAAAAAACCAGAATATACATTTAAGGTATCAGTGAAAAAATAAAATGTTGCTGCACGATACCCACAAAGCAACAATCTGAATGCACAGCTGATGGTCTGGATTAAATGCATTTTCTTAAGGGTCACATTCATGCACGTGAAGTATCAGGGATCACACTGAATACACACAGTCAGACGTACCATAGGTTCAAGTATGTTTCCCAAGTAAAACAGCAAAAATCTGTGAAGACACAGCGTTTCATGTGGACGTTCTGTTTTCTGAGACCAGCATGAGGGGGTAGACTCTTCAGAGCTAAGAGGACCACGGTTTTGCAAAGCTCCAGACACTAGTAGGTCTTCTGGGAATCATATGTAAAAAATGTTTACTGCCCAAATGATGTTATAAGAATAGCGGGAACATTTTAAATCACTCTTAATCTTCTCAAAGCAGTTCCCAATGGAATGTTTTACTGTGTCCCCTTTCTTATCTCCTCATTGTCATCAACTCACAGCTCCAAACCCACGTGTTTAAACAGGGAAAGAGAGTGAAAGCGTGAGGTAAATGATGGGCAACCACAAACCTTTGATGACCCCAAAAGAGCTCTTTGGCTCACGTTGTTTTAAAAAAACTCTGCTTTATATGATCAGCTGCGGAGGAAATTTGTTCTTCACTGTTTGCAGGCCTCCACTCTGTACACGTGATGGGGTTCTCTTGTGTTTGCAGTTCGTAAATTCCTCAGACACCATGTGGCTTCACTGAAGGAAAATCCTTGCAGGTCCGGCTCCCCGTTGTGTAAGGTCAGGTGGAAAAGCCTTTTGTGATTAACTCGGCCACCGTGTGTCCCTTGGTATTTGGAACTTCAGTGGGAGTTTTTATTAGGTGTCCGCATTTTGAATGCTGACTCACATAAGCTTCATCTAATGGGAAAAGCAGATAAATGTAGCGCTTTGGACACCAAGTCGGATCCCAGCTCTCCCAGTAGCTGTGACCTCGAGCACGTCCCCTTACTATGGTTATCCGTGTTTCTAAACACAGTCTTCTCCCACTTTGTTTCCGACACAGTTTCCTTACGCTGCCCCTCCTCCCCAAGAACCAGTGAAGACTCTGAGAAGCCTGATCAACATCCGAAAGGATACACTAAGACTCGTCAAGTAAGTTCAAGTTCCCAGCCGGCGGGGGCCAGGTTCCAGGGGCCCTTCTTCGTGAAGGGGCAGCCGACTCCCCAGGGGACCCACAGAGCGGTTTCTGCCAGACCCAGAGCCCGGCCTCTAGGCCTCCGGGCCGTGGGCTGCTTGCATGAGGGGTCTCCGCACCTAGATTGTTCAGAACTTTCTCTGATAGTCGGTGTTTGGGAAGAACTTTCACTCTCCTGGAAGCTGTCATGATTACCCCGATTTGGTGAACCTTCCAGAAAAAGAACAGTTGGAGGAGAAAGTGAATTCTGCAGATACCTCGACAAGCCTGTGTGAAGATGGGATGTTTGAACTTGGTGCAGGAAATCCTTATTTTATTGCCTATATTTCCTTTTTAATTTATTCTTAATCTCATGTGCCCTTCCTCTGGTGCACTGGGTTTGTTGTTTAATCGCCACTGTCAGTGCTAATTGTCACCATCATCTGTCTTCTTTGTGCTGTCCCTGAGATAACACAATTTTCTTTTCTTTCCTTTTTTTTTTTTTGGCAGCATGGCAAGGCTTGTAGGATCTTAGTTCCCTGACTGGAGATTGAACCCAGGCCCCCTGCAATGGAAGCACGGAGTTCTAACCCTGGACCACCAGGGAAGTCCCAGAGATAATGTGATTTTTAAACAGATGCTGCTCTCCAGATAGCAAGTCTGTCTACTAAGACTCACTGGTTCCCTGGGGAGACAGTTTGGTTAGGGCAAACCAGAGGTCCCACATTCTTCTCAGTTGACAAAGGAAGATGACTCGGAGAGCATTTTATGCTTGTATAGGTCAGGGAATTTATTTCTCTCTGATCATCTTTTTAAAATATAAGCACTTCGGGGACTTCACTGGTGGTCCAGTGGTTAAGACTTCCAATGCAGGGGGTGTGGGTTCGATCCCTGCTCAGGGAGCTAAGATCCCACATGCCTCGAGGCCAAAAAACCAAAATATAAAACAGGAGCAATATGGTAACAAATTCAATAAAGACTTTAAAAATGGCCCACGTCAAAAAATAAATTTTTAGGAATAAAATATAACCACTTCATTGAGATATAGTTCATATACCATACAGCTCATTCATTTAAAGTGTACAATTCAGTGATTTTTTTTTTTAAGTATTTATTTTTTTATTTGGTTGCACCGGGTCTTAGTTGCGGCAGGCAGGCTCCTTAGTTGTGGCATGCAAACTCTTAATTGCGTCATGTGAACTCTTAGTTGCGGCATGCATGTGGAATCTAGTTCCCTGAGCGGGGATCAAACCCGGGTGCCCTGCGTCGGGATCGCGGAGTCTTATACGCTGCGCCACCAGGGAAGTCCCCCGATTCAGTGATTTTTAGTTATTCACAGAATTGTGCAACCATCACTACTATCTAATTTTAGAACATTTTCATCACCCCGAAAAGAAACCCGATACTCATTATTCATCATCCCCCATTTCCCCCCGAAACCCCTCTTCCCGGCCTAAGCAGCCACTAATCTGTTTTCTGTCTCAGTTTTTTAATATTTTATTTGTCCCTGAGGTTTTCAACTGCCTCCCCAGCCGCTCGCACCCCCGGGGTCAACCCTGGGGACGGCGCAGCCAAGGGGAAACTCTTTTGCTGCAGAAGAGTCCGCAGCCGGCCGTCCCCCCTCCACTGGGGAGTTCCTGCCGCAGCAGGATAGATGGAGGCTACTGAGGCCTCGGGAGCCTGCCAGCTGTCAGCTGCTCCGGCTACTTGTTTCTCTCATCACATATGGTCTGCTCGCGTATTTGATGGAGATGGATTCAGGGGTCTGAGCCCCCTTGAGGTCCTGGCCTCGGACGTGGCAGCCTGGCTGCAGCTCTAGAATAAAATGAGGCAACTGCTCTGAGCTTCTGGTTCTCACCTGTAAAATAGTGAACCAACCTTACCTTTCATGGCTGTTGTCAAAATTAAAGGGGATAATGAAAGGGAAAGCACCTGGTGATCAATAAATGTTAAGATGAAGGGTAGTTTTGATTTTGTTTTTTCCGAGATGGGACTAAAGTAAATTCTGATTCTCAGATTTCCAGGTAAAGGTGGAGGATTGAACATGTACCTTTGCTTCCTCTCCAAACCCCACTAAACAATAATGAGTATTTTTAAACAGCACAAATCCACAAAAATTGGGAGAGTGGGAAAGGAGCAACGGCAACAAAATTTTAGAGGCTGGGGCTTCCCTGGTGGCGCAATGGTTAAGAATCTGAATGCAGGAGACACAGATTCGAGCCCTGGTCCGGGAGGATCCCACATGCCGCGGAATAGCTAAGCCCGTGTGCCACAACTACTGAGCCTGCGCTCTAGAGCCTTCGAGCCACAGCTACTGAAGTCCGCGCGCCTAGAGCCCGTGCTCCGCAACGAGAAGCCACCGCAATGAGAAGCCCACGCACCGCAACAGAGAGTAGCCCCCGCCCGCTGCAACTAGAGAGCCCACACACAGCAACGAAGACCCAACGCAGCCAAAAATAAATAAATTAATTAATTAATTTAAAAAAATTTTAGAGACTGGAAACAGGTGATGAATGTTAAATAACTTACTAAACCTGAGAAATCAGGATCCTGAGCAAACAGAAGGAAAAGCTGAGAATCACCAGTTTGTACTGTGGTTTCCCCCAGAAGGCTCAGGAATTGGCAGTTCCAGGTACCTCTGGACATCTTGGGGGTGGGGGGTGCTAAAAGGAGGGAGGTTAGTGGAAAGTCTGCTTGAGAGGTATTCAGATCCCCCCTCCCTTAGACTACACAGCCAGAACTACCCTCCCACACCCTGGCAAAAGGCTGGCAGACGATGCTCACTGGAAAAGTTCGAACAAAGAATCTCTGGACTTGGGGGACCGAGGCACAGCTAAGGGCTGGACTCAGTACTAAAATCAGGGGGTTAAGTGAATTCAGAAACGTTGGATGCTGAGCCCTCCAGCCTGCCCCCCAACCCCAACTCTAAGCCCAGAATGCCAGCAGCCAGGCCATTGTTAGAAGAGAGGAAAACTGTTCTTTGGACAATCAGACGCCCCCAGGTGGGAAGACCAAAGAGACTGGTGCTGGAGATCCCTCACCAGACCCAGATGAGTCCCCAGGGAAGCCTAGCATCCCCAAGCCCCACTATGCACTCAGTTCCCATCAGGATTTTTGTTTTTTTTTTGGCCGCGTGCCATGAGGGATCTTAGTTCCTTGACCAGGGATCGAACCCCTGCACCCTGTAGTGCAAGCGTGGAGTCCTAACCGCTGGACCGCCAGGGAAGTCCCCATGGACCACAATTAGGGGGTTTAAATGTCTTAGTATGAGCAGACAACCAAAGATTCTCAGATGTATAAGGAACGCCTATCGTATGAAAGACAATTGTAAAACAAGCCAACAGGGGGAAAAAGTGGAAATAAAAACTGTGCAGGAAGAGGAAACCTTGATTTGTAGCCTCAGAGACATAGAGAAGATACTGCCTTCTTATTTCACGGACGCAGTGACACAAAGCGTTTAGCAAACAAACAAGGCTCTCGGAGCTTAAAAACGTAGAAATGAAAAAACCAATAGAATATCGGAAGAAAAGTTGAAATGTTCTAGGAAGTGGAGCATAAAGGCAAAGCTATGGAAAACAGAAGAGGAAAGATACGAAGAATAGAAGGTCCAACAGCCAACGAATGGTTCTAGAAAGAGAGAATGGAGAACATAGAAGGAAGGAATCACCGATGATGTACATAATTTAAAGAGTTTCTACAAAGGTCCACCGAGTGCTCAGCCCAATCGAGGATGAAAGCGACCCTGGGAGCTAAAAGATAATGCAGTGATGCTCTGAAATGACTTTTTAAAAGTATTTATAATCCAGAATTCTTTACTCAGCCAGACTTTTTTTTTTTTTTGGCCTCGTGGCTTGCAGGATCTTAGTTCCCCAACCAGGGATTGAACCCGTATCCTCAGCAGTGAAAGCACCGAGTCCTAACCACTGGACCACCAGGGGATTCCCTCAGCCAGACTTTCAATGACGTGTGATTGTATAATAAAATCTCTCGAAAAGTTTATCCCTCCAACACACCCTTTTTCAGGAAGCTACTGGAAGTTGTGCTCCAGCAAAAGGAAAGCGTAACCCAAGAAAGAGGAAGCCAGGAGGTGCAGGAAGCATGCGATTCTCCGGGAGAGAGGCAAAAGGGACACACAGGGAGATGGGACAGGGAGATTCCAGGGTGGCAGCCATGTGCAGGTATGGAGGGATCAGGGTCCAGATGGAGCAGGTCAGAAGGCTCCATAAGTGTCCTGCTCAAGAAGACAAGGTGCACAGAATACCTGGTACGTCTGAACGTCGAGATGTAGACAGCCAAAGAGTTTGAATTTGAATTAGTGACTAGTGCATAAAAGACTAAGCAACTGAAAAAAAAGCAAAATGAGCACAAGCTCTAAGAAAAACTTATGCAGGAAAGGAAAAATTATTAGAGATTACTCTGTGGCTGAGCTGTGAATAATGTTGATGGACTCACAGTCGTATAGACGAAGATGTCCTGAGCTAACAAAATCATGGTGTATCACATGGTGGAAGGGGTGTCCCTATATGGAGCAGAGTGAGGAAAGAGAAAGTCTCATCTCCATAGTAGGAGGTCAATAGATAATGCCTAAAACTGAAAAATTAACATGCAGATAAATGCCAAAATGGTCAGCTACAGAGGTAAAGGCGGTTTTCTCTAAAGAAGAGGAAAAGGGACAGAAAGAGACCTGCTGGTTTTTTGTCACAAGCCTTGTGGAAACTATTTAAACTATGTGATTAGTAACTTTGATTAAAATTAAAAACTATTTTTTGTAAAGCCTGGCAAACGCACAAGGATGTTGACTGTGGCACCGTGAAATATCAGAAATCCCCTAAATGCCCCCTGATAGTGGTAACAAAGCGCTCTGCCGTCATTCAAAATGAGGATGGAAAGTGTATGATCACAGAGGGAAGCCCACAATACGTTCAATTAGAAAAAGAAAACAAGGGACATCCCTGATGGCGCAGTGGATAAGACTCCTTGCTCCCAATACAGGGGGCCTGGGTTCAATCCCTGGTCAGGGAACTAGATCCCACACGCATGCCACAACTAAGGAGCCCTCGAGCCGCAACTAAGACCTGGTGCAACCAAATAAATAAATATTAAAAAAAAAAAAAAGAAGGGAAATCCCTGGCAGTCCAGTGGTTAGGACTCTGCACTTCCACTGCAGGGGGCATGGTTCCAACCCTGGTCAGGGAACTAAGATCCCACAAAAAAAAGAAAAGAAAAAAGATTACTTTGAATATATTAATTTGCTACTCCCAAATGCTGAGTCTTTGTGGTTTTCTAGATGTGCCGAGGAAGTGAAGACCCCGGGAGAAGAGGCCAGCAGAGCGAAAGTCCACTACAACGTGGAGTTCACCTTTGACACGGATGCTCGGGTGGCCATCACCATCTATTATCAGGCCACCGAAGAGTTCCAGAATGGGATTGCCAGGTAAGAACAAAGGACCAGGGGAGCCACGTCCTTCCTAGACAGGTTAGGGTCTGTGCCTGACGTGCTCACCTGTGGAGGAAAACATTCTTTTTCTACACCCAGGTGAGAGCTGGTTGCTGAATTTGGATTTTCTTCTACACAGCCTTACTTTTTCACCTTTCCCCTTCAAACTGTGTCATCTTGGTACAGTGACAGATAGCAGCATAGTCCTTCAGGTCATCATGATGCTGTTAAAAATCTATTAAGCTACCTTTCTGTGGATATGTGGGTTGAATAGATAACTTTAATAGCATTACCAAGCAAGGGCAAAGGAAAGAGATTATAAAGAAGATCTTTTCTTCTCTTTTCTCTTCCACTCTCTACTGAGAACCTGTTGATAACTGAGAACAGGCATGAGACAGAGGAAACTGTCAGTAACTTTTGCTTTGCTTCCCACTTTGATCAACAGCTACATCCCCAAAGACAACAGCCTGCAGTCAGAGACGGTACACTACAAGCGTGGAGTGTGCCAGCAGTTCTGCCTGCCCTCCCACACCGTGGACCCCTCCGAGTGGGCTGAAGAGGAGGTGAGCTGCCGGCTGGCGGAGGGGCCCGGCCACTGGGAGAAAGTGCAGGGCAGGTTCTGCCCACAGACCCACAGGGCGTGGGAGCTACTCAGGACCCTGGCCAGCAGCAAAGGATGGGCCCGGGTACTCGAAGGCCATGCTCCCCTTCAGCCTTGTAACGTCTTCATGCCCAGAGTAGCCCATTAACCCAGGATATTTTGAGAAAGCCGTGCCCAAAGGAAAGACCTGCAGGTTAGAAGCCTTTACATCTAGGGGATTTTTTACAAAGAGACTGGTGGCCTTCAATTCCACGGACTTAGGTAGTTAACCAGGTTGATGGAAGAGGTGCAGAGATGAGGTTCAGGCTTCCTGACGAGACCTCCCTTTTCTGATGGATTACTGTGCCCTTTAAGTGTGTTAAGTCCCTTTTGTTTTTTCTTTTTCCTTTTCTTTCAGCTTGGCTTTGACCTGGACAGAGAGGTTTACCCGTTAGTGGTCCATGCTGTGGTGGATGAAGGAGATGGTACGGGTGCTTCCTGTCTTCTTGGGCTGCACACGTGCCCGTATGTAGCGTGCAGGCCTGGCAGCGGCTGCGGCCTCAGAACAGCACGCCTCCCCCGTGGGTATCAGGCAGTTCCCACATCCCCACGCACTCTTGCTCCCACGCTTCTCGGGCACCGAGAGTCCTACTGGGTGACGTAACCTGCCCCTTCCCGTGACAGCCAGAGGGTTCGTGTTGCCAGACTGTGGGACCCGGGGAAGGTGAGTGGAATCGAGGTGTGTTGTGGGCTTTCTTCTTCTTCATCCACGTGCCTTTATTTGTTTCAGAGTATTTTGGCCATTGCCACGTCCTGCTGGGCACTTTTGAAAAGGTCAGTGGGTAATGTTACAGGGCCTCACTTTGGTACATGTTGCTCTGTCTTTCCTGTGAGGACACGTGGAGCCCTGTTCGCTGGCTGCCTGGGCTCGGAGGCTGCGCAGGGAGCTGGGGGAAGCACCACACCGGGGGCTACGCCACCAACTGGCTGCATGACCTTCAGCTCCTTAGGCCTTGTTTCCTCTTCTTTTTTTTTAATATTTATTTATTGGCTGCGTCGGGTCTTATTTATGGCACTCAGGATCTTCATTGTGCTGCCAGGGCTTCTCTCTAGTTGTAGTGCATGGGCTCAGTAGTTGCGGCGCTCGGGCTTAGTTGCCCCACGGCATGTGGGATCTTAGTTCCCTGACCAATTCTTAACCACTGGACCACCAGGGAAGTCCATCATTTCCTCTTCTTAAAGAAGAAGGGCTAGACTATGTGCTTGAAGACCCTTCCCGCATTAGGAGTCTGTCATTCCACACTGGCAGGGCGGGGGGTGGGGGCTGGGGGGGCCTCCAGGAGGTGTGTAATTGAGAGAAGTAACAAAAGAACAGCTGATCCTCGTTGCCCTCCTTCATAACTGTGTATTTTCCCTCCAGCACACAGATGGGACTTTCTGTGTCAAGCCCCTCAAACAGAAACAAGTAGTAAGTATTCGAGGGCCAGGGACTGTTGGTGTACCCCCTTCTCTCTCTCCACTCTTTTGCTAAAGCACTCTTCTTTCCCTTCCACCACCACCCCCCTTTTTTTAAATCAAAGAAGAAAAGCAAACAGGGAATGCTTTTCTGTGTTGGAAACTACTTGGGTGGCCTGAAAGGAATACTGATTTTTGATATCTCTGTTGTTCCCCAATTGTTGGTGGTGAGGTAGCCATTATCTGAGCAGGGGACTTTAGAAAATGAAAGGACAAGATTTATCTCCTGACTTTAGGTTTAGGGAGAATGTTTTTATTTAAAATGCCAGGGTGAGAGACATTTCCAGCTAAAGGATAAAAGTATTGGGGTCCAGTTCAAGGCCAATTGGAGCTCTTGGCTTAATTTATCCCAACATTCCTTTTCTCACATTCCAAGTTTGCTGCCCATCCGCCCCCTTCCAGAATGATCAGGCAAGTTATGCATATGTTGCTGGAAGTCCTAACCCCCGCTGTGTGCCAGCACTTTCCTTCCACTCTTGCAGAGGCAGGAGGAGGGTCACGGAAGACAAGGAGGGGAGAGGTGTCAGTGGCATTGCCAAGGGAAGGTGTGTCATCACACAAGGGTGTGGAGCAGTCGGGTGGGGGGCAGGGTAGACCTCGGGTTGAGATGCAAAGAAAGCCGCCACCCCCACCCCCGAAGATGGGTGACAGATATCTGAAATTCTACATCATTCATTCTTTCAGGTATTAAGTGCTCTCCACCCTTAATGAGGTCAATAGTAGTCAGTAATACTTTAGTATGAATTTGTTGATAATGTCCTTTCCAATATAATCACTGTGTTAAAGCAAGTTTTAAGAGAGGCAGAGGAGATAACAGATCCTGAGCCCAGGGTACAGCCTGGAAAGGCCTGGCCTCAGTGAGTTGCCTCATGGGAAGGCCTGGTTCCCCAGGACTCCTGGATGGGATGGAAAGGCTAGGGTAGCTCAAGGGAAATGGTTTATCTCTTCTTCTGTCGCTAGATTGGCATCAGCAACAGCCTTTGTCAGACTGGAGAGCGGGATGCGACATCGGTGACAGGCTGGGCCTTAGGGGCGGGGATAACTGGGACAGGGTGGGGGCAGGGGAGAGGGGTGGGCAGGCGTAAGGAAACAAGGGAGGGGCCAGCTCTGGCACCAACATGGCCCAAGCTAGTGGGAGTCAAACGGGGCACTGAAGTTGAGGTTCTAATGTTTTTTGGTTTTTTGGGGGCGTGTTTTGGCTGTGCTTCGGGGCTTGCCGGATCTTAGTTCCCCGACCAGGGATTGAACCCAGGCCCCCTGGCGGTGAGAACGCTGAGTCCTAACCACTGGACCGCCAGGCAGTTCCCAAAGTTGAGGTTTTAAGGAGCAGGGCCAACAGAGGTCATATTTTGCTGCGTGTTGGAGATGGGGTGGCTCCGTGGCCCTGGAGGGGGCACAATCGGCCCCTCCTTCAAGGTCCTGCTCTCTCTTTGCTTCTGCATTTTCCCCTCTTTTCCTTGCCCATTTCTTCTCTTTCTTTCCCATTCACATTGCTTCCCGTTTGTAATGTCTAAACTTAGCTTTTATTATTACATAGCCAATGCTTCTGACACGTGGTCTTCCTTTTCCTAGTTTCCGCCTTCCTTGACTGTCCGTTATAGCGACCTGCAGTACGAGTGTTACTGTTGTATTTGCGCACGTTCCCTATTGGGCATAAGGGCGGGTGAATGAAGCATTTGATTTCCGTTCCCCTCCCAGAGAGAACACATGAGTAAATAAGAGCCTCCTTTACTCTTCTAGGCCTTTGATTTTTTTCATTGTGAATCAGTAGTCCTTGGTTACCGAAGGAGGTTGGGGGGTGGGGGGTGAGTTCCCACTCATCTCTCGGTAGAACCAGCCTCTGCCCTTGAACTTTTCCATTGGCTCTTCAGGTGGATGGGGTCAGCTACCTCCTTCAGGAGATCTATGGAATTGAAAACAAGTACAACACGCAAGAGTGTAAGGCAAGTTCCCTCCGCAGTTCTGAATGTACTCTTCCCAGGAGGCAGAGTGAGAACTTCTCTGATCCTGCCAGGATCTGGGAACTTAGCATGCCAAGCTCTGGAATCCACTTGGTCCTAGAAGGGTATTCCTTCTTCCTCGTTTCAGATGTTTAGACTTATATAACGTTGGAAATGAGAATATAGGCTGGTTCGGATCGGTTCTTCGGCAGGGCTCTGCTCACTCAGTTCATTGCTCCCCACTTCCCTGGGTGGCCTCCTGGGCCCCTTCAGCTCCGACTTTCAGACAGGACCAAATCTCAGCCTCCGAGGACGAGCTTGAGACAAACAGTTGCCAGAAGAAGTGAAACTGAGTGTGTGCCAGTGCACTTGGTAAACTCCCAAGTTCAACGTAGTTCACCAAGTGCATTGTCTCAGCTCTGCAGGCAGGCTGCCTTCGAAAGAAGGTATGTGACGTGAGGGTCTTTGTGACACTGGCTCAATTTCTGTCCCCCGGCCAGGTGGCTGACGATGAAGTGAGTGACAACAGTGCCGAGTGTGTGGTGTGTCTCTCAGACGTGCGGGACACCTTGATTCTGCCCTGTCGTCACCTCTGCCTGTGTAACACCTGCGCCGACACCCTGCGCTACCAGGCCAACAACTGCCCCATCTGCCGACTGCGTAAGCCCCGGAGGCCCTGCTGGGTCCCCGAGGTCAGCCCTCGGGGGGGAGAAGGGGTCGTGGCTTCTGTGCGGGCTCTTGTCCGTCCTGACTCCTGCATCACCGTGTCCTGATGGCCTGTTTTCTTCTTCACAGCCTTCCGGGCACTGCTTCAGATCAGAGCCATGAGGAAGAAACTGGGCCCTCTGTCCCCAACCAGCTTTAACCCCATCCTCTCATCCCAGACATCCGACTCAGAAGAGCATTCAGTAAGTTGGGCTTTTTTCACCTTTTGTCCTTCTTCACGTGACTTTGTGGCAAGTAATTAAACCTTGGCATTCTGAAGTACTGAGTAAGCTGGCCGAGATCATGTTGTGTTAAAAACCAGCCAATAGTGCAGTGGAAAATGAGGTTCTGATCATTAAAAGCTCCCCTTTCCACGTTGGGGACTCAGCGTCCAGTTAACATTTAGCATCCCTAGAGCTGTCAGCTTGCTGTTTCACTCCAGTGTCCGGGCGGATGGGGGTGGGGATGGGGTCCAGCTCTGGAACGCCCCCAAGCAGAAACAAGGGGATGATTGTTTGGGATTTAGATACAATTTACCATTTTTATCTGAATCCTCCGAGAAGGTAACTGTTTTTCTTTGTCTTATTTCGTGGCTTCAGGGACTGGGAGCCACGTAGATGAAATAATTCACCTCTGTCTCGTGGTGTAAGTGATGGTGTCAAGCCTCCACGCTTTGTAGTTATAGACCAGAAGGTCTTTTTTTTTTTTTTTTTAACATCTTTATTGGGGTATAATTGCTTTACAATGGTGTGTTAGTTTCTGCTTTATAACAAAGTGAATCAGTTATACATATACATATGTTCCCATCAGAAGGTCTTGTCTTTAGGTTAACACGCTAGTGGAAGAGATTAATTACCAATTATTCACTAAATGGTATTGGAATGATTAGGTAGTGCTTTAGGGAGGAACAATGAGTTTAGCACTTCAGTTCTTACCAGATAACAAATTCCAGGCGGAGTAACTAGTTAACTGCACTAAAAACAGAGCAAGCCAAACATTAAAAACCTAGAATAAATTATAGATGATTCTTTAGTTGACTATGGATGGGAGAGGGCTCTCTAAGCTTGAAAACAATGGAATGCTACCAAAAAAAGAACCTGTAGATTTTTTTTTTTTTTTGGCCACGCCGCGCAGCATGTGGGATCTTAGTTCCCCAACCAGAAATCAAACCCGCACCCCCTGCAGTGGAAGTGCAGAGTCTTAACCACTGGACCGCCAGGGAAGTCCCGAACATGTAGATTTTATCACATAAAAATTTTTTTTTTTAGATGTGTAAAAGATGACCAAAGTTAAAACCAAACAGCAAATCATCTAAAGAAAAAAAATGTACTCACAACATTTGCATCAGAGGAAAGGCTAGTATCTTTACCATAACTCACTTGAATGAAATAGTAGATAAATGGGCAAAGGATACATAAAAAATTTCTCAGAAGAGGAAACATAGCTGGTCAACAGTCATTTTTTAAAAAGTCAACCACGTTAAAAATCAACAACATGCAAATTAAGATGAGAGACCATTTTTCACCTTTCACCTTTAAAAACTTCCTTTTTTAAAGATACCCCATGCTGGCCGAGAAGCAATTAAAACAGGTAGTCTGTACTGCCTGTAAGGGTATAACTAGAAAGATCACTGAAAATAAACAAAACAGCGGTATATATTAAGAGCCTTAAAAACATTTGTACTTGGTAATCTAAGGTCTTAGAATTTAATACCCAGAAAATGATCTGAGAAAAAGAGATTTATGCACGATGGATGAACAGATGTTCATCAAAGTGTTGTTTACAGTAGGAAATGGACACAGCTAAATAGCCAACACCAATGGAAGAGTAAGGAAATGTATGGTATCTATGAAAAGGGATGCATGTGAAGGAAAATATTTATGTTCTGTGAGGTAAGCGGGGTATAAAATGATCATTAACACATTGATTACAACTGTGTAAACAGTACAGAGGAAAAAACATTGGAAGAAAATAACACCAGAATGCTAACAAAAGTTATCACTTTGGGTGATTTGATGGTTGATGACTTTTTTCCTTCTTTCCACTTTTATGTATTTTCCAAATTTCCTGTAATGAACATATATTTCTACCGTAATCGGAAAAAATAAACAGTATTAAGAAGAAGTTCATCAGTAAGCAGCGTCAAGGAACACGCGGTTCTCTGAGAAATTATCTTTCTTCTGCTTCTAATACAGCTTTCCTTTGCCAGAGCCCCAGACTAGATGTAAAAGAAAGCGTTTTTCCAATGCAGAGGAAGGAACACGCTCATACCATAAAACGAAGAGTATTTAATTAATTTCCCAACCTGTCTCTGATTCCCCTAGTCCTCAGAGAACATTCCACCGGGTTATGAAGTGGTATCTCTTCTGGAGGCCCTCAATGGGCCCCTTACCGCATCCCCAGCAGTCCCCCCACTCCACGTGCTTGGAGACAGACACCTCTCGGGAATGCTGCCTTCCTACGGCAGTGACGGCCACCTGCCTCCTGTCCGGACGCTCTCCCCCCTCGACCGCCTGTCCGACTGCAGCAGCCCAGGACTCAAGCTCAGAAACAGTCTCTCCAAGTGAGTAGCCAGCATGCAGTAGTGTTGGCCCTGGGGTCTTTGATGAGGTGCTTTCAATCCATCTTTCACCTCCTCGGTGCTGGCTCGAGTCCCAAGTCCCAGGGCAGTGTAGACCCTCTGGGCTGTTCCCAGAGCTGCTCATTGCACTGAAGACCTGGGCTAGCACCTGAGGGGTAGTTATCCCATCCCTTGGGAGAGGAAAATAAGATGGTACATGGGTACTTAGGAGGATCCAGACGGACGAACCTCTCATGGGTTCTGTTGTGGGAGGAGAGTATGGAGTATAGGGACGATGACAGCGTTAGGGTCATTCAGGCCCCTGGGAGCATCACTTAGTCTGAGGACCGAAGGGACCTTGTGATCTGTGTTTCTTAGGCGTTTACATCCAACTAGGAGCAAGTCATAATAAGCTTCCGCGGCAGAGGAAAGGAGGGTATTTTACACATGAAAATATTGAAACCCTAAACATGTCAGTGGTTTTCGCCCAGTTCAGACACAATTGTTTGAAAGAGCTAAAGGTAAAACTCCGATTTTCCGACGCCCAGAAGAGGTCTCAGACCCTCTGGTGCCCTTTCTCACGTCCCTGCTCCCTCCTTCCTAAGATTTAGGTTCCCTTCGGTTCCCCTCAGGGCCCTCTTCTCCCTGTGACGTCTGGTTAATGGGAGTGCAGGCGAGTTCTGTTCTTTAAGGGGCGTTGGCTGCAGCTGCTTCTCCCTCCCGGCTTATGCAGGTCCATCTCCCAGAATTCTTCTGTGCTGCACGAAGAGGAAGATGAGCGTTCATGCAGCGAATCCGAGACGCCCCTGTCTCAGAGACTGTCAGCCCAGCATCTCAGAGAGGTGATGTGCAGTGTCCTTCCTTGTTTGGTTTCGGACTCCAGGTGCTCTCCTTCCTGCCTGCTGGCCTCTTCCGGCCCGTCTGCTCTCATTCATTCATCAAACGCCTTTTGAACACTCTCTGAGACAGCAGCAAAGGTGTCACCAGACTCAGGCTTTTACCAGTGTACAGGGCCTGTGTTACTGACCAGGCACGATCCTTTATGCTGAAGACAGCAGCAGTGGGGACACACAAAAGTCCTGCCCTCCTGGCCGCTTACAGGCTTCGTGGTTGGGGTGGGATGGACACAAAAGACAGTCAGTACAAAACATATGTGTCAGGTGTTACCGGGGATCTGTGTGTCACGTAAGGGTCGGGAGGCTCGCTTTAAAAAGTGGTCCATGGAGCTTCCCTGGTGGCGCAGTGGTTGAGAGTCCACCTGCCGATGCAGGGGACGCAGGTTCATGCCCCGGTCCGGGAGGATCCCACATGCCGCGGAGCAACTGGGTCCGTGAGCCATGGCCGCTGGGCCTGCGCGTCCGGAGCTTGTGCTCCGCAACGGGAGAGGCCACAACAGTGAGAGGCACGCGTACCAAAAAAAAAAAAAAAAGTGGTCCATGGACAAGGGGACTCCCCTGGCAGTCCAGTGGTTAGGACTCCGTGCTTCCACTGCAAGGGATGTGGGTTCGATCCCTGGTTGGGGAACTAAGATCCCACATGCCACGCAGTTGCAGGCAAAAAAAAAGTGGTCCATGGGCAGAGGAGGTGAGATGAACTGGGCAGATGTCTGAGGAGGGCGGGTTCTGGACGCAGGCGCAGCCGGTGGAAAAGCTGGGCGGCTGAGTGGAAGATGGGATACTCTACCCTGTGCGCCTCTACCCTGGCTTTATGTAACAGAGGTCAGCGGGCTGTCGAGCCCACCCCTGGTAAGGCGGTGGGCTAGGTGCAGCGGAGCATAGGAAAAGCGGTCCCTGTCCCATGGTCCAGTAGGAGACAGGACACGTACATGAATAACAACACCACACCTGGCACATAGGTGTTAGTAAGTGTTTGTTGAATGAGTGAATGAATTTTAACCAGAGAAAGGAAGTGCTCCCAAAACAGAGACACTGACGTGCTGTGGAGGATCGCGCTAAGTGGAGGGAGCCAGAAGCAGTGTGATGGCGGGGCAGCGTTTGAGCTGAATGTCAAAATTTCTTAGACACGAAGAGACAGGTGAGAGAAACATTCCTGGCGGCAGGGACAGTACACGTGAAGCACAGAGCAGAAGTGGGGGCCCTGAGCAGGCCAGTGGTCCAGTGGGAACGTGGCTTCACGAGGGCCCACCTGGCGGAGGTGTGCAGACTGGATTAGGCAGGAGACAGACCAAGCCAGGCAGGAGGGTTGCCTGAACCAAGGTTTGTTTTTTTTTTTTAATTTATTTATTTAATTTATTTATTTTGGCTGCGCTGGGTCTCCGTTGCTGCACGCGGGCTTTCTCTAGTTGTGGCGAGCGGGGGCTGCTCTTCACTGCGGTGCATGGGCTTCTCATTGTGGCGGCTTCTCTTGTTGCGGAGCACGGGCTCTGGGCACGCAGGCTTCAGTAGTTGTGGCACGCGGGCTCAGTAGTTGTGGCTCACGGGCCTAGTTGCTCTGCGGCATGTGGGATCTTCCCAGACCAGGGCTCGAACCCGTATCCCCTGCATTGGTAGGCGGATTCTTAACCACTGCACCACCAGGGAAGCCCATAAACCAAGGTTTTAAGAAAAGAAGACCTGGAAGAGAGAACACAGGCTGTAGAGAGAGAATCAGTAGGCCTTTGCATCTGCCCTGGGGTGCACGGAGGTTACGAGCCCAGGTGACTGATGGGGGTGCTGGGCGCGGGCTGGGGGGCAGGCGGTGTTTGTATTAGATCCATCGAGCTGGAACTAACCCTCCATCCCAGAGGAGAAGCCCAGCAGGTACCGGGGCCTCCGCCGGTTCTGTGCTCTCTCCCTTCAGAAGGAGAGCTGTTTGTAATCCTGGGGAAACCTGGGGTGTTCCCGTGTCACAGCTGCTGGGTGACCTGTGTCACCTGAGCTGCGGTCTTTGTGTGGCTCCAGCAGCTGCTGGGCCTCGGGCAGGATGTGCTTTTGCACACACACCCCCCCGGGAGACAGCCACTCAGGGCCAGGGCTGCATAGAAGTGATGAGAGGAGGAACCGGCCCTCCCTCTGCATGTCGCCTCCTGCCGCCCTGCCCCGATCTCCCCCTCGCCCAGGCCCCCTGCCCTGACCCCTCCCCTCTAACATGTTTGACTGGCGCTTACTTCTTTTCCCCCCAGGAATGTGGCATCACCCCAGAAAGTGAGAACCTGACCTTGTCATCGTCAGGAGCTATTGACCAGTCGTCCTGCACGGGGACGCCTCTCTCCTCCACGATTTCCTCCCCAGAAGGTACGCGATGGTGGGCGGGAGCAACTGCAGGTCCTTCCCCGTCAGCCGAGTCCGTAGTGCTTCTAATATTTCCTCCCGGATGGACTGGGGAGCAGCAAATTAATACCTAAGCAGCAGACAGAACAGGCCCCGGCTTGAGAGGAAGTGAGACTCACTCTCTTGCAATGAGAGGGCGGTCTAGCGGCTGAGCTGGGGGAGAAGCAGGTAGCTCACTCCCAGTCCTGCTGTCGTAAGGTTTTCTTTAACATTATGACAGGGAAAAGCAAATCCCTCATCCCTGAGGTTGATTTTGGAGCTCTAAAACGTAAAGGAGCCAAACCTTGGAAAACCTTCCACCTAAACCCTATTTGGTGAGGGCAAGGCCAGGCCGCTGGCGTCCTCACTGCCTGGGTGCAGCGAGAGAGCTCTGCCCCCAGTCCTCTCACAGCAGCCGGGCCTGACCTCCGTGTCCTTCCTCCAACTCCTGTCTCCAAAGACCCTGCCAGCAGCAGTCTGGCCCAGTCGGTCATGTCCATGGTGTCCTCCCAGATCAGCACCGACACCGTCTCCTCCATGTCCGGCTCCTACGTCGCCCCTGGCACGGAAGAGGACGGGGAGGCTCTCCCCTGCCCCCGGGCCTCCAGCAGGACCCCCTCAGAGGAAGGAGAGGTAAGAGAGGAGCATGGGCTCGCCCTCGCCGCTCTGCTCTGCTCTGTACTCGAGTCCCAAGGAGCTCAGTCCAGGGCCTGCCAGGGAGATCGGCAAAGCCCCCCAGTGCTCGGGAGGGGAGCCCCGGAAAACAGGGTACCGTGTCGTTGAATCAAAGACTCCCTCAGATGTGATCTTCCGTGTGGCACCACTTCTGTCCTGAGGACCTGGTTTGGGTTTGCTGCCAGGCGAGCTGGGTAGGAGAGCCGGTGGCATCTGCACCTTGACTTTTGTCGCTCCTTTGCAGGTGACACCAGCGGCGTCTCCAGACTGCAACTTCGCGGGCCTCGCCGCCGCCGCCGAAGAGCAGGATGCAGAGGTGAGAGCAAGGTGGACGCTGGTGCCCCCTCCCCTGTCAGAGGGACTGCCGGTGCTGGCAGCGGATGCAGATAGGATGGGGGCCGTTCTGGAGGAAGCCTTCCAAGGGGGTGCACTTGGATCTGTTAGAGGCATGGTGCAGAGCAGAGGGACTGTCCGATTAGCAGAGGGCGCTGATCTCAGCGTAGTAGGCGTGGGGTGAGTTCTAGTGGGAAGTCTTCCAGGCCAGACCCTTGAGAGTGTGTTTGCCCTCCAATTCACTTAGTATTTACCTGGGACAGGCATCTCACATCTTCCTGGCACTGGGGGACACAAAGACCGAGTGACATGGCTTTTGCCTGCCCACCCCCCACCAGTCCACCCATCCCGGAGCTCCGTCTGATGGAGGAATCAGAGTTATAACTCAGCGTGAGAAGTGCTCTGACGGAGGTGTGGCCGAAGTATATGGAACGCCCAGCTCACAGTGGGGACTCTACAACTTTCTCTTGAGCCAGGTGTTCTCAAAGGAGTATCTGGATAGGGTTGGGGATCCTAAAGGATTTCTGAAAGTTTTATGATCTCACGGTTTGCTTTTTCATTTGACAACTTTTATTTCCACCTGAGAGAAACAGTGTGAGCTAAACTATGACCGAGGGTATTCCTGACAGTCCTAGGGTCCCTCTGTAACGTGCCTCAGACCTGGTCCCTACAGGCCGATCCTGCCTCGCCAAACAAAATGCCCCTCTGCTGGGCCTCCCAGCCATCTCACACGGACAGGAATGTATAGACACCATGAGGGTGATTAGTTCTGTCTTCTGACAATCAATAGACTCATTTCACTGCTTTCTGGACTCATAGTGCCTTCCTTCTGTCCTAGGGAAATGATGTTCTAGAAGAAGAGGACGGATCACCCACACAAGAAGACGGTAAAAGACCTGGTCTTTTGCTCCCTTTTATTATATTTCTTTCCCGGGTATTGTCTAAAGGGTACAGAAAGGGGCCCTGGTGTGACTTGGTGGCACTGCTCAAGGGTGTGGCTTTGGGGCAAGGTTGTCTTCTTGATGGAATATCAAAGCGAGCAGGGTATCTGAGGACCTCAGCACCCTTCCCGGCTCTCTCTGGGCCTCTGAGCCAAGGCTACAGAAGGTACATGTAATTCTCCATTTACGTTGAGTAGGTCCTGAGGCTTCTTGGGCAACTCCCATCACCTTCCTTCCTGCTTCAGCTTCTCAGCTGAGTCTCACAGAACTGCTCTAGCAGCCCCAAAGTTCAGCTGCAGCAGGAGAACAGCTTCCTCCCCTTGGGGGAACCGACTGTTAGGCAGTAGGTTGTCCTGCCTTAGTGAAGAAAACGGCTGATGTTACAGTAGCAGAAGGATCACAGCCCTGGCGGCACAGCGAAGGTGAGGTGAAGAGACGTTAGCAGCTCAACGTAGACTAGTGTTTGTAGGCCACTGGAACGATTCTCTTTACCATCATTCAGGCCTCAAGTACATATTTTTTAAAAATTGGAATAGTTGGTTTACAATGTTGTGTTAGTTTCAGGTGAACAGCAAAGTGAATCAATTATACATATACGTACATCCACTCTTTTTTAGATTCTTTTCCCATATAGGCCATTACAGGGTATTGAGTAGAGTCCCCTGTGCTCTACAGTAGGTCCTTAATAGTTATCTATTTTATATATAGTGGTGTGTATATGTCAATCCCAATCTCCCAATTTATCCCTCCCCTCCCTTCTCCCCCCCATAACCGTAAGTTTGTTTTCTACATCTGTGACTCTATTTCTGTTTTGTAAATAAGGTCAATTATATCTTCAGTCGGAAGAACTTTGTTTCTAGTAAGCCGAGAAGCGAAGGAACGACCTACATATAGAGCAAGGAAGCAGGGGGGGCGGGCTGGGAATCCCACCTGGGAGTGCAGGACCAGGCGTCCCAGGAACCGGTGTCTCTTCCCTCTGCTCCTCTGAGGTGCCTCCGCAGAAGGGCAACCTCCAGAGCAGACCTGGATCCCAGCCTGGATGCAGATGGCATGCTAGTCGCTTCTGCTTTGGCCCTGGCAGTTGCTTGGGGGGCGGTGTGGTGTGCAGGGGTACGCATGCACACTTGACCACTCTCGCCTGGCCAAGGAGTGCCGGAGGAGGGGTGGTCGCCCAGGCTGTGCCTCTGCCGCACGCGTGCGCCAGCCAAGCCGGGGTTGGGCGCCGCCTCCCCTCGGTTGATGTCTTCAGGGCTCAAGGCTCCGAGTTCTCCATTGTGATTGTCGCCCCCCCCATAGAATATTTGCTTCTAAAAGGCACAGGGCAGTACGTGGTTTCCACCTGACATTCCATACGTGGTTTCCCCCTGACATGCCATACGCAGTAGATGTATGTTTCTTCCTCTCCCTTTCACCAAGGAAACAAAGCGGTGTGGGGGGGCTTGAAAAAATAACATCTAAAACTGTCCGCTTCCCATCTTACACGACTGTAGGTTTCTGGTCAGCCCCTTAAAACATACTCAGAAGAGCAAATTAAGTCTCAAAGAAAATAAATCATAATTTTGCGAACGAAGCGATTCTTTGATTTGAGGTGCAAAATTATGGAACCAAAGAGCTTTAATTGCCGTTTTATGTATTAGTCATTTCGCAGAGTCTTGTGGTCATAAACACACCCCACGTCCACCAACAGACACAGGCCGGAGCCAGGGTCGCTTCCCCCGTGGCTCTCCTAGCTCTTCCAGCCTGGCTTAGCTCTGCTCTGGGCCCGGGTCTGCGTGTCCAAATCCCACAGACCTCCCCAGGGTCTGATTTCCCAGGAACGAAGGCTGGAAAGGGGCCAGTTAAGGAAACAGAGCGAGAACACAAACATACCCACACAGTTTCCTTTATTGTCCACTCTTTACCCACTTAATTATTGTCTTTTATTTAACATATGATTTGATTTTTTTTGTCTCCATCCTTAAGATTTTTATTTTAAGGACAGCAAAGCAGAGAAAAACACAGCCAGGCCCTCTCTAACTGCCTTAACTCCGTTACAGGCCAGAGGACATTCGCATTTCTAGGTATGGAGTGTGACAATAACAATGACTTTGACATCGCCAGCGTGAAAGCACTGGACAATAAGCTGTGCTCTGAGGTCTGCTTACCCGGTGAGTGGCAGTCTGCTGAACATGAACTTGGTGGGAGACGCTCCCCTGCTCGCACCCCTGCTCTCACCCTGGGACACCCATCTCCTGCCCTACAGTTCCTGCAAGAAGGCATGGGCTTTGCTAAGATGCTGGGAGCCAGTTGCTGAAAGGAAGTGAGGCGGCCTCGGGAGAGTCCTTGGGCAAAAAGCGACTCTGCTCTAAGCGAGACTATTTGGGCATGAAGAAAGGCGCAAAAATCCCTCCAAATCCTTCCGATTTGGCCTGACCGTGCCCCCTCCATCATGATCTTGCAGATGCCATGGCAGGGGGCCTGGTCTTGTTTCCATCAACAGGCAGTTTAAGGCAGACACGGCCTCTGTGAGAAGGTCTTGGAAAGAGAGCCTGAGCCCTTGAAAAGGGAACCTGTAGCTCCTCAGAGGAGAGTGTTTAGTTAGGATCAGAGAGGAATTTCAAAGCCAGCGTTTTATAGACTAGCTCTGTGACCCAGTGAGCCCTGGGCTACCAGTTGCCTTGTGCTCCCTAGATTTGGATCCCAATGGAATGATCAGGGGTCGAGGGTGACTCTTCTCCCTGGAGCCCTAACTCTATAAATTCAATCAGGGCTGTCAACGTGCTCCATATTCCTTCTCATGACAGTAAACTGAATCTGGGATGAGTTCTCAGGAGGAGCCCACCTGTCAGTCACACGCTGGGCACTGATGTCCCTCTGCTCCGTGCTCACCAAGGGCTCCACCAACCATGGCTCTAAAGCCACGTCTTGCCCAGTGGACTAGGTCGAAATTGCCCCTCCTGGGTTCACGGCAGAGACTGCCTTCATTTTGCGTGGTTTGTAATCTCTTAAACATGCCCTGGACATGTTTAAGCTTCAGGACAGCCACGTCTCGTCGTGGGTCCAGTGCTTTACTCTCTTGGCGACGTGGCTACAGGCGCTGGAGGGACACAAACTCCTGTGGTTGCCACTCTCCATCAGCTTGCAAAAGACCCAGGTCCTCACCCCTCTGGCCCCATGTAGGCTTGTGGTGGAGGAAGCCGTAATCCCCGGAGACGCCTCCCACAGCCTTCCCAAGGGCTCTCCGGTCCCTTCCCACTTAGCGTTGACCCAGCCAGGCCTGGGCCAGAGCGGCTGAGGTCCAGGGTACACTTCACTTCCTGCCTTCCCACTCTTTACCTGGCTTCTGTCTGTCCATTTGTTTCTCATGTCTTTTTGCCAAATGTACGTCTGTCTGTCCAGTTTGTTTATTTTGAAACTCATTTATGTTATCCAGACTTCGTGTGAAAGTTCGTGTTCACCCACACCCAACCCCAAGCTTGCTGGGCGTGCGCACATCCGAGGGGCTCTCGCTGAGGCTTCCATTCCTAACTGGCAAGAGCCTGTATTTTAATATGCTGAAATTTTCCAGGAAAAAGAAATATTTGTGAGAATAGATGAATCCCTGTTCCACAAAAGCGGGAATGCTTCTGTGGCGAAGGTTACAGGCAGGATTTGTCTTGGTCACTAGTTGGGGAAGATGACATCTCTGCCCTCTCTCCGCCCTGTGTCTGTGGCAGCTGTGCCGGCCAGCCACTCACTGGGCTTCAAGAGAGGAATCTAGGCTCCTGCCTCCCCCCAGCGGCTCCCCACCAACCCCCGTTTTTTGGCAGAGAGAGCTACTGGGATTGTTTCAGCCACCCATGCTGGTGGAAGCTGACCCCAGGCATCTGCTTCCTCCTGTCCCTAACTCCCCAGGCCTCTGCTTCCTCCTGTCCCTAACTCCTTCTGGCCAAGCTGCTGGTGGATGTTTATTCCACTCTGGGATTGCAGCAGGGGAGTGAGACCTGGAAGGAAGACAGTGCCTGGTCTTCCTTACGGTGATCTCGGGAGCCAGCCATTCTCAGATTAAACTGGCTTCACCCTTCAGGCCAGACGTGAAACCCAATGACGGTGGCGGCTGCCGGGAGAGGGACTTGAGGGTCACATCGTAGCCTCACCCCGAGGTCTCAAGGGCTCTTACGGGAGAAGGAAGTGCATCTGCTCTCTTGGTAAAATGTTTCTCGGGTTCTGCTGTTAGCATCACACTGGTAGCAAAGTGCTGGGGAACTCTCTGGAAGCATCTGTCGGGTTAATGACAGGAGTATCCACTTTGGTAGGTCCCGTGGAATCAACAGGCCTCACCACGCTCAGCTGTAAGTTCAAAGTTCCATCCTATGACTGAGGTGCCTCAGGCTGGCTTGGCCGTCAGGACAGCTTCTCAGGCACTTGGTCCCCCTCTCCACGCTGTTTCCCTCCCCACACGGATACCACTCCCCTCACGGAGCGCCCGCAAGGAGGGAACCCAGGGAGCATCCCATGGTCCACCCTCCCCAGGCCCACACGTGCTCTGCCAGGAGCCCCAGCTGGCGGCAGTGGTGGCTCAGGTCCCCATTCTCGCTGCTCTCGTCACCCTTGTGGGAGTGACGCTGAGAGAGCACCTGTGTCATTCCAGCCCCTCTTCCCCTAAGAAGCCTCTGGGTCTTCTTTGGCCCCAAGACCAAGGGGGGGCGATGGTATGTTCTGAGATTGTTCTGCAAGGTTCTCAAAGGGAGAAAATCTGAGTTGACCATTGTAGGTGGTGAGCCGATTAGAATCGCGAGGCCATGCTAGGTAGACGGGGCTCCGAGGAATCTGATATAGTATCACACAGGCGGCAGGATAGTGGTCAGGGGACCAGTGACAATTCTGTGAAAAGGCTCTGGGGAGTGTGATGGGAAAAAGCAAAGATAATTTGGGTTTATTAGTGGAAATACAAATGTGGTTTTTGTTTTTGTTTTTTTGCGGTACGCGGGCCTCTCACTGTTGCGGCCTCTCCCGTTGCGGAGCACAGGCTCCGGACGCGCAGGCTCAGCGGGCACGGCTCACGGGCCCAGCCGCTCCGCGGCATGTGGGATCTTCCCGGACCAGGGCACGAACCCGCGTCCCCTGCATCGGCAGGCGGACTCTCAACCACTGTGCCACCAGGGAAGCCCGATACAAATGTTTTTAAATGACGGCATTGGACGCGAGTGGGCATACCGATGAAATCTAAAAGTATTTATGGAGGGAATTCCCTGGCAATCCAGTGGTTAGGACTCACCACTTTCACTGCAGTGGCCTGGTTCAATCCCTGGTCGGAGAACTAAGATCCTCCAAGCCACTGCGCAGCCAAAAACAAAACAAACAAAAGTACTTATGGAGACCTGAAATAACCCAAGACTAAGACGCCACTAGGAAGGGTTACGCTTCGCAGATACTAAGGAAAAATCTGAATTAACTTTCTCTTTTCCTGGAGAGAAACTCTACAAGATGGTGGAACTGTTACAGACCTTAAATTTAATTAGTGGCTGGGTAGAGGCAGGAAAGAGCTGTGCGGAATCCCCCTAGATGTGCTCCCCAAATCTGCCTCTAGAGGTCTCTTCACTCCCCCATTTCTGAGCCTGAGGTTGGAATTAAGTGGGAACCACCTTCCTCTACCTCCCGTGAAGGATTTTGAATCTCCAGGCCCCCTTTTCTGGCTGAGAGCTGGACGGAATGGTAGCACTCGCTCAGGAAGTCCTCCTGCGCCTTCCAGGCTTACCTTCTGCATCCAGGACGCGCGGAGCAGCAGGGTTTTGCCGAGGGTCTGGCAGAAGCCTTTTCAGAGGAAAGAGCACCACCGACTGTACCAAGAAGCCGGGAGAACAGAGACTTCAGGTCTGAGTCTTGAGGCTGCTTCAGAAGGAGCCAGTTTTCAGCCCTGGCTCAGAATCTGGACCGGTGGTGTTTGTAGCAAGGACTCATGAATTAAGAGCCAGGCAGTCTAGCAGCCAGTGGTGGTGGCGGCGAGGCTGTGGCAGTGTTTTGATTTGACTGTGTGTGTGTGTGTGTGTGTGTGTGTGTGTGTGTGTGTGTGTGTGT
>NW_021703786.1:29796209-29954981 GCF_005190385.1 Monodon monoceros
TGTGTGTGTGTGTGTGTGTGTGTGTGTGTGTGTGTGTGTGTGTGTGTCTTCTCTCCTGTTTACCATTTGCTTTTGGCCGTTCCTACCAAACAGCCGCAGTTCCGGAGTCCTGCCCCATAAACACTGAGGAATAAGTATGAGATCTACCAAATGAACGAACAACTTATTTCATCTGGGGGTTCCTAACTTAAAAGGGCAATCTTGCCTGCTCTTCATCCTGTCACCCTTAGAGGGGAAAAGCACTGTGGACCCATGTGCCGGACTCCGGCGCCCCCAGGGAATAGAGATCCCCACATTCCGTCTGGCTGCGAGAGATACCTAAAAATTTCCTGTCCCACTCACTCCCCTTCCCCTGGGGTCCACGTCCACAGACTATTATTAGAGCCTTAGGGCAGATTATCGTACCAGGACATTTATGGGAAATACACAGTTTATACCCGCTTAATCCTAGTGTTTCTGCCATTAAAGGGTTTCGTGTCTTGGGCTGGCCTAACCTGAAGCTGACCCCAGACATTCGTGAGTGGCCTCCCTCAAACGTGACGCAGTGAGCCTCACGCCCACCCTCCAGGGTCGGCCAGCTCCATCCACAAACTGAGCCCTCTGATGGGCCAGGCATGGCTCTCGGCTCTGCCCGGGAGGAGATCACAGTGTGATGGAGGGTTCAGCAGTTTCCACACAGCGTGAGAAATTGGGTGGTGGTTCAGGCCGGTGGGGGGGGAGCACTTCGGAGCACGCTGGACCCCATCTGGCTTGGGGGGGGCCTTCTGGGGGCAGGTGCTGGGAGAGGCAGCTCAGCAGCCCTCGGCCAGAGGATGGAAGGCTTTCCCCAACCTCAGGGGGTTAGGGCTTCATTCTCTCCCTTCAGAAGGGGCATCTCGCTGCACTGGAGGGAATGAATCAGATGGAGCCAGTCTGTGGGCTGGGAGGACGAACAAGGCCTGGGGGGCGGCTGGTTGTCGCGCACATTCTATGAGTCAGGCGCCCTGCTCACCGCTCTCCCATGTCGCCTCGCTTTGTCTCACAGCACCCCTGGGGGGGGGTAAGTACTCGTCTCCCATCTGATGGATGGGAAAACCAGGGCTCCAAGTACAATGACCTGCCCAGGGTCACACAGTCAGTACGTTACAAGCTGGGGCTGTACCCCGGTTTTCTGACTACAGATTTAGACATTACTAGAGCTTGAACAAGCAGGAGGTCATAATGGATTGGATACAGAGCACGAAGGAGAGAGAAGCACCAAGAGTGGGTTTCCAGCATGGGCAGCGGTGCTTCTTGTGCGGGAACTGCAGTACAAGGGGGGAAGGTGATGAGTTTTGCGGATGGTACCCGGGGGACCCCAAAGCTCTGGAGCTAATGTCTCCTGGGGTTGGTGGCACCAGCTGATAGCAAATCTTGGTGGGCTGTTCGGGTGCAGAAAGAGAGGAACAGGCGCCACTCTGTTCTCCCCCATGCCATTTGGTCCCTGGCACCCTGCTGGGCAGCCCGTCACTTCCTGCCCCACCCTGGCCCCCACAGCAAACACTTAACTCTGAGCCCAAATTAACACACTCTTCTCCCTCCCCTTCGTCTCCTCCTGCTCTCGTGAAAGTCTCAGCCAGACTCAGTTTCTTTTCCTGTAACACTTAGGCAAACTTCAAGACCAAATAAAGATACAAAAGCGGATCCTAGGGCAAAGCTCACAAAACAAGGACCATCCTGCATGTCCCTCCATCAATGGGCCACAGTGGCCCTGACTGTCCCTAGCCCAGTGGGCGCCAGTGCTCCCAAGTTTCACGTGCTGTGGTTTGCACCCTGTGGGAGTTCCAGGTAACGCGCATCCTGCCAGTTTTCGTGCCAAACTCCCGGACTGTCCTGCCAGAGACACCATCTGGACCAAACCAAAGGTCCGGTAACCTTCCTTTCCTCTTCTCAGGTGCCTGGCAGGCTGATGACAACGTGGTCAGTCGTCGGAACACACAGCGCCGACGCCTATCTTCTGCCAGCCTGGAGGACCCTGAGAACAGGCTCTGCGTGTGGGGTCCTTTGGCCATCTGAGAGCCCTAGCCCCTGAACCAGGGCTCTCCTCCCGTCCTCACACCCATCCTGGCCTCATGGCACCACTGACCTCCTGGGCACCCTCAGCAAAACACATGGAGACTTTTTAGACCCACGTGAAAGCTGGCTGCTGAGGGCACCTGCCCCTTCTCCCAGACTCATCTTCCACAACCGTGATCCTTCCTCTCTCAGAAGGGACCGGAAGCCTCTTTTCTGTTTGTGGGCTAAAGCCACTCAATGAACCGCAGCTCATGAGACCCTTTGCAGAGAGTCTCTGGAATGTTTCCACTGTATCTTGACCCTCAGGTGGAGCTGTGGTCCACAGACTGGTTATTTCTCGTGCATCTTTTTTTCTCCTTAGGAGGTAGACCAAGAAGACTCAAGAGTTTGGGTGACTTCATTATAAACACCCATCTGGCATTTTCTAGTCTCTGGGACATCATAACCAATCTGAAGCCTGCCATTTGGGGTGGCGTTGGGGGATGACTCCTGTGAGAAGGGAAAGCCATATTGCACTGTTAAGTGGGGTTTCCCTCAAAATGCGTTAGGAGCTCCTTTCTCAAGGACAAGAAGCAGTGGCAACCACCAGAAGGTTGGTTGGGAAAACAGTTCTGGCTTCTGGTAGCAGAGGCTGTGCCTCGTGTGTCTTGTCTGCTTAGGAAGGAGGCCTTGAATCTGAGAATCCCTCAGTTAAATGATTACCTACCGGGGAGTTATTTGTGATCAGGTGCACTCAGGAAGGCCTGGGGCTCCATGCTAAGGTGACACTGCAAAGGTATTTTTGACGCCTTCTATGTACCAGGCACTTGTTAGGGAGTGTCGTATATTATCACGTTTCATCACTACCGCCCTGGCAGGTGGCATTCTTATCCCTGCCGCCCCCGTTTCCACCCCACTTTTCTTAAATAGTTGAAGAAGTAGTCTGAGAGAGGGGTGGACCGGTGGTTCTCATCTGGTGCCCAGGAACCCCAAAGGAGGTTGGGGGAAGGGCTGAGCTGGGGTCAGTGGTGGTCTGGGAGGCTCCCCACCCCACTGGCTTTCCTCCCCTGTCCTCCAGATCAGCTGAGCCTGCCTGATGGGGGGGAGGGGGAGGTACTGCCTTCCATAGGCTCATTAGAGATTTAGAGATATTGTTCAAACCACATGTCCACCCCACCTCAGTCCAGTGTAGGGCATATAAATAACAGCCTGAAACAGCAAGACCGTAAGCTGTTGGGTATTCGTCTTTCAACACTAGTGTTATCAATGGATTCCTCATAGCTCTCTGATAGATGCATTGTCTGCTGGCCTTTGGAAGAGGTGGTGGTTTCGTGGAGCATGAGATTGAGAAGCAAAGTGGGATCCGACAGTTTGTGAGGCTGAGATGTGGCGGAGCCCTAGGCTATGCCCACCATGATGGCCTGAATTAGTAGTTGGAATTGTTGCCCTAGAAGAGCTTTTCAGGGTCCTTCCCAAGGCCTCAAAGAGAGCCCAGTGCCGGGGGATCTTTTGCACCTCCTGTGTGGCTTCCTTGCCCTGCCAGGTGGGTGGTGACCCTCACTGCCTGGTGGTTGTGATTCACGTCCTGCCCTGGGGGTGGGCAGGGGGAGGCCTGTGGTCCTGACAGACACTACATGAGCCAAGCCTGAATCTCAGCTTCTGCCTTGAGTTCCCGTGTCCACCCGCTCTGAAATCCTGCAGTGGACTCTGCTCTTTCAGGCCCCATTTAATGTCCTTTCTTTCCCCGAAACATTCTTACAGCCGCTTTCATATTGAAGATTCGAGCAATAACCCCACTTCCTGATTTCCTTCAAGTCTGAGCCCCAGAAGCACTAGCGAAGGGGGCGCTCCCTTAGCCTGGGCTGGTGGCATACAGATCCACCTCCTCTCCCGGCAGGTAGTATTCACAGTGTGGTGTTACCTGAGATGAAGGAGATGCAGGTAAACAGACGCCACGGTGGCCAGGAACCCTAAGAGGAAGCCATTGTCTTCACCCTTTCTGGAGGGTCTGTCTTCTCCCAGGAAGAGGCTCAGAGAGATTCCTCAAGGCCTTGGTTCCATAACCAAGACATACCCGGGTGAGAAATGGCCTTTCACTCCTGTTTCTCAGACAGTTCCTGCTCTCTCCCCCATCCCCTCACCTCTTTGGCCTCATTTAGCTCTTTGGCGAGCAGAAATATCCCATCCAAAAGGGCTGGGATCAGGGAACAGGGCTCAGAGCCTGGTCAGGGACCAGGGCAGCTGCCCCAGTCATCATCTGGAGATGGTCATGTTGTTAGCAGTTGACCCAGAGAGAATATGACGGGGCCTGGCTTCTCACACAAGGACACAGACTAACCGGAGGCCTGGGGCTCCTTCCCGCCACACTCAGGTCGGAGCTCACCGATGAGCTCACTTCCGAGTGGTGCGGTGATCCCAGCCTTCTCACAGAGCCCTTTTTCCTTCTCCTCCCCAGTCCCATCCCACCAGAGGTCATGCCCACGCTGGGGCATCTCCTGGGCACGGATCCACACACGTTAAGCCATCTCACCTGGGGAGAGTTTGTGTCCTGTTCACCTGACCTTGGCATGCTGGTTGCTCACTTTGCTTTAGGATCTGCACACGTAGTGTGTGTAAGTATGCGTGTACTCTTGTGCCATCTGTGTACCCTCACTCCCTGGAGTGCACTCATGGGCACACTACAGTGGGGACGTCAAGGATGCAATATTTATGGGTTGCTGCATGATTCTTAAAAATGAATAAAACTGTTCACAAGGGAAGGAGAGCTGTTAACTGCGCAGTTGGCTTATTTGTGAAAGTTTCTCCAGCACGCTTTTAATGCTTTTACTCAAGACAAGCTGCACATGGAGGAGTGAGAGAGGGCAAGGGGTAGGGAAAGACATGTTTCTGGGTGGGAGTTGGTGTACCATCCCCCGGGGCACAGCTCCTGCACAGAGGCCTGATAAGGAGCCCTCACCCCCACCCCCTTCAACCGGAGAACTTCCAACTGCAGCTCCTCAATAATTGAAGAGCAGGAATGCTGGTGACTGGAGGGAGGCTGGGGGAAGGGAGGAGGAAGGACCACAGTCCACCGTTAGTGCGTCACTTGAAGGTTGGTGAAATTAGTGGGGCAAATGACCCCAGTAAGAGAATTTGGCAAGTCCACGGCTTTTCTGAGTTTCACCCACCGGCTCTGCTTCCTCGGCTATCTGGAAAGGAGGGAGAGCACTTCCGAAGAAGCCTCTGGAATGTCAGCTTCTGGGAATCTTGCTGAGGCCGGGGCGGGGAGGGAGCGCTTACCGGGAAACACTGGATTACCCTAGCCACCTTGGGGTGTCTGCGACCGGGGCTGCGGTTTCTGCGGACCTGAGCGGCAGGTGGCATCGGAGAGTCAGACCTGCTTGCGGGCACCAAGACGACACTCGGTCGGGAGACAGGGACAGGCCGCAGAAACGTGAGGAATTGCCACTCGCAGCCCAGAGGAGAGGAAAGGAAACCCCCAAGCATGCACCCAGCCTTGGCCCCCGCGCCACAGGCTGCGTCCCAGGAGCCGTCGACACCTCTGATCAGCCCAGATGGGAAGTGGGTGGGGCGGAGTACAGTTCCCGCGACCTCTGCGGGAGCCCCGAGCCGCGCGCCTCTCCGAGCCCTGCGCGGGGCCCTCGGGCGGGAATGCGCGGAGCCGGGACGCGGTGGCGGGTAGGGAGCTGGGTGGCGCGGGAGAGGGCGGCCAGGAGCGAGTTCGAAGAGAGTTACCGCCTGAGAGAGTGGTAAGAGCCCGCGGTCTCCTTGGAGACACCCTGACCAATGGCAGAAGCGGAAGCTGTTTATATGGGCGGGGCGTCGCCATGGCAGCAGGAGAAGCCTTCCGAGCGGCTACTTAATGCCGGTCCCCGGGCCGCTGGCGTTCAGACAGGCGCCGTCGGGCGTTGGGGGCGACGAGGATTACTGGCTGGGCCCTCGAGCTGGGGTCAGAGAGCCGCGGTGGGGGTGGGCGGTAGGAGGAATTTCTTCGAGAACCTTCCTTTGGCCCGGGCTGCGCTCTGAGCCAGGTAAGGGACGGGGAGGGCTGCAGGCCGTGGGAAGGGAGGGCGTCGGTACCAGCCCGCTCTCCCATCCGTCCCCGACGGAAGTGGTGGGCCCGGGGACTGACATCAGAGGAGTTTGGGGGACACTTACTTCCCGCCCCCTTATAACTCTGTTTTGTTTCCTTCCTTCCCCTTGATCCCCATCCTATTATCCCTTTTCAAAGATCAGACGACCTCCCCCGCCCCCCGCCCCGTCGTACTGCCCTCCTGGACTCTCTCGCCCCATTTCCATTTGTTGTGGAGGGAGAGAGGGGGGTTAATTTCCCGCTTTGAGGGAGAAGGGGGTGGCCTCGCATGCCCCTACACTATTCCCTCGTTTGGCTAATTAAGTCTCCTCTAAAAGATCAAAGAGGAAAAGAGCGAGGCGAACCCCCGTGTGGGTCGGACCCCCGGGCACAGCTTCTGTTTCCCAGACCTCGGCAGTAAAAGATCCTCCCCAGCTGCAGGAACGATTTTAGTAAGAGCCTCCCCGCCTCGCACACACTCTCCCCTCGGGAGTGGGGAAAGAGGGCTCAGTTCCCGCTATGGTCCCCGCAGGCACCACATTCAGTTCGGAGGAGGCTACCCCCGCATCGCGGGATGGAAGCACGCTTCCGGGAGGCTGTGTAACTGAAGCCGCGGGAGTCAGCGGGCTGGAGAGCTCGGCGGCCACCCTCGGCTCGGCTCGTGGATGTTGACCGCCCCCTCGGAGAGTCCCCGCAGATATGGCGGAGAGCTGGCTACGCGTCTCGGGAGCAGGGGCATCGGAGGAGGCCGGACCGGAAGGCGGCCTGGAGGAGTCCGACGCCCTGGATGACAGCCTGACCAGCCTGCAGTGGCTGCAGGAATTCTCTATTCTCAACGCCAAGGCCCCCGCCCTGCCTTCGGGGGGCACCGACCCCCACGGCTGCCACCAGGTGCCAGGCTCGGCCGCGCCGGGGTCTCCCCTGGCGGCCGACCCCGCCTGCCTGGGGCAGCCGCACACGCCCGGCAAGCCCACGTCGTCGTGCACGTCGCGGAGCGCCCCCTCGGGGCTGCAGGCCCCGCCTCCCGACGACGTGGACTACGCCACCAACCCGAACGTGAAGCCGCCCTACTCGTATGCCACGCTCATCTGCATGGCCATGCAGGCCAGCAAGGCCACCAAGATCACCCTGTCGGCCATCTACAAGTGGATCACGGACAACTTCTGCTACTTCCGCCACGCTGACCCCACCTGGCAGGTAGGGGAGGCCCTCCCTCCCTCCCCATGCCCGCGCGATCCGCAGGCCAAGGAGGCGCGGTACGGCCAGGGCCCCGAGAGAAGGAAGGCCGTCGAGGAAGGACCTCAAGGGAGCCCAGTGCTTGGACTGCTGCCCCTTTGACTTCAGAGAGGGAGGAGGGAGGATGTTCAGAGGGCTTTAGGGGTGCCGACATAGAGGTTCAAGTGGAAAGAACTTGTCACTCATCCAGCAGGCTCAGCCCAAAGACCAGGGCCGAACTATGCGTGGACACAGCCCCCCAGGGTAGGTTGATGGACTGAGGGACACATTTTTGTCCCAGGTCCTAGAATTCCTAGACACTACCCTACTCAAGGTCAGTTTGTCAGGGCCTGACTGGAAGCAGAGCATCGTTCCCGCCAGGCTCTGCATCCTGCCTGCTTTCAGTTGGCTGGAGGGGGTCTGGGAGGGGAGAGGGGCGTGCTGTGGGGTGTGAAGGCCAGCTGTGTCCCAGTGGAAGGGCTACGGGGCCTTCCTAAAGCTGCTGTGCCAGCCCCCACCCCAACCCCTCCCTGGTTTCCTGCCTACATGCCTCCCCCTCTTCTCATCAACCTCCCTGGGGGGACAGTTACCTCAGCCAGGTGCTTTCCACAGGGGCTCCTGCCTCCCACACTGGCTTCATGTTCCAAGTCTCCGGAACCTGGCACAGAGCAGCCAGGGGGCCCAGGCCACCGTGTAAACATCCCAGTCTTGCCAGGGGGCACTACTCACCTGCCGGCCCCACTGACCAGGCCCCAGACCCTTGTGCCCCAGCGTGGTTTGGGCTGTGCACCCAGGCGTGAACAAGGCAGGATGGTGATTCAAGGCTGGGCACACACTGCCCTGAACATCTTCGACCATCAGAATCAGGGGCTACTTGGGGACAGAGACCCTGAGGATGCACAGATCCTTCCCTGCGGCACAGGGTCACAGTTCCTGTGGTCACAGCTATTCCACGTTTGCTTGGGCCCTGACCCTGGGGCAGGTACCATTTGTAACCTTGGTGAGAAAGCAGAGACCCTCCACCACCCCCCACCCTACCCCAAGCCTGAGAGGCCCCAGGAATGAGCGCTATGCTCTTGGCTGGGTAATAATCAACTGAGGCCTCAGAGCCTGGGGTGGGGGGAGGGGGACATGGGGGGTGAGGGCACAGGCCAGCAGCCGGCTCTACAAACAAGGAAAGTCATCAGATCCTCCCACACTTCATCCCCCCTCCACCCACACACACCCTCACACCCACTCACTCATTTCACAAACAGAGAAGGCCAGCCAGGCCCAGGCAGAGGGAGATGGCCGTCCAGGCCCTGGGGGAGCCAAGGCCTTTGGCCAGAGGCCGCAAGCGGCGGGGTGAGGGAGGGAGGGCAGGACAGGGTGGCACTGAGAGCCACCCTGCGGCTCAGGGCTCGGATGACTGAGCAGGCAGATATCCTGGCAACAGGGAACAAAAGCCCCCGACAGCACTCCCAGCTCCTGGTGCCCTGTGGCTGGTGTCCCAGAGCCTCCCGGTCCGAACAGCGCCTCTGTCTCCCCTGCCCCCATCGGAGAGAAGGCGGTGGCGGGACTGGCAGTGGCGCTAGGAACCCCCCCATCACTGACCCCACCTACTCACCCAGCTGTCTTCCTTCTCTCCTATCTCCCTGTGTCCAGAACTCCATCCGCCACAACCTGTCCCTGAACAAGTGCTTCATCAAGGTGCCTCGGGAGAAGGACGAGCCAGGCAAGGGGGGCTTCTGGCGCATCGACCCCCAGTACGCCGAGCGGCTCCTGAGTGGGGCCTTCAAGAAGCGGCGGCTGCCCCCAGTCCAAATCCACCCAGCCTTTGCCCGCCAGGCCGTGCCCGAGCCCAGCGCCGCCCTGTGGGCCGGGCCACTGACCGTGAACACTGAGGCCCAGCAGCTTCTGTGCGAGTTCGAGGAGGCCACTGGGGAGGCGGGCTGGGAGGCGGGCGAGGGCAGGCTGGGGCATAAGCGTAAACAGCCACTGCCCAGGCGGGTGGCCAAGGTCCCGCGGCCCTCCAGCACCCTGCTGCTGACCCAGGAGGAGCAGGGCGAGCTGGAACCCCTCAAGGGCAACTTTGACTGGGAGGCCATCTTCGACGCCGGCACGCTGGGCGGGGAGCTGGGCACGCTGGAGGCCTTGGAGCTGAGCCCGCCGCTGAGCCCCGCCTTGCACGGGGACGTGGACCTCACCGTCCACGGCCACCACATCGACTGCCCTGCTACCTGGGGGCCTCCGGTGGAGCAGGCTACCAACAGCCTGGACTTCGACGAGACCTTCCTGGCCACATCTTTCCTGCAGCACCCCTGGGACGAGAGCGGCAGTAGCTGCCTGCCCCCCGAGCCCCTCTTTGAGGCCGGGGATGCCACCCTGGCCTCTGACCTGCATGACTGGGCCAGCATGGGCGCCTTCTTGTAAGAAGCCAGGCCCTGCCCCACCTCCAGACAGCGCCCAAGTCTGGGCCCAGACTGCCCCACCCCCCACCAGTGCAGGCCCATGGACACCCTACCGCCCAGGCAGGGGCTGGGCCCGGTCACCCCGTGAGGCCACACGGCCCCCAGCCCAGGCCATCCTCAGATTCTAGTCCAGCAGGCTGAGAATTGGGGCCCAGAACCAAAATTGCTGCCTCCGCTGCCCAGTCCCCCATACACACAGTGTTTCATTGATCCACTTCTTCCCTGCCCCAAGGACACACTAAGGGCCCTGCGCTATGAGAGCTGCGGCTTGGAGGGGCCCTGGCCAAGCTGGAAGCATCAGTACAGGTCCCGCCCCAGAGCATCTTAGCTTCGAAGCTTCTCTCTCTCCCGCTCTCCTCCCCAGGTCTCTATCCAGAGAAAGTTCCCAGGTACAACAAATGCTGACTAGGTGACTGCAAATTAAACGCCCTAGAGGCCTCTCCTGGCAGAGCTTCCCTGGGGCTGGGGCCGGCAGTACGTGAGGTGCAGCTCCAGGGAGTGCGGAAGAGTGAGGAGACAGAAATGAGGCCGGGGTGCTGGGTGGAGCCAGGAGATTTTCTAAGGCCTCTGGGGTCTTCTGGCTTCATCCCTAGAGGTGGGGCAGAGGGTATATATCCCTAATCTTTGAGCCCAACGTGAGGCTGAGAGCAGCGGGGAGTTGGGGTTCTGGGGGTTAGGGGCTGGGGCAGCCAAGCTGCAGAGGGAAAGGGGACAGACAGACTAATGTAGTGAGTGTAGCTATAGGGGAGGCTTAACTGGGAGGGACGCAGTGCTTGCTAGAACTACTGGGACCAGGAAGCGGGGATGGCCCTGTGCCCTTGCTTGCACTCCTGTGGGGGAGTATCTTGCTCCACCCTAAGCCCCCTGGGCTGCATTCCACATCCACCCTCCTGCCCCATTGGGCAATTTAACCTTTTTCATGGAAAGTTATTTACAATAAAAAAATTTTTAAAAATAAAGTTTTTAAAAATCTCAAAATGAACCTGCTTGCAACTTTCTCTGGGGAAAAGCATGGGCCAGTTTTGGAGAGGCCAAGGCCCAAGGGGGAATGGCTGGGAGGAAGACGGGAGGCACCAAAGGCCTGCAGAGTGCCCCCTGATGCACTCCCCATGATCTCTGGGTCCCCAGAGAGAAAGGGGCTGAGAGGCAGTCCTCGGGGGTCCCCTGCAGCCAGGGCCTCAGCACCTCTATCTGTGCAACGGGGAGACTGTACCCACAGCCCCCAGGAGCAGGCGGCAAAGGAGGCACAGCCCCCTCCCTGGCCCTGGGGACTCACAAAGGCCGAGCTTGCCCAGGGCTCGGCTCACGTCCCCCACCTCGCCCATCTCGAGGGCCTGCCCAGGCTCGCCTGCAGTCCTCGCCTGGGCCTGTGTCCAGCTCCTCCCTCCCTTGGTCCCTTCCTGAAGGGACAGGGTGTGAGGCCAGAGGGCCCCAGCCCCTGGGGCCCCACTTGCCACCCTGGGGCCCATTCACCCCGCCCAGCACCTTCCCTCCAATGCAGGTTGGGGCTGAGGGAGGCCATCAGGGAAGACGGAAGACGGGGTGCCTAGACCCTACAGCTCCAGCCTGTGAGGAACCAACGTACCAGAGTTCTGATGGGGAAACTGAGGCACAGCAAATATGTGACACTCAGCAGGCATCTTTCAACTCCCTCACCCCAGCTTTGCCTGGAACCCATCTCTCCCCTGAGCCCACACCTGGCCCCGCCAGCATGCCCTTGTGGTGCACAGCCCCTTCCCCCAACATTCACACACACACACACACACACACACACACACACACACACACACACACACACACACACAGAGGCACTGTCCTACACAATCCTGCCCAGCATCCACGGGCCCCTTTCTCCTGAAGCCCCTTTCTTTCCTTGCACTGGAGGCTGGCTCCAGGCCAACCTGGCATTCCCCCGCCAACTTGCTGCTTTCACTTGCTAATTATTCCAAATATTTCAGAAGGGTGCACACACTGCAGGGCCAGCCGGGTTGGGGCCTTACCGAGCTCAGGAGGCAGCCCATCCCCTTCCCACCGCTCGCTGAGGAGGCTGCCCCAGCCTCCCTCTGAGACTCCCTTCACCCCCTAAGCAACGGCTCCCTCCCTCTCCCCACCACCCACCGGCACTGGGGGAACATGGGGGCTCCAGCCTCTCCACTGGTCCCCAGGATCAGCCTTCAGCCCCCCGCCAAAAGGGGTATACCCTGGATTGACAGGTGGGGCCTGTCACTGTCCCCCCTCCTCACCCTCTGCCTGGGCCCATGCTGGGGAGGAGGGGCAAGGTCAGGGGCTGGCAGAACTGCCTACCAGCTAAGGAGAGGCTGAAGAAGCTTCTGGCTGCCAGGAAGAATCACCAGGAGCTCCTGAAAATCCCTATGCCTGGGACCAGCGTCTCTGGGGGTGGGACCCAGACACTGGCACTTTTAAGGGTCCGTGGATGCTGCCAACGAGCAGCCAAAGCTAAGAGGGGGCTCCGCAGGGGCCGGAACACAGGGCTTCACACACCCCTTCAGCAGGCAGCGTTTGGGGGTTGGCGGTTGAGGGGGTGGGAAGCGTGAGTGGCTCCTGTCCCTCCTATTCACCCCTGCTCTGGCCCTTGGCTGGGTGGCTTTTTTAAAAAGACGTTCAGTGACTCCATATTTATTTATAAATTCAATGTAATCCCAGTCAATATATATTTTGCACCATTAACAGTAAGTTGCAGACAGGATGCCCCATTAGCACGATACTTTAGCGTGTATTTCCTTAGAACAAGGACACGCCTCCATAATCCTAGTACCACCATCACAATTAACATTGGAAATTAACATTGACCTGCCAATCCCATCTAACCTCAGACCCCATTCACATCTTGCAGATCACCCCAGTAATGCTCCTCTCCATTCCAACACCCCAATCCAGGACCCCATGTTGCACTGAGTTGTCCTTTCTCTTTTGCACTGTGTGGCTTTGAGCCCTTGTCTCAAGCTCTCTGAGCAGGTTTCGCATTTCCTTTGATCTCCACTTCTGAGGTGAGAAGCCCTTCAGCCACTTCACCCTCAGGCGTGGTACAGTCCCTTCCCAGAGCAAGAAGCCACCTTTCTGTCTCCTAACTTTCCACCTCTTCCCTCCCCTCCCTCCTCCATGTATCCCCAGCCAGGAAAGGGATGAGGGGGAAAGGGCAGGAACTCAGACTTTGGGGACCCTCCCCGTCTGCCCAGAGTACATCCTGTTCCACGGGACAGGCCACCCCCAGCTCCAGTGACTGGAAGGCCCCCGGGATGGGATTCCATGCTGGCCTGAAGCAAACGCGCCAGGCTTCCTGAAGAGCTGAGCTGAGGGCAGGAAACACTCTTCTCCTCGCCTCTGCCCCCCTCAACATACTGGGGACCCAGACTTGCAGAAGGAGGCAGGTGAGCTGGAGGGCAGGAAAGAAGGCCTGTGAAGGCGGGTGGGAGGAGATGGTCAGGAGTCAGGCGAGCTTCCATCCCGGGCTGAGGCCCAAAGGTAAACAGGTGTATTTGGACTCCCGGCAGGGGGGAGTGGGCTGGCCCTGCGGGGCAGGCCTGGGCCTGTCAGGGGTGGGGCTGTGGAGAGGGGCTGCATTAACAATGGGGTGGGAGAGTGGCCCCGGGTCCCGCTGACATTCTTGTGTGATGAAGAGGAAAACACAGGTGACAAGGGAGGGGAGGCACTGGGACAGGGGAGGGCGCTTTTTGAGGCCACCCAGGCTGGGCCTGCGCGGGCCAGTGTGAGCCAGGGAGGTGCACGGAAGCCCTGGGGGGTCACCTTCCTCCTCGGGCACGTGTGTCCAGCCCACTCTGAGGCACCCAGGTGGGACAGGTCAGAGGCACCGTGACTGGAATGCTTGGGCCTGAGCTTTCCCTGTGAGTGCAGGAGCCGGAGGGAGCAGCTGAAGGGCCGGGTCCCCCAGAAGCCAACCAGGCTGAGTGGTAGGGCAGGGGAGGCGGGGTACACATTAACCAAGGCGGGAGACGGGGCCGCAGGTCTCGCTGCTGCCCCCCACTCCAGCTCCCAGCAGAGCCCTGTCACCCAGACGCTGATCTGAGGGCAGGACAGCAGCCTGGGTCCGAGCCCCAGACCCCTTTCTCCTTGAAGGAAGCAGCTCGCTGAGCTCCCAGGAAAGCAAGAGTTCCAGGGAGTGAGGAGCGCAGGCTGCTTGCATACATCCCACCCTACCCACGGCCCCCAAGACCCTTGAAGCCGCAGTGGATTGCCGGCAGCCCTCCCAGGGCTGCTATTCGCCCAGGGAATTAAGCTGAGGCTGAGAGGCTGCCAACTGTTCTCTCCCCTTCACCCAGCCGCCCCGCTTCTGTCAGTGGCTCTGCCCCCTTGCCCAGACCGCCCCGCGTCTCCCCTCCTGCCTCACTCTGCGTACCAAGCCCTATCCCCGGGCCCGGGGTGCTTCCTGATGCCCCCAGGGGTGCAGAGCATTCAGTCAGGGGGGCCTCTGAGGAAACCCCATACTGCCCTGTTCTGGAAACAATTAAGAGGCCCCCCCTTGCTGACTCTGTGGGCTTGGGTGAGGTAATAAAAGAGGGAGTAGGACCCTGAGTGCCACCTGAAGCTTGAGTGGGACATGTGGCTGGTGCGAGCCAGGGGAGGAGGGAGGGAGAGGGGATACAGGACAAGAGGGAAGGGCCGGAGGGCAGTGGGAGAGGCCTGGCCTGTCTCACTGTCACCTGCTCCTCTGGTCCCAGACTCTCCTGGAGCCCAGGCCCTGGGAATAAGGATCACAGAGGCCCGAGATGCAGGGTTGGTGTGGTGAAACCAACATTCAACCCCTTCACACACATATCTTTTATTACCCCACGCAAGTCCACAGGGTCAGCAAATGGCCTTTGACATGTTTGCACCCGACAACAAGGTCACCAGGTCAGAGCTGTGCCCAGCTCAGCTGTCCCTGCTGGGCCCACCCCACTGTGCACCAGGACAGGCCCTGGGGCCACTGAGCTCGACAGCTGTGGAGCCCAGCTACTCAGGGTCCAAGCTGGGGCTGGGAGCTCTGTGAAGGGCCCGAGAGCCCCTGCTGCCTGCTGGTTGGCTAAAGATGAAGCCTGGCCTGATGGAGATGGCCCGAGAGGCTGGGCCCAGAGCTGGCACTGTGCCACAAGGCCGGGTGGGCTTGGGCCCACAGTTCAAGGCCAGTTTTGGAGAGAAGGGTGGGGTGTCCAGGTGTGGCGGGCAGACCTCACAGGGGGCTGGGGCTCAACCCCCAGCCACATTCCCCGGCTCTATTTCATGTGTGGGTTCTATTGCGAGGGGGATTAAGGGTCTCCCAGGCAAAGAGGAAGGGAAACAGCAACTAGGCCCAACGACCTCCATGCAGGGAGAAGTAGGTCACGAAGAGAGGGCAATCCCCACCCTGGCCCCCCACCCAAACGCTCAGCTCAAAGGCCCTGCCACCCTTGGGCCCAGGAAGCTTTTATCTGAAGGAAAAGTCGCCTCCCAGACCCCTCCACGAAGATGACCCATGGTGACCTCCAAAGGGACTTGGGAAGAGACAGGTATAAGTGACAACCAAAGATGTGGCTACAAAATGAAAATGAATCCCACCTAGAGAAATGGAGGGCAGTGTGAAGTAGTGGAGAGTGACAGACATTTGTTGAATTCACAGGCCACGAATAATCATGTGAATTAGTAAACGGAGTGGAGCCATTTGGGGGAGGGGGGAGATGACAATGGCGTTAGTCCTGTCCTGTGGAGGTCACCCCAGGTTATGCAGTGGAGACGGTGGAATCTGTTGGTGAACAAATATGATGCTCAAAACCGGAAGGAGATACAGCCAGGACTAGGACACAGTCCCAAGGGACCTGGTGAAGGTAAAGGCTGCAGCCCAGGTGCACAGACTCTTCCAGAAGGGAGACCAGAGAGGAGAGCAGAGAGTAAGGAGCCTGGAGAAGGGCCACCATTAGGGCAGGAGGGAGCCCCCTCCCCCACCCCTCCCCCCCCTCCTTGCCCCCTACACACACCTACATGGACGCACCTGTTCCTGGCTGGCCCCGCCCCACGGAGCCTGCAGTGAGAGTCAACAGGCCAGAGTGGGCTCCGGAAGGAAGGAAGCCAGCCAGCATTCGCCCAGGGAAGGCCTGTGGCCTCCCACAGGGCATTTCATTAGCAGGACAGGGGTAGAACCCAGAGTCTGAGGGCAGGCTGCCAACTCCGAGCTCAGATCAGGGTGAAAGGAAGGAGAGGGCGGGCAGTGGTGAAGACAGGACCAAGGGAAGCTGTTTTAAGATGGGGTGACCTGCGTGTGCTTGAAGGAAGGAAGGGGCTAGCCTGGGGAGAGGGTGAATTGCAGATATGCTGGGGAGACGGGATGCTGGGAGAGCAAGGATGGACCCTTCTGGTGGCAGCACAAGGCAAAGGGTCTCAGAGGAGGTAGGAAGGGTGAGCTCTGCCCCAGCCCAGGGCAGCGGTCACTCTGCAGTGCCTCTTGCTTGCAGAGCGAAGAAGAAGGTGGCAGGGCGGGAGTGGGGTGAGGAGTAGAGGGGGCGGGGGCTGTGCCGGGAGGCACGAGAGGATTGTGGGGACCTCTGGTTCCTGCTCCAGCTAGAGGGCAGCGCAATGGGAGTAAGGAGGGAGGAGAGATCTGGAGGGACATGGGAGGGCACTCAGGAGCCAGGGACACGAAAAGCAGGAACGGGAACAAGGGGAGGCCAGCCTCGGCCCTTGAGACTCTGCAACGGGCCAGCCCTGCCGGCACGTCTGCCTCCAGCTGGCAGGACTCAGGGGGATTCCCAGCTGCGGGGAGGAAGGCCAGGGTCCCAGGTGCTGGAAACCCTGGTCAGTCATCACCTGGTTGCTTGGTCAATGTTTCCTTTCACCTGTGGACCTGAGTCTGCGTGGACACAAAGATGGGTGAGATCTGTTCTTAGAGAGATTTCCCAACCCACTGAGCTGGGTGGCGGCGTGGTCTTGCCAGGACAACTCTCCAATTTCACTCCCACGATCAGGCAGAGGGGTTTTCTCAGGGCTCAGAGGCCACAACAAGAGATGACTGGGGACTGATGGCCGGCGGTGCCATCGTCCCCTGAGTGGGGAATGCAGCATGAAAGAGAAGGGAAGGGGGGGGAGTTAGGCTGGGGGTACAGAGAGTTTGAAGCACACGTGGCACAGTTGAGGGGTGGCTGAGAGGCCTCTGGGTAATGAAGGATGGTTATAGGAGACTCAGCTTGGAAAAGGAACCACACTGTGTGAGCAGAGCCCAGTCAGCCCCTCCTGGCCCCTCCACTCTGCAAGCAACAACCACTAATTCGATTTCTACCGCCATAGGTCAGTTTTTCCTATTCTAGAATTTCATATAAATGGCATCATACACTTTTACTCTGTGTTTGGCTTCTTTCACTGAACACATTATTTTTGAAATTTAACTACGTTGTCACATGCATCAGTAGTTTGTTCCTTTTCACAGCTGAGTAGTATTCCATCAGATGACTAGAGCAATTTGTTTATCCATCCTCCACTAGATGGATACCTGGGCTGCTTCCAGCTTGGGGCTATTGTAAATGAAGCTGCTATGAACATTCTTGTACAAGGTTTTTTGTGGGTTTTTTTGTTGTTGTTTTGGTTTTTTTGCTGTACCACACAGCACGCGGGATCTTAGTTCCCCGACCAGTGATCGAACTTGGGCCCCCTGCAGTGGAAGTGTGGAGTCTTAACCACTGTACCGCCAGAGAAGTCTCAGGGTTTTTTCGTAGTAGGGCTTTAAAAAAAAAAGCCTTTTGATTTGAATGGCGCTTGGGAAGAGAAGACATAAACATGTGTGGCCCAGCTGCCATGCTTCACTGGACCATGCTGAGTTGATTCTTAAAAGGGTCAGCAGGGGTATCCAGCAAGATGCAGAGAGGACAGGAGTTACAGGCAGAAGGAGAGGAGGTGGGAAAGGGCATGCAGGTGGACACCCGACTGGCTGGCTCAGTGCAGGGGAGGGTTCGTGAGACTCTTCTCAAGTACACTTCTGGCCATGTCACTCATCTGTTGAGAACCCTACAATGACTTCCCTCGCCTACAGAAGACTCTAAACACCATCAGGATCCTCCCCTGCTCGCCACTCATCTTCCCACCTACCCCTCCCTCCGTGATCAGTCACACTGATGTACCGCCCAGAATCACTGTTTCCTTCCTCTGTCTCCTACCCCTGCCCTCTGCCCTGCGCGAACACCCTCCCACTCTCCCCCTTCACCTACGTAACTTTTCAGGACCTAGTTTCAGGGTCCCATCATGAGTCCCCAGCTGTGGTCCCCCAGCTGGAAGGACCCTAATATCCTGGTAGAACTCACACCAACCCTTTCCGCACTTCTGCTTGAGAAGGCAGTTGGTTACACATATTGGGGTCCCCAGACTGGTACCCGAATTGAGGACAGCACCAGCGGGGACATATCCTCACGGAAGGGTGGGGCAGGCTGGAGCAGTGTCCCCAGCCAATGGCTCTGCCTCCAGCTGGCCAGAGCTCTGGAAAGCCCACCAACCACGGTCCGCTCTTGACCCTGAACCCTTTTATTTGGTGGATCTAGAACTCAGTTTGGGGGATGACCTCCATCACAACCCCTTTTCCTTCTTCACCCCAGCAGTCTGTTGCATGACTCAAGGTCAGAGGACAAGTTCTGGGGGTTCTGTCCTCCTCCTGCCTGGTGCTCATGCCTTTCCCCTGCTGCCAGCACAGACTGCCCAACTCGGGGCTCCTGGCTGCTGTCTGGAATTCAAGTTTGTTGGGGAAAGTCTTGGGCTGAGCCCTGAGCTCCAGGAGCCCACCACATCAGCTGGCTGGGCCTCTGGCAGACCCCAGGATCTTCAAGCCCAGACTCCGGGGGATGAAGGGGCAATGCTGGTCTGTTTGTTCCCTCTGCGGGAGCGAGGGGGTAGCTGGAATGGTCCTCAGTCACAGAGGCATAGACCTTAATCTGCAGGAAGTATTAGGAGCCTTCTGGTGTCTGCAGAAGAGGAAACTAAGAGAGAGGACCCAGCTCTGAGGATGTCAGCACAGATGAGGTTGGCTTCTCCTGGGCGCTACTGGCTGGGGGACCCATCTGGACATCTGCCGCCTCTCCACCCACTGCCGCCCTCCAGTGCCCTTTATTTCACCATGTTGGCAGCATGGGCCTCTCCTGCTGGATTGGGAGCTCCAGGAAGGCAGAGGCAGTGCCTGGTTCTCCATGGCACCTGCCAGGAGTTGGGAGTGGCACATGGTGTGTGCTCAACAGAGCATGGCGGAACGGATGGAGGGGGTGGGAGTGCACGCCCCATTTCTCACAGTGACTTAGATCCAGAAGCCAGCACTCTGACCTGGGCAGACAGTGGAGAGCCAGAGGAAAGGCAGCTCAGCCTGTCTTCCCTGCCCTCAGGGACCCCAGGCCTTGACTCCCAGCTCACCCCTCTTCCTTGGCCTTATTAAAAAGCCCTTGCTGAAGATGTGATTGTGTGTGGTGCCCTGCCGGTGGTGTACACTGAGAACCGCATTTGCCCGTCACCGGTCTCTGTGCTCATTCACTCATTCAACAAATCTCAGACAGATGGGAAGACCCTTCCATTGGGTGTGGAGGGCAAGCACACGACAGAAGACCAAATGCACAGAGCAAGTGGGTCCCAAGAGTGCACCAGGGGACTTCCCTGGAGGTCCAGTGGTTAGGACTCTGCACTTCCACTGCCGGGGGCCCGGGTTTGATCCCTGGTCGGGGAACTAGATGCCATGTGCTACAACTGAGAGTCCACATGCTGCAACTCAGGATCCCACAGCTAAGACCCAGCACAACCCACCACAACTAAGACCCACAAATAAGCTAAAAAAAAAATAAAAAAAGAACTAGGGATGTAATGTACAACACGATGACTCTAGTTAACACCGCTATGTGATAGACAGGCAAGTTGTCAACAGAGTAGATCCTGAGTTCTCATTGCAAGGAGAATTTTTTTTTTTCTTTTCTTTTGATCCTATTTGAGATGATGGATGACAACTAAACCTACTGCGGTAATCATTTCGCAATACAGTTGACCCTTGAGCAGCAGGGGTTAGAGGAACTGACCCTGGGGCAGTGGAAAATTCACACAGAACTTTACAGTTGGCCCTCCCTATCCACAGTACTATTGTGTACTACCGTAGTATGTACTCATTGAAAACAATCCAGGTATACAATCCAGAGTTCAAACCCATGTTGTTCCAAGGATCAACTGTATGTGTAAATCAAACCATCATGCTGTACACCCTTTGTTTTTTGGGGTGTTTTTGGCTGCACCGGAGGGCATGTGGGATCTTAGCTCCACCACCAGGGATCGAACCACACCCCCTGCATTGGAAGTGCATAGTCTTAACCACTGGACCACCAGGGAAGTCCCAACACCTTATACAGTGACGTACGTTTATTTCTCAATAAAACTCGAGAAAATAAATTAACTTTAAAAAGCCAGCAGAAGGGGTCCAGTGCACCCTGCGCAGGCTGCGAGCCCCTTAAGACACGCTGCCCTCTCCTTCTCCCCCTGCCTACAGTAGCCCCTGGGGTTAATGAAAAAAACGATTGAACCTGCCCCTCCCCACAAAGATTCACCTGCCTGGCAGGAGGGCCTAAGTAAGGGCGCTTCCAGGCCCCTGCCGGCAGGCAGAGGGAGGATGCGGGTGAGTCCATCTCTGAGGCTGGGGTCTCCACTCCCCCAAGCCCAAGGCCAGACGGGTCAGGGCGCTCTAGGCGCAGAAAAAGCGCTGAGTCACGTTCCGGGCACGCGACACCCAGAGAGAGGGGCCTTCCGGGAACGGGGCTGCGGGGACGCGAGTGCGCCCGGGGCTGCAGGGTGCGGGGGCGCGCAGGCCGCCCGCGTGTGCGGGGCTGCGGGAGCGCGCCCGGAGCGGCGGGGGCGCGCGGGCCGCCCGGCTACCCGAGAACCGCAGCCCGGCCGCCGGCGTCCTCGGTTACCAGGAGTTTCGGGGCCGGAGTGCGGTGGGTGCCAGCGCCTGGCGTCACCGCTGCCCGCCGGCCCGGCCCGCCCCTTCCGGGGCCCGTTTGGGAAATGGGGGGAGGGGAGCCCCGCAGAAAGGCCCCGAACGTCGGCCCCAGCCACCCTGTTAGTGCCCCTCTTCCCTCAGGTTCCCTTCTCCGTGTCCTCTCGAGTTTTGTCCTCATTTATTTGCTTTCCACGTTCCTCTCCTTTTCAGGGCCCCATTTGCTCCCGCCTTTTCTGTTTCCATCCATCCACCTGCCTTTAGACCTCTCTCCTCGTTTCCTTGCACCCCCCGGACATTCTCGGAGGTGCGGAGGGAGGGGCGCAGTGGAAAGGTACCGGTGGGCGTCGGGCGCCCCCTCGCGGCCCACTTGTCCCTAGCTGAGGTAGAAGGAAGAGTAAAGTCTCAGTTTTGTTTTGTTTTTTAATTTTTGTTTTGCTTTCTTTTTTTTTAATTTTTAAAATTTTATTTGATATTAGAGTATATTTGATTTACAATGTTGTGTTAGTTTCAGGTGTACAGCAGAGTGACTCCTTTATACATATACATATATCCATTCTTTTTCAAATTCTTTTCCCATGTAGCTTATTACAGAATATTGAGTAGAGTTCCCTGTGCTCTACAGGAGGTCCTTGTTGATGATCTACTTTATGTACAGTAGTGTGTATTTGTTAATCCCAAACTCCTAATTTATCCCTCCCCGCCCCACATTTCCCCTTTGGTAACCATAAGTTTGTCAGTGAGTCTGTTTCTGTTTTGTAAATAAGTTCAGAAAAGTCTCAAAATTCTTCACCCATTTTTCCAGAGTTAGCACAGGGATGTGCTGGGAAGTCTGCAGTTTGAAATGGAGGGAAACGTGTGTTTTAGGACAGGGACAGAGGTGGGGGAATCGAGCCAGGAGTAAAGGGACAGGGAGGGAGCAGTAGCCACGAGGAATCATCAGGCCTTGGTGGACTGGACCTCCCCAGCCGGCCTCCTGCCAGGCCTTAACCCCGGGATCAGAAGCAAATCCCTGCCGTCCTCCAAGCCCCACTGATGAGAGTTTTAAAAGAGTTTAAAAAGCGAATGGGAAATTTTCGCTCAAGTGTCGGTCCCCCTCCAAATCCAGACAGTGGAGAGCCTCTTGCCTGGCGACCAGGATCCCTGATGTCCTGGAGGGAAAGGCTCACTAGGCCCAGGGACAGCGGCAGGGCTGTGACACGCAGACTCCAGCAGCAGGGAAGTAGCTGGGTGCCTCCTTGACCCACACTCTCTCTTTGGGACCCGAAAGGCTGAGTCCTTCAGGGTCTCCCCAGGTGGGATGGTGGCTGTGGGCCTAGAGTGTTCCAGCTCGTCCCAGGAGGGTCATTCTGATGTACCTGTGTGAGCCAGCCTGCCACATGATGAAGGATAAAAATGGAGCATCTGCTTCCTGGCTCTGGCACCTTCCAGACACTTCTGTGCACCTTGGTTCCCGCTCCCATGAAAACAAAAATACTCACCTCCCCCCGCAGGATACACAGGTGGTTGTGAGGATTCTGGGAGGTGACCATTTTAAAGGCTCAGCATGGTGCCGGCACATGGTAGCGCTCATACCTCAGGCTTACTTCCTGGTCTGTAAAATGTGGTCAGTGTCACTCGTGTGTTCCCCTCAGCCAGTGCCTTGTGGCCTCCGCTCTTTAAACAATCCACCAGCATTTGGCTCTCACTACGTCCTTTTTCCTTTAATTGAAGTATAGTTGATTTACAATGTTGTGTTCGTTTCAGGTGTACAGCAAAGTGATTCAGATATATATATATTTTTTTTCTTTTTCAGATTCTTTTCCCTTATGGGTTATTACAAGATATTGAGTAGAGTTCCCTGTGCTATACAGTAAGTCCTTGTTGGTTATCTATTTTATGTATAGTATTGTGTATATGTTCATCCCAAACTGCTAATTTATCCCTCCCCCCTTTCCCCTTTGGCAACCGTAAGTTTGTTTTCTATGTCTGTGAGTCTGTTTCTGTTTTGTAAATAAGTTCATTTGTATCATATTTTAGATTCCACATATACCTGATATCATGTGGCATTGGTCTTTCTCTCTCTGACTCCACTTAGTATGATAATCTCTAGGTCCATCCATGTTGCTGCAGTGGCATTATTTCATTTTTTATGGCCGAGTAATATTCTATTGTATGTAGAATAGATGTATACCACATCTTCTTTATCCATTTATCTGTCGATGAACATTTAGGTTACTTCCATGTCTTGGCTATTGTAAATAGAGCTGCAGTGAACATTGGGGTGCATCCTTGATCTTTAAGAATGACCTCAGTGGATGGGACCAGGGCCAGGCCACTCAGGATGCTGTCGGTGACTCAGGACTGTTTGGGGGGCAGACAGCAGGAGTTGGTGAGGTTCCAAAGGTGCTAGATAAATCAACAATTTGGATCTCAGAACACATTTCTAGGGGAATTCCCTGGCAGTTCAGTGGTTAGGGCTCTACGCTTCCACTGCAGGGGGCACAGGTTCAATCCCTGGTCAGGGAGTTAAGATCCCATAAGTTGCGCAGCACAGCCAAAAAAAATTTCTATGCAGAAATCAATTTACTTCCTAATATACTCCAGCTATAGCTGGAAAGGTCAGCCAAGGAAGGTCTGGGGTAGGCACTGGTTAACATCCCTTGAGCACCTGCTGTGTGCCGGGCCCTTTATATTTGCTGTGTCACTTAATTCCTGTGAAATGTTATTCAGAGGGACGCTCCCTTGGCTGAAGTCACATGGCTCATGGGTGGCAGGGCTGGGAGCAGATGAGCCCCATCTGACCTCACACCTGGTTCTCACTCCCCCTCTCTGTGCCGTTATCACCCTGGCTGTGATTGCCACAGGGGTCAGCCACCACGTGGAACACACTCCTATGGGAACACGTGTCCAAAGCCAGACCCCCACCTGCTCCACAGACCTCTCCTGGCACCTTCCCTGGGTAAGGGGACAAGTGAGGGTGGGAGGCTGGGGCGGGGGTCCCCAGAGGGGGTCAGTGGAAGGGTCAGTGATTCTCTTCAGCCACATCTCCGTGGGGTGTTTCTGCTCCTCCTGAGTGTGTTGCTGTAATTCTCAGGGCAGGTAGTCTCACGGTTGCCTCAAGAAAGTACACCTGCCCTCCTTCCCCTGCTTGCCCGTTCTGGAACACATACCCGCCAGTTTCTCTCACCCTTTTGGTCCTCCCTCCAGGCCCCTGCTCCTCCCTTGCCCTCCTGGATTTAGCTGTCACACACTTATTTGTTCCTCACAGATTGGTTGGGCGTCCTCTCTGTGTCAGGCCAAGGCTGGGTGCTGGAGACAGCCCTTTAGAAGGCTGGCCCAAGGTCTTCCTGTCACCTAGCTCTCCTCTCGCTTTCGTCACTCAACTGTGAAGAACGATTGCTTCATGCCTGCCTTTGATCTGCCTTCAGCAAGGCTCCCGTGTCCTGGCCACTCCTCGCTCCAGCTCTTGCCTGTGAGGTCCTTCTTCTTGGCGTGGCCACTGAACAGGCTCCGCTGGAAGGACTGTGGTCCAGCCTTCCAGCCCTCCCTTTCCAAGCCCACTTTGCCTCAGTCCCTCAAGCAGGCATGGATCCCCAAGTGATGTCCCAGCCTTTTTGAGGACCTTCATTCAAGCCAGTTTACTCTGGGGACATTCAATTTGCAGTTGTGAAAATAATGTTAAAGCTCACCTGAAAAAAATAAACAAAATTAGAATATCTAAGAAGTTTTTATTGATTAAAAAAAAAAGGCCAAGAAGGAAGGGTATGCCCACCAAAAATTAAATTAAATATAATTAAGTCATAAAGCTACATTACCTTAGCTGGTTTGGTACTGGTGCTGACTTAGGTAAAAGCAGTTCATTTGAATAGAATATACCCCAAATATCTATGGGGAGTTATTTATGATATAGGTGGCATTTCAAACCAGTGGTTGAGTAATTATTGAAAAAAATGATATTGGGACAGTTGGGTATCCATCCAGGAAAATATGCAGATGGCTCAATGTTGTAAACATTAAAAAAAAAAGCAGATGAAGAAAAAAGAAGAAATTAGTAGGAAAAAAACAGGAACGTTTAAAAAAAAAAAAGAAAGAAAGAAAGGGCTTCCTTGGTGGCGCAGTGGTTAAGAATCCGCCTGCCAGTGCAGGAGACAAGCGTTCGAGCCCTGGTCCGGGAAGATCCCACATGCCACGGAGGAACTAAGCCCACGCACCACAACTACTGAGCCTGCACCCTAGAGCCCGTGAGCCACAACTACTGAGCCTGCGTGCCACAACTACTGAAGCCCGCGTGCCTAGAGCCTGTGCTCTGCAACAAGAGAAGCCACCACCATGAGAAGCCCGTGCATCGCAATGAAGAGTAGCCCCCACTCGCTGCAACTAGAGAAAAGCCCGCGTGCAGCAACGAAGACTCAACGCAGCCAAAAATAAATAAATTAATTTATAAAAAAAGAAAAAAGCTTAGACCAGGGTAAGCCTTTCCAAGCAAGGCACAAAACCAAAAAGTTATAAAATAAAAAGTCTGATCAATATGAATAAATTAAAAAATTAAAACTCTAATAGAAAAAAATCAGCAACAACAAAAAACTAAGCCACATAATAACAAAAAAGGAAAAAAAATTTTCCACATAAATGTTAAAGGCTAATTTCTTTAATATATAAAGAATTCTGAAACACTAATATGGCCATTAAACAAGAAAGATACTCAACTTTTATTTTTTAAAATATTTATTTATTTTATTTTATTTTTTGGCTGTGTTGGGTCTTCGTTGCAGCGTGCGGGTTTCTCTCTAGTTGCGGCACACGGGCTGCTCTCTAGTTGTGGCGCACGGGCTCCAGAGCACATGGGCTCTGTAGTTTGCAGCACGCAGGCTCTCTCGTTGAGGCAAGCGAGCTCAGTAGTTGTGGCACATGGGCTTAGTTGCCCCACGGCATGTGGGATCTTAGTTCCCTGAACAGGGACGAACCCCTGTCTCCTGCATTGTAAGGTGAATTCTTTACCATTGGACCACCAGGGAAGTCCCTCAACTTACTTTTTTAAAAAAAGATTTTATTTATTTATTTATTTTTGGCTGCGTTGGGTCTTTACTGCTGTACGCAGGCTTTCTCTAGTTGCAGCGAGCAGGGGCTGCTCTTTGTTGTGGTGCACGGGCTTCTCCTTGCAGTGGCTTCTCTTGTTGCAGAGCACAGGCTCTAGGCGCACAGGCTTCAGTAGTTGTGGCACGTGGGCTCAGTAGTTGTGGCACTTGAGCTCTAGAGCTCAGGCTCAGTAATTGTGGCACACGGGCTTAGTCACTCTGCGGCATGTGGGATCTTCCCGGACCAGGGCTTGAACCCGTGTCCCCTGCATTGGCAGGCAGATTCTTAACCACTGTGCCACCAGGGAAGTCCCTCAACTTACTTTTAATTGAAGAAAAAAATTGAACATGAGATGCCATTGGAAGATTTTTTATTAATAGACTTTATTTTTAGTGAAGTTTTATGTTTACAGAAAAAAATTGTGCAGAAAGTACAGAGTTCCCATATGCCCCTTCTTTTCTTATTGCATTAGCTAGGATTTCTAGTATGATGTTGAATAGGAGTGGTAAGAAGAGGACATCCTTGCCTTGCTCCCAGTGTTACAGTGAAAGCATCTAGTTTCTCACTATTAAGTATGATATTAACTGTAGGTTTGTTGTAGATGTTTTTATCAAATTGAGGAAGTTATTCACTATTCCTAGTTTGCTGAGAATTTTTATTGCAAATGGATATTGGATTTTGTCAAATGCTCTTTTGTTTTTCACATTTGTTGATATGATCATATAATTTTTCTTCTTTAGCTTGTTCATGTGATGGATTACCTTAATTGATTTTCAAATATTGAACCAGTCCCGCATACCTGAAATTAATCCCACTTAGTCATGCTGTATAATTTATTTTTATACATTGTTGGATTCTATTTGCTAACATTTTGAGTATTTTTGCATCTGTATTCATGAGCGATATTAGTCTATAGTTTTTCTTTCTTGTAATGTCTTTCACTCTTAGTTAAAGACATTAGCATTAGGGTAATTCTGACTTCACAGAATAAGTTTGGAAGTATTCCCTCTGCTTCTATTTTCTGGAAGAGATTGTAGAGAGTTGGTATCATTTCTTCTTTAAATGTTTGGTAGAATTCACCAGTAAAACCATCTGGGCCTGGTGCTTTCTAGTTTGGAAGCTTATTAATGACTGATTCAATTTCTTTAATAGATATAGACCTATTATCTATTTCTCCTTGTGTGAGTTTTGGGAGATTGTGCCTTTCAAGAAATTGGTCCATTTCACCTAAGTTATCAAATTTAGGGGCATAGAATTGTTCACTGTATTCCTTTATTATCCTTTTAAAGCCCACGGGATCAGTAATGATGACCTATATTTCATTTCTGATATTAGTAGTTTGTGTCTTCTTTTTGTCTTGTTTAGCCTGACTAGGTTATCAATTTTAGGTTATCAATTTTATTCATTTTTTCAAAGAACCAACTTTTTTTTTTTTTCTTTTTTTTTTTGGCCGCTCCATGCGGCAGTGAAAGCGCAGAGTCCTAACCACTGGACCAGGGAATTGCCTCAAAGAACCAACTTTTGATTTTCTTGACTTTCTCTACTAACTTCCTGTCTTCTATTTCTTTTCTTCTGCCTATTTCAGATTTAATTTGCTTTTATTATGCTTGTTTCCTTAGGTGGAAGTTTAGATTACCGATTTTAGATCTTTCTTTTCTAATGTATCTATTCAATGTTATAAATCTCCCTCTAAGCACTATTTTCACTGCATCCCACACATTCTTATAAGTTTTATTTTCCTTTCCGTTTAGTTCAAAAATTAAACATGAGGGACTTCCCTGCTGGTTCAGCGGTTAAGACTCCACACTCCCAGTGCAGGGGGCCCGGGTTCGATCCCTGGTCAGGGAACTAGAGCCCGCATGCCACAACTAACAGCCCACATTGCCACAGCTAAAGATCCCGCATGCCACAATGAAGATCCCGCTCATGGCACTGTGCTGTAACTAAGACCCAGAGCAGCCAAATAAATAAATATTAAAAAAAATTAAACATGGTATGCCATTTTTCATCTATCAGATTTTGGCCAAAATGTTAAAGCTTGGTGATATTTAGTGTGGGTTAAGGCGGTCTAAGGGAGTGTAAGGCACATCTGTACATCGGTATTGGAAATATAGACTAGTTCAACCATTTTGGATGGCAATTTGTACGTATCTATACAAATGTAAAAGGGGTGTACATTTTGATTTAGCAATTCCACTCTCAGAAGGCTGAGAGCAGAGTGTATGTACGTACAGGGGGCAGAGTTTGCAGTAGTAAGATACCTGGGAACACCCTAAATGTCCAATAATAGAGACTGCTTCGATATATAATATCTATTCAGTGAAATACTATGCAAAGACTATGCAAAGAATACACACTATTATTGAAAGATGGTCAAGGTATACTATTAAGTGGACATGCAGGCTACAAGAATGGTATGTTTAATGAGATAGCATTTGTGGCTTTTTTTTTTTTTCTAAGGATATTAGCTTATTCTATTTATAATAGACTTGGATTTGTATGGACACATCTGGAAAGTCATAACTGCGGTTATTTCTTGAACAGAGGTGCTTGGGGCCAAGGAGGAGGAGGACACTTTCTGTTCTTCACTTTATACCTTCTTTACAGTTTGAATTTTTAACCTTGAATAAGTATTACACTTAATTTGAAGAGCAGTTTTAAACCCAAATTGCAGATTTGAGCCCACAGGTGGCTTGAAGGACGCTAAGCATTTCCTTTGCTGTCTCTGCCTTATACGAGAGCATGAGAAAGGCTGCCCATCCCTGGGCTTTGGGCACCCTGGTCCTTTCTCTCATTTTATATATAAGAGGATTTCAAGAGGAAAAAAAAGAAAGAAAGAAAACCCTCCTGACCACTCTGTCAGATGGCACTGTTGATGGCTGGCTGGTGGTTTCTAAATGAGGAAAAGAGACTAATTTTAATCACTACAGAAAAAATGAAGATTTGTTTTCTTCCTTTTTTTGTTTTTCTTTTTTGGCCATGTGGGATCTTAGTTCCCTGACCAGGGACTGAACCTGAGCCCTTGGCAGTGAAAGTACAGGGTCCTAACCACTGGACTGCCAGGGAATTCCCTAGATTTGTTTTCTTAGAAGTGTTTTTATAGAAAGGTAATTTAAACTCACCATCTTTAGAAACTAGAGAAAAAGAATCATCCATCTCCTCTACTTGCCCCTTTAGTATTTTGTGGTGTTTTCCTGACTTTTTTTTGCAATGCATCTGTCATATTTTAAATGGCTGTCATCCCAGGGAACATATACGCTTGTGATCTGCTTTTGTGGCTGTTATGTCATACCGTATTCATTTTCAATATTGCTGCAGGGCCAGGAAACATTAATTTGGAGGAATTATATAGCTAATTCCTCAGAAAGAGCACAAAGTCCGGAATTAGGAAGTTACCAAACTAAGGCTGTTGGGACTTCCCTGGTGGTGCAGTGGTTAAGAACCCGCCTGCCAGTGCAGGGGACACGGGTTCGATCCCTGGTCCAGGAAGATCCCACATGCAGCAGAGCAACTAAACCCATGAGCCACAACTATTGAGCCTGCACTCTAGAGCCCGCAGCTAAACCCATGAGCCACAACTAGTGAGCCCGTGTGCCACAACTACTGGAGTCTACGCATCTAGAGCCCATGCTCCACAGCAAGAGAAGCCACCGCAGTGAGAAGCATGCGCACCGCAACGAAGAGTAGCCCCTGCTCGCCGCAACTAGAGAAAGCCCGCACGCAGCAGTGAAGACCCAATGCAGTCAAAAATAAATAAATAAAATAAATAAATTTATATATATAAAAAAAAGAACAGGCTATTGGGGAGCAAGCTCTTCCTCCCGCCTCCCTGTGGAAAGAGCATCTCTGTGAGTGGGCAGCTGAGGGCTCCCTGGTGACCTGCACCTTTGTGTTCTGAACAAGTTTGCAAATGAAAGCCAAGCTCCTGAGGCTGCAGCTGAAACACCACTTGCTCCTTTTGCTAAAGCAGCTTGTGCTAAGCATAGTTGGGGAATTACAGCTTTTACTGAGTCAATGTCCACTTGTCAACATCGGCCTGACATTGGGTTGGGAATCATTGGAACTCATCTTTTCATTCTGTCTACCCTTTACTAGATATGGTTGCTATAAATATAATAACTTGCTTTTCACAGTGGATTTTCTTGAAAATCAGATTGGCAGCTTTGCATAACAACAGTCAGAACTCCTGAGCTACCCAGCATGGGGAGACGGAGAACAGCCTTAGCTGTACCGTGTCCTGGCCAGCTGTGTTGACTCAGCGCAGCTGACCTCTCTGAGCCTCACCTTCCTCGTCTGCAGAAGGGAGACAATAGCTTTGCCTGACTTGTGAGTTTATTGTGAGCATTAGACAAGATAACACAAGGTGGGGCTTGTAACAGAGATGGGCAAACAGAAGGCTCTCAATTGAGTTGGCTACCAAATTACCCTTAGAGAAGGAAATTGGAGAAAATACAAAAACCCACACACATATGTAGTTTATTTACAAAATTGCGGTGATAATGTACAAAGCTCAAAGTATTTGTTCACAACCATAGAGGATTTTTATTTTAACTATTTTATTTATTTAGTTTTGGCTGTGTTGGGTCTTCCTTGCTGCGTACGTGCTTTCTCTAGTTGCAGCGAGCGGGGGCTACTCTTTGTTGCGGTGTGTGGGCTTCTCATTGCGGTGGCTTTTCTTGTTGCGGAGCACGGGCTCTAGGCACGCAGGCTTCTGTAGTTGTGGCTCGCGGGCTCTAGAGCGCAGGCTCAGTAGTTGTGGCGCACGGGCTTCATTGCTCCACGGCATGTGGGATCTTCCCGGACCAGGGCTTGAACCCTTGTCCCCTGCATTGGCAGGTGGATTCTTAACCACTGTGCCACCAGGGAAGCCCCATAGAGGATTTCTTCCTGAGACCTATAGAGCAAGATGTTATCAATATTTTCTGGAGCGTTTTTTTGTCTTGTTTTGGCTTTTTGGCTGTGCCACACGGCGTGTGGGATCTTAGTTCCCCCACCAGGGATTGAACTCAGGCCGTGGCAGGGAAAGTGTCGAGTCCTAACCACTGGACGCCAGGGAATTCCTGCCCTCTAGCCCACTTATTCTTTACTGTTGCACCTAGCAGTTTAAACTTCTCCCTTCACTTAGTTCTCAGGACTGCACAAGGACCACCTCAGCGAAATCATCGTAGGTATCCTTACACAAGGACTCTGCCTTTTTATCTCCCTCATTTGCGACGGGGCTGCACCTCCTGGATATTTCCTTCATCAGCACTTTCACGGCCACCCACCAGATCTGAAATTGTCCTCTTGCCCCAGAAGAGCTGCCTAATCCCCCTCCAGGTTCTCCGTCCCACTTCTTTCTCCTCTTTGTGGAACTGGGTCCTGGGAGGGCCTTGGGAACCCTATGGCTTGGTGCCCACCAGCGTATGCCTCATTGTCTATCTACCTGTACCTGGATGTCGGGTCCACAGACGAACTGAACAAAGCTGTGTGGCCACTTACTTCCCCAGGGCTGGGGGCAGAGACAGGGTGAGCAGGGAAGGGATGGAGGAGGGAGTAACTAGGTTTTGCAGGAGCTGGCTCTGGTGGTGGATCCGGAACATCCATCCCTGCAGGAACCTTGATCCAGGTCCCCCTTCCCGCCCCAGAGCTGTACTTAGAGGAGAGTCTGGGCAGAGGAACTGAGACATTCTGGCACCCTGCAGAAGGGGCCCTAGCAGTTCTCCAAGCCTTTCTGATTTCCTCAAAGGCCCTGTGAGCAATGCTCCCCGTGTGTCTGAATACCTGCAGGCAGGCCTCAACCTCTCCTTAACTGACCCCACCACCTGGGCCCCAACCCCTCAGACAGGTCTGGGCTCTTTCACCCTTCCCCTTGCACTGTTTCCAAATGTAGGAAAACTCCCCGCTGAAGCCACTTCTCTACCCGCCCAGGTCCTCAGCACTCCCACCCATGCCCTCCCCGCAGGGGGGTCCTCACCCCCAGCAAATAAAACCACACAGTTCTCTACAAAACAGACACCTTCCGGTGGAGCTTGGGGCTTGCTCTCCCGTCCCATCCAAATCCCTGGGATGGACGCTCCGAGAACTCCTGCCACAGGAATTTGGCTGAGCCCCTCCACAAGGCAGAATTGTAGTTATGGGTGCCGCTGGGACCATGGGCGACCACTCTGTCCCCAGCCGAGGGCTTGCACACAGGGCTCGTTACATGAGCTTGCACACAGGGCTCGTTACATGAGCTTTAGGGCCGAAGGGGGACAAGATTACACAGGCCCCTTGTTCATTAAATGGACACATATTAGGCGCCTGCTGTGTGCTGTGCTTGCTGTGCTTTGTGGGGAATGCGCCATCGATGCCTGGATCCAGACTTCGATGTGGAGAAACGAATTCGTCATTGATCTTTGTGGGAAGAGTCAGCCTTCCCACGAAGACGGCAAGTGAGTTGTAACTGTTGTGACAAAACGCCGCTCAAGAGAACCTTCTCTGTTGAGGGTGGAAACCCGCATCAAGGACAAACCCGAACACCGTTCTCTGCCACACCCAAGATGGCCGCCTGCCCGGTCCCCCGGTACTGAGTTGCACGCAGGCGCACTCAGCTCGCCACTCCTAACATGGCACATCAGCGCGCCCCGGGGCGGGGCCGCGGGCGGAAGTGGGTGTGACAGGGACGGGAGCCGAGAGGGCACCCGGAGGCGAGGTACTGGGCAGTGAGAGCCGCTGGGAGGGTCGAAGTCATGATACCCCCGCAGGAGGCGTCCGCCCGGCGGCGGGAGATCGAGGACAAGCTGAAGCAGGTGGGGCTGGAGCTGGGGCGGCGGGGGAGGAGGTGAGGGAAGGGTCGAGATCCGGGCCGGGCCTCTACTGGGGGAGGCGGCGGGAGAGGGAGGGGGCCCTCCCTGCGAGGAGACCTAGTAAGGGGCGAGGCCGTGGATCTAGGACGCGGTGGTCTCCTTTAGCCTTCGGCTTCTGGTGATGTCCTTGCCTGCGCTCCCCCCAGGAGGAGGAGACGCTGTCCTTCATCCGAGACAGCCTGGAGAAGAGCGACCAGCTCACCAAGAACATGGTGAGTAACCCCTCAGCTGGGAGGGCTTCCAGACGCAGGAGGAGAACCCTGCGACCCGGTAGTTCCGGTACCTAAGGCCTGGGGGCGCTGGTCTGGGTAGTGGTGGTGGTAAGCTGTGGGTTTCTCTAGCAACAGTGTGACGCGTCTCTTAACACTCCCTTCCCCTTGTCCGCCCCTTCGCTGAGGATACTGCAGCCCCCACTGGCCTGGGCTTTCTGCTCTCTGCCTAAGTTCTCCATTCTTCCTTCTCTCCTTCTGCAGACATTTAGTGAGACTGACTTAGGTGGGCTGGGTACTGGCCATGCATCATCGTCAATTCAAGTGAGGGTTGGACGGCCGGGTTACCACTTCTGGGATTACTGAGGGCAGAAAAAGACTCAGCCTTCACCCCAGAGGGCTTGAGGTGTAAAATGAGCTCTGAAGTCAGAGAGATCTGGGGTCTAGTTCTCGCCCCTCCACTTATTTGTGTGTGGCCCCTGACAGGTAACTCTGAGCCTCAGTGACCTCCTCTGCTAAAACAGACGATGCCAACCTCCAGTGTAACTGGGAAGGTCATAGAAGCTAATGCATGGAGATGCATTTTGCATAGCACCTGGTATACAATAGGTCCTCAGTAAATAAGAGTTTCCTTCCTTTTTCCTAGAGAAGACTGGAAAAGCACAAACCGAGCAGATACAAACTTGAGTATGTATTTAGTAACACAGTCACCAGGTGCTAGTTCTTACTTAATGAGATTCACTCTTGGAGAGAAAGGGTTTTGAAGGTACCAGCAATGCATTTGAGGCTACCCTGTATGAAACTACTTCCTGTTCAGTCCAGGAAAGCATCAGAGGGAATAGAGATTGAGATTTGGCTTCAAAGGGTGGAAGGGAAGCCATCCTGAGGTGATTATCTGAGGAGGAGTTAATTTAATGCTTGACTTGCCTTCAAATCAAACTTCAGCCAGTTTATTTGGGCCACCTCCTATGTGCCAGGCAGATGGTAGGTTCTGGGGATACAGCGGTGAACAGGTGTACCCCGTCCCTTCCCTCATGGAGCTTATTGTCTAGAAAACCAGAGAAGAGACAGCAATTGCCAAAGACCCGGTGGGTGGCAGAAGCAGTGCTGGGACAGCCCCGAGGCCTGAGAGCACGGAGCTTCCCCCCGCAGGTGTCTATCCTGTCGTCCTTTGAGAGTCGCCTTATGAAGCTGGAGAACTCCATCATCCCTGTGCACAAACAGACGGAGAACCTGCAGCGGCTGCAGGAGAATGTTGAGAAGACTCTGTCCTGTCTGGACCACGTTATCAGCTACTACCATGTGGCCAGTGACACTGAGAAGATCATCAGGGAGGGGTGAGCTAGGGCCAGAAGGTCACATTCCTAACGCCTCTCGGACCCGTGGCTGTAGGCCTTGGAAGGGAGAAGTAGAATATATTTGAGCCTAGAGTCCCCTGTGTTAATTCTCTTCTCCCCTTTCCAAATACCATTCTCTTGGTCCTTCCTTCTGCCCATGCTAATAGGACTTTTCTCCTTTCCAGCCCCACAGGTAGGCTGGAAGAGTACCTGGGAAGCATGGCCAAGATTCAGAAGGCTGTGGAGTATTTCCAGGACAACAGCCCAGACAGCCCAGAGCTCAACAAAGTGGTAAGGGGCCAGCAGAGTGATGTGAGAGGTTTGGGGACACCAGTCACGGCCCTGGTCTCATGAGAGACACTGAACCAGCTTAAAAGAGAATGCAGTAGAATAAACAGAAGTATATAATACCATACACATACTGTAGGCATTAAGATCTCTGTCTCAGAAATCACAGGTATACATTTTTATTGCATCTTAATAATTTAACTAAATTATAAGTTAAATATGAAGTATAAGTTTAACATTTGATTTTTATAAATGCATGGGTATTTTTTTATTGTAGCAAAAAATACATAATATAAAATTTGCCGTTTTAACCATCTTTAAGGGAACAGTTCAGTGACGTTAAGTACGTTCACACTGTCGTATAACCATCTCCAGAATTCTTTTCATCACCTCGGACTGAAACCCTGTACCCATTAAACACTAACTCCCCTTTCTCCTCCCCACCAACCCCTGGCCACCATCACTCTACTTTCTGACTCAATGAATTTGACTAGTGAGGGGACCTGCATTCATGTTTTCATATTCAATTTTTTGGTGTCGTATCTTTGTGTTTAAGTTTTGGGGTCTTTATTAGATCACCAGAGGGAGATGGAGAAGGGCTGGGAAGTGAGGTTTACTCAATGCATTGAGGAAAGGAGAGAATGCAGACAGGAGAAAAGGTGGGAGCAGAGGCCCAGACGTCCCAGCCACTGAGGAACATCAGAGGGCAGGCCAGCTTGGACCCCCAGTCACCTGGCACACCTTCCTGGGGTGGCACCACAGCTCTTGCCCTGAGGCGTGTGTCTTACCCAGTAGAGGGGGTGGGCTGAGGAACAAAGATGGGAAACTGGCTTTTCTCCCACCCAGAAAGCTGTTGCTTAGAACAGGGCCTCCCAGCTTTTCTCCCATCGTGGCCCCATCGGCAATGAGAATGTTTGTGTGGCACACTGGGGTAAAGTGGTAACTAGCCAGTGGTCTCTGGCTGCGCACAGCGCCACCTGGCCACCCGGAGGACTGACAAGATCAATACCTTGGCACACCAGTAACGCAGTGGGCACACACCAGTAAAACCATAATACTGCAGCCCTTGGGTGGGCAGCGTGGACTCAGAGATTGGGATGCCAGGGTCTGGAGAACTTGATTCTTGAGGGTCTCTACCAAGTTTGGATCACAGAGTGAAGAGCTCTGTGCTAGAACTTGGGTGTGGGAGTGGATTGGAGAAGGAGAATACAAAGAATATGCTATAGGTTTACCCTAGAGGACGTACTTTTCATTTAAGCAGAAATGCTCCAACTCCTCTCTCTATTTTTAAAACATCTTTACTGAGATATAATTCACATACCATAAAATTTACCCATTTAAAGTATAAAACGCAGTAGTTTTAGTATAATTACAGAGTTGTGCAACAACACCGGAATAAATTTTATAACATTTTCATCGCCTATAAAAAAGAAATCCATTGGCAGCCACTCTTCTTCCCTTCCCTCCCCCATTCACCCAGCCTCTGGTAATCACTCATCTATTTTCTGTCTCTGTAAATTTACCTATTCTGGACTTCTCCTGAAAATGGAATCACACAATATGTGACCTTTTGTGCCTGGCTTCCTTCACTTAGCATAATGTTTTCAAGGTTCATCTATGTGGTAGCGTGTGGAAGTGTTTCCTTCCATCGTGTGGTTGAATAATATTGCATTGTATGGATCTGCCACATTTTGTTTATCCATCCGTCACTTGATGGAGACTCCACTTTTTGGCTGTTATGAACAGTGTTGCTATGAACCCTTGTGTACGAACTTTTGTGTGGACATATGCTTTCAATTCTCTTGTCTGCTCTGGATACCTTTCGCTCATCAGATACATGATTTGCAAGTATTTCCTCTCATTCTGTGAATTGTCTTTTCACTTTTTTGATGGTATCGTTTACAGCACAAAAGTGTTTAATTTGATGTAGTCCAGTTTATCTATTTTTTTTCTTTTGCAGCCCCTTTTCTAACAAGAACACAAATTAATGGTACAATGAGAAAATAATCAGCTGATATCTGTGAAGCACCTGCCTCTTGTAAAACTCTGGGTTTCACTATGAACATACATTTTGAGAGAACACAAGGGAAAGAAATAAGCAAAGCTTCTCACTGTTCATTCTCTGGGAAAAAGGAAGTGAAGGCAGAGGAGGGCCGAGGCCCAGAATCAGGAAGGCAAAGGAAGGGGATGGGGAGGCGAGGGCCTGCTGAATGCTGGAACAGCCGGTGGGCCCTCTTTCTTCTTCCCCTCCCCCCTTCCTTCCTTCTTCCCTGTAGAAGCTGCTGTTTGAGCGGGGGAAGGAGTCGCTGGAGTCCGAGTTCCGCAGCCTGATGACCCGGCATAGCAAGGTCGTGTCCCCTGTGCTCATCCTGGATCTGATCAGCGGTGAGGACGACCTGGAGGTACAGGAGGAGGTGCCCCTAGAGCATCTGCCTGAGAGTGTGCTGCAGGACGTGATCCGCATCTCCCGCTGGCTGGTGGAATATGGCCGCAACCAAGGTGAGGTGTCCTGGGGAGGCGGGGGCCCAGGCGGCAGGGCCAGAGGGAGTGGACTTTGCCCTTTGTTTCTTTAATCCACCTGCATTTCTTTTAAAACAAAGGAGTTTAGTAGGAAACAATATGAGGAATAAGTCTACAGCTTATGTATCAAATTATGAATCTAGCTAAATTCAAGCTTTTTTTATATACCTTACCTTCCTGTTTCTTTCCTTTTTTTGACTAATTATAAAAACTTCAAGTAGCACAGAAAGGCTTAGGTGAAAAGCAAAAGTCCATCTCCCCACTTCCCTAATGCTTACAGTATCATAACCCAAAGATGAGTACTGTTAAGGTTATTTATACCCTTCCAAAAAATTCTTTATGCCACTGCGTGTGTGTGAGAGAGAGAGAGAATAAATATGTGTGTATCTGCTCCTCGTTCCCAAGTGGAAGGGAGCATACTAAACACTCCCCTGTGATTGTTTTGTTTTTTATTTTGCTTTCAACTTAGTAATACGTCTTGAGAGTGTTCCGTATCAGTACATGTATATTTGCTCCATTCTTTTTGGCAGCTGCATAATATTCCATGGTATGTTGGTACCATCATTTCTTTAAATCCAGTCCCAGGATTTTTTTTTAAATCCCAAGTTAAGCAAAAAATTAAAAAAAAAAAACCACCTGTAATGAGTATTCAATTTTAAGCTTTTTAGCCCTCCACACTCTTCGTCTCTTTGTTAGTTTGTACACATACCAAGTTGTCAGTGTGCGTTATCACTGTCCCTGCCTTCCCTCGAGGACTCTGTGGTGCCAGGTCTCAGGGCCGCCTGTACTGACCGCACGGCACGTCTGTGGCTCATGAGCTGCACTGTGGGAGCTGAGGGCTCGGCAGGAGCTTTTCAGGGGCTCCCTTGGGATAAGCGGGAGGCCAGTGGATGCCTCCAGACCCCTCAGTCCCCTTCAGTCAGAGCCTCAGTGCTCTGTTCCATTTTTCACATTGGTGACACACTTGTTGGGAGCTGCTAAAGTGTACCGTGGCATTCGTATCTTTTTCCTTGCTCGTTTGCATTTTTGGATTTTCCAGTTTTCCAGTGTTGACAGTTAGTGCTGCAGTGAGCACAGTTGTATGGCTTGCTTTTCTTATTTAGGAAGTTCTCTGAGATGTTTTCTCAAAGGTACAGTTATCAGGCAGAACTGTCTGAACGGATCTGTAACCTTCTTGCCATCTTGAGTTCCTCTCCGGGTAGGTGGGGCCAGTCGACTGACCCATCGAAAATCCCACAGCTGTTTGTTCTTCATTAGCTTCATTTATCTTAGCTTTTTGACAGGGCTTTCACAATCCTCGAATTTTTTAAAATTTGCATTTCATTCATGGCTAAAGAAATGGTGTGTTTTTTTATTCAGTGACATTTGTTGTCTCTTTACCGCATATAAATTGCTCACATCCTTTGACCCCTTAGCAAGTTGAAGCCGGATGTAAACTTTACATTTTTTTTATCTAAAAAAACCTTACTGTGGACTTCCTTGGCAGTCCAGTGGTCAAGACTCTGCACTTCCCGCACAGGGGACGTGGGTTCAATCCCTGGTCAGGGAAGATGCCGCGTGGCATGGCCAAAAAAAAAAGAAAAGAAAAACCTTACAGGGAATTCCCTGGCAGTTCAGTAGTTAGGACTTGGCACTTTCACTGCCAGGGGTCCGGGTTCAACCCCTGGCTGGAGACCTAAGATCCCACAAGCCACATGGCGCGGCCAAAAATAAATAAATAAAATAAAAAATAACAACTAATTGTTGGTTCTGTTGGGGGATACTTTCCCTTTTAAGCCTTTGATTTGGGACGGACGAGGCCATGTGGGAGGCCGCTGGGAAGGGTTAGCACGGAACAGTGGTGGGCACTGCTGCTGCCCTGCGGAGCTGCGTCTGGAAGTGAGAGGGAGGCCCTGGGGCCAGGCAGAGGCAGGGACCCCAGCTGTCGCCCATCTCTCCTCAGACTTCATGAACGTCTACTACCAGATCCGCTCCAGCCAGCTGGACCGCTCCATCAAAGGCCTGAAGGAGCATTTCCGGAAGAGCAGTTCTTCATCTGGGGTCCCATACTCCCCTGCTGTCCCCAACAAGAGGAAGGACACACCTACCAAGAAGCCGGTCAAGCGGCCAGGTGAGACCCCACCCTGGCCCACCTCAGAACCAGACAGAAGCTCTGTGGGACCCGGGTTGCCTTTGCCCACCCTGGGGGTAGCAGCCGCTACAGCTTGACCTCACAGCGACCCCCAACTATAGGTCCGCAGGACAGAAAGCAGGTGTCTGCCCACCTAGCAAGGCCCCACCCGGTGAGCTCCTCTCTACCCAGCCGAGTCTGGGGGCTACATAAGTGTCCTTGGAGTGGAGGGTCACAGGCACGGAGAGGTGGGCTGACAGGGGTGCCGGGGCAGAGCCCCTTGCTGGACCCCCTTCTCCTCCCTGCGTCGTCCTATCAGGAGGCCAGGCCTGCTGCTGCCGCCAAAACCGTGGACAGGACAGGGGCAGGCACTGCAGCTGTCACATTGCAGAAGGCCAGGGTGGCTTGAAGAAGTGGGTAGGGGAGAGTTTACACCTTCACAGTCACCCAGAAAGGAAAATAATGCCACGCCTTCCTCTCCAAAGAACTTAATCCGGCTTTTGGGCTCCACTCGAAGTTAGTGCCTTGCGGTGGGAGAGTCAAGGGAGGGGTGTTGAGGTGGGAGACGCCTGGGCCGTGGACGTCGGTGTCCTGGGCGAACAGCTCACTGTCTGTCCTTCTTCCCGTCATCATGTCCCCTGTAGTCTATGCTCCAGGTAAACAGTGTTCCTGTGTGTCAGCTTCTGCTTGGCAAGCCTGGCTGTGTCTGGCTGCTGAGAGGTGTGGCCCTCGAGAGGCTGGGGTATTCCAGGGTGAGGGGCTGCTGCAGGCCCCAGGGAGAGAGAGCCAGTGAGGCTGGGGGCTGCTCCCACCCTAGCCTTCCCTGTCCAGCTGCTGCTGTGGGCACACGCACCGGTGGGACCCGCCCCTCACGACAGCGTTTTCCTTGCCTGCCCCTCAGAGAACGAGGGGCCTGTTGACACTCGCCGCGAGCACCTGCTCTTCCTCAGGCCTTTGTTCAGGCTTTGGAGATATGGCGGAGCCGAGGGTGCCCGCAGGGGTGCAAGGGAGTAGAGCATAAGGGAATCTGGGTGGCCCCAGCAGGAAGAGCACTGTCCTCCCCCCTCCAGTGTGGATATCCTGGCTGACCCCCTGGGGAACCTGCCACAAACGGTGACTCTACTAAGCCAGCCTGCGCGGCCGCAGCTGCCTGCACCTGGGCCTGTCCGTCTCTGTGCCTTGGTTCCGGGAGGCTGCAAGGCTGCCTGGGCCTTGGCGAGTCTGTGCTCTCTTCCCCTCTGTCTCTTCTCTGATGGGCCCAGTGGAGGCCCCAGGACCCAGACTGCATCCAGGAGTACTGCTGGCCATGCAGGGAGCAGGGATCTGATCTCGGGGCCCCCAGTTTACCTAATCTAGCTTGGCTTAGAGCCCCAAGAGGAAAACTCGGGCTCTGAGCGTCCCTCTGGTTTCTGTGGGGTTTCAAGAGTTGTCAGGAGCTGGGGGGCTCAGGACTGACGTCAGGAACTAGGGAATCAGGCCGCTGGGACATCAGTTCCCAGCTCTTGAGGAGAGGAGCAGGGAGGCCTCAGTGGGTAATGAAACACCGACCTCAGTGTCGTTCGTGGTAATTGTGCTCCTGGTGGGTTTGGCGGCTGCCGGATCAGTGCCCCCAGCCTGCGTCCACGCGAGCATACTGGCGAGGCTCCTGGAGGCGCGGCGGGCCCGCCTGCTCCTGGTCGGTTGCGGGGCCGGGCACTGATTCGCTCATTAGCGGGGCTGCTCACTGAAGGGGCAGAACCCAGCCAGACAGATGCTGAGCCCAGGCCCCAAACTTGGTTATTAGTAACTAACTGCGGCTGGTGCGAACAGAAAGAGATGAGCCGCTCAGACGCTGCCCCTTCTCCGCTAGCCTTCTGGGGAGCTGCCAGGCCCCAAGGAGCCTCGCTGCGCTCAGAGATGCGAGGGGGCACCTGGGAGTCTCCAGGGAAGAGGGACGGAGCTACGCTCATGGGTGCCTCCCCTGCCCCAGTACATTTTATTAACAGAGCAGCTGTACACATCTGTTTTAGATGCTGTTTTATTTCCCCACGTTTTCTGCCCTGAGATGCCTCGTTCCCACAGAGGCAGCTGACCCTGGAGGCTGTGGGCGCTGCAGTTTTGTTTCCATTGTTCTCACTTGTGATACTAACTGTTGGTTTTTTCCCCCCATGCCAAGAGCATGTGCCCTTTCCTGCTGCCCTCCCTCCTGCTCTCTGTGTGATGGCTCCTATTAACTTCTTTTTGGCTTTTGAGTTTTTCCCAATTGCTTTGGTGGTTTGGGTCCCTCCCCTGGTGTATGGGGTCAGTCTGCCTCTGGGTCTCCAAGCCTTCTGTCTTGGGCACTGCTAGCCCAGGAAGCTCAGTCCCATTTCACCAACTCCTGGGTGCTGCTTTCCTGTGGCTACTGTTTGGCCGCGTCCTGGCACTGAGCATGCCCGGAGAACTCTGCCTGCCCTTTGGGGGAGGAGCCATGGGCCTGCCTGCTTCAAGGTGCCCCCAGGCTCTGCCACTTGGTCTCGCCTTCTGGGTGTGAGGGCTCCATCGCTAGCTCCTCCATCCCAGGCCCTTGTCTATTTCTGAGTTAAGTGCCACTCAGTACTGTTTTTTATATTTGGCGTCTCCTGGTGGATCTTTGCCCATCTCATCTCCTTCACCCTCTGCACTTCCTAAAATGAACTCAGATCTGGAACGATGAGGGTCACTGGCAGGATCAGGAGCTCCACTGGGGGAACGAAATGTGTCCGTTCCTCCATCTCCTTCTGCGGGGCCTCCGGCGGGCCCGGAAGAGGCCTGCTGGGAGAGATGGTACCCGGGCGTGCTCTCTGCTGGGGGTGGGCGTGGGCCTGGGGGGTAGGTGGAGGGCTGCTGCTGTTTTCTCTCACTCGTTTCCTAGGTCTTCTTATCTCCTCTCTGTGTGGCTCTGGTGACAGGGACGATCCGTAAGGCTCAGAACCTTCTGAAACAGTATTCCCAGCATGGTCTAGATGGGAAAAAGGGGGGCTCTAACCTCATTCCTCTGGAAGGTAATCATCCTGTGTTCCTCTCCTCTTCCCTCCTCTTCCACCGTGTGTCCACTCACGTGGTAGGGCAGAGCCTCCAACCCCCCAGAGGGCCTCGGGCGCAACCCTGAGAGGGGACCAGGGGTGGGAACTGAGGTCCTGGGCCTCTGACCCCAGCTGGCTCGGGGGCAGCTTTCATGGCCCTCAGCCTGGTCCTGTCTGGCTGACGGCGGCTCTGCCCTCCCGGAGGCTTCCCGCTCCCTCCCCTCCCTGTCTCTGTCCTTGTCTCCTGTTTGAACTCAGAGAAAGTTCTTTGTCATGGGCAGCCCTTTCACGCTCAGACCAGCAGTGGCAGGACCAAGGCGGCCGAGGCCTCCTGGCCGCCCCCCTCCACCTGAAAGGCGAGCATGTGCCACAGGGGACAGGCAGCCCGTACACCATGTCCCTGCCTCCCTCCCATCAGAGGAAGGACAGCCCTGCCCTAGTGGACCAGATCCACCTTCAAAAGAATGACCCTGGGGGCGAAGAGAAGCCTGTCCCCATTCACTGGGCAGTGACATTTCTCTAACTGGATCTCTCCCCAAATATGGTGAGATCAACCCCCTGGGGCTGAGCATCAGACCTTCCGCAGCTGCTGGAAACGCTTCAGAAACCCGGTTTTCTCTCAGCCTCCAGGCGTGGGGAAACCAGCTCCCGAGGATGGTCTGGGGCACTGCAAGTCACGCTTGAAATGGCTGTTCCCAAGGTGGTCTGAGGCAGAGGAGGGGCTCAGAGCCCTCTCCAATGCCCCTTCCCCTACACCCCATCTTACATCCCCCCCCGGAGGTCGAGGGCTTCTTCCCAGTCCCCCGAGAGGCAGCCACCCCGCCCCTGGATAAACGCTGCTTGTGTTTGCGGCCGACGTCTCGCTAGGTCACGAGCATGATTTCCGAGTTAAGCACCTGTCCGAGGCCCTGAACGACAAGCACGGGCCACTGGCCGGTGAGTACTGCAGCCCAGCCGAGGGCAGCCGCCGCTGCATTCACGGCCGTCCCCAGAGGGCCTGCTCCGGCCTGGCCTAGCCGGCCGCTCCGCTCCAAGGATGAGCCCGGCCTACTCACCTCTCTCTCTCTCCGGTCTGTCTCTCTTTTGGGCACTAGGTCCCCTTGCCTCTCTCCAGGTGGGAGAGCACGCCTGGCTCTCGGGGCCTGGGCCAAGGGCAGAAGTTGCCGCCACTCGGAAGGCGGGCAGAGAGGGCAGGCGGGCCCCTGGAGGGCAGGGAGCATCAACACCTGACTGCAGCGATGGCTCCAAAGCTCTGACTCCTCGGAGCCCGTCCCTCGGCACATAGGACCAGGTTGCCTGCGGGCACCCCTGCCCCAGCCTGCAATGCAGTAGCGGGATCCTGTCTCCTGCTGGGGCAGCTGACAACCAAGGAGCCCTCCCCCTCTGAGGCTCACATTGCCTCATCTCCAGCTTTGACGCCATGCCAGCTAGCCTTATGGACCAGAGCCCACCGCCTCTTTATACATTCCAGAAGGCCTGGCGGGGCTGGTATCTGGCTCCAGAGGCCCAGCATTTTCGGACATGGACGACCACTGTGCCTGCCTCCCTGAGGTGGACGCGGCCACTTGCCCATCCCTGGGTGTCCTCTTCCCAGTACAATTCAGAATCCTCAGTCTTGGGGTCAGGCGTGTCTTATCCAGGAAGTCGATTGGGGGATCTTATCCTTTTTATCCATCTCCCCAACACCTCTCATACCTGACATTCTGGAACAAAGGCTGGACTCAGCCCGGTTTTCCTCGCGAACCCTGCCGGGCCTGCTGGAGTTCTCCCAGCTTTCTGCCAGCACAGTCGTCTTCCCCATCTGCTGCTAGTCTGGCTACAGGCCAGGAACTGGGGAGACTCGTGCCCCACCCCCCAGCAGGGAGAGGGTCTGCCCCAAACCAGTAGCTCAGGGGCACTGCTTTCCCCCCAGGGAGAGATGACATGCTGGACGTGGAGACCGACGCCTACATTCACTGCGTCAGTGCCTTTGTCAAGCTGGCCCAGAGCGAGTACCAGCTGCTGACGGACGTCATCCCTGAGCACCATCAGAAAAAGACCTTTGACTCTTTGATACAGGTCCTGCCCCTGGGCCCTGACCAGATGCCCCAGCACGAGCTGTCACTGCAGAAGCTTGAGTTCGGTCCGGGCATGCGGTCCACAGCCCTCAACTCCAGCCACCACCTCCACCTCCCATCCTGGGGATCTGTCCTGGGTGGCGTGTCCCGGTCGGGACCTTCCCATTGGGGGCATACTTCCCCCACGCCCCTCCAGGTGCCCTCACCGTCCCTGGGAACCGGCTGTCTGCCCCCTCCCCTGAGCCCTCTCCCTGCCCCGCTCTCTCAGGATGCCCTGGACGGGCTGATGCTTGAAGGGGAGAACATCGTGGCTGCTGCCCGGAAGGCCATCATCCGACACGACTTCTCGGCTGTGCTCACCGTCTTCCCCATCCTGCGGCACCTCAAGCAGACCAAGCCTGAGTTTGACCAGGTGCTCCAGGTATGTGGGTGAGGATGCCCTTGGGGACCCCGGAAGGAGGAATCCTGCTGCCTGGCACGGCCCCCCAGGAGAACTGTGTTCTCTACCCCCACGGGTCCGCTCCGAGGGTGAATGGCAGCAGCTTCCTCGGGGCCCCGGGCATGTGGAGGTGCTCTCAGGGTGAGTGAAGAGGGGAGACAGTCCCCTGGGGTGAGGGGCCGGGAAGGAGCAGGGCCCCAGGCACAGCCTGTAGCCGGGTTCTTGCACCCTGTGCAGCCATGTGCTTCCTCAGGGGACGGCGGCCAGCACCAAGAACAAGCTGCCCAGCCTCATCACCTCCATGGAGACCGTTGGAGCCAAAGCGCTGGAGGACTTCGCTGACAACATCAAGGTGCTCTCCCTCCCTCCGCTGCCGTGCAGGACGGCCCGTGGGGCTGTGGGCAGGGCCGCCGGTGACCTGGCTTGGAAACTCTTTCTGAAAGCAGGCCTCCAAGAGGGGCGGGCCTGCCCTGTGGGGAAGCCGGCCGTGCTGCTAGTCTCCTGTCAGTGCCCACGGGCCCCCCTTTCTTCCCCAGGGGCTCCAGAGGCCCCCACCCCAGGCGTCAAGCTCCTGCCCCGCTTTTCCCATGTAGTCATGTCCGTATGTCTGTCCCGCTCACCTTTGTGCCCGAGGGGCATCCTGACACCTGTCTGCCAGGAGGTGGCGCCATGAGGCCGCAGACTGGGGTGTGGGGTGGGCGCGGGACTCCCCGGGAGCTGCTTCAGGGAGTCAGGCTGTTCTTCCCACAGAACGACCCGGACAAGGAGTACAACATGCCCAAGGACGGCACCGTGCACGAGCTCACGAGCAACGTAGGTGCTGCCCGGGGGCTCCTGGGGCGGGGAGGGGGCGCAGGTGGCAGGATGGACTGCAAGGTGCTTAGTGCCCCCAGCAGACACGGCCTTTCCCAGGAGGCCAAACCCACAGGGTGAAGCACGAAGTTTGCAGCCACCCTTTTCACTGGGCAGGCCCCTGGCCCTGTACCTGTCCTGGAATGGTCAGAGGGGGTGAACTGAACTGTAGGAGGTGATCCGACCTTTGGGTCCTGCCCTTGACCTTCTTCCTGGACCTGTTTTCTCCCCACGCAGGCCATCCTTTTCTTGCAGCAGCTCCTGGACTTCCAGGAGACGGCGGGCGCCATGCTGGCCTCCCAAGGTACTTGGCACCTCCCAGCGGGGCCCCGTGCCCCACTCCTCCCTCTGGCCTGGAGACGTGGGGTTAGCCCCCTCTGGGTGAGGAGATTTCCCCCGCCCTGTGGAGTGGGAAGGAGATGTGGCCTGTGGCGGGACCCCCAAGCTGCTTGGGCCATCTGGGCCCAGCATCAGGAAAGCAGCCGGGGTTTGACTACCTCTCCTGGCCTCCATCCCCTCTCGGCTCCCTCCGCTGTCCTCACTCTGGAGAGCAGAACTCACTTGTTTGGAGGCGCCCTTCCCGCCCCGCCCCTCCTGCATTTCCCCACCTCCTCTTGTGTTGCCTTTCCTCCTAGCCCCACCCCTCCTGCATTTCCCCACCTCCCCTTGTGTTGCCTTTCCTCCTAGCCCCACCCCTCCTGCATTTCCCCACCTCCCCTTGTGTTGCCTTTCCTCCTAGCCCCACCCCTCCTGCATTTCCCCACCTCCCCTTGTGTTGCCTTTCCTCCTAGCCCCACCCCTCCTGCATTTCCCCACCTCCCCTTGTGTTGCCTTTCCTCCTAGCCCCGCCCCTCCTGCATTTCCCCACCTCCTCTTGTGTTGCCTTTCCTCCTAATTAGTCCAGTACAGCTGACCCCTTACAGCTGGCATCTCAGGGCCAGCCTGGTGTCTTCCCGTGACTGTGACTGCTGTCCTGGGACTGGGGCTCAGGAGGTTAGCACGTGGGGAAGAGCGCGCTTCCGAGCACTGAGACCCAGCCCAGCTTGTTGGGCCCCAGGCCTTCCCTTTTCCCCCCAGTCTAGGGGCAAGGAGCCAAGGTGCAGCCTCTGGCCTGTGGTTCTCCAGATGTCCACTTTCCAGTGTGTCGCTGGCCTTCAGGGGTCCAGCCTGGGCTGTCCTGCTGTCTGTTTCTGGCGTCGCGGGGAGTGGTCTGCTTGGCTCGGGTGTTGCGGCCGTTTCTAACCTGTTTTTGCACTTTGCATCTTTCTCCCTCCTTTGTCTCTCCCCCCTTCCCCTCTGTGCGCACTGCCTCTCACTGCGTAGTTCTTGGGGACACATACAATATTCCTTTAGACCCCCGAGGTAAGCAGCAGGGCTCCGCAGCCCCATCCTTCCCCTCTGAAGCCCCCTGAGTGAGGTTCCCTGGGGACAGAGGCACCTGGACAGACTCGGGACCCCAGTAGGAGCGGGGTCAGAGGGCACACGGTTCCTTCCGGGTGCTCCCAACCCTCTCAGCTCCCTGACGGCCACTTTCTGTCTCTGGGTTTCTCCAGGCAGCATCCTGCTGTGTCCAGCACCCTGAGTGCACCCTTCAAGCTGGTCCAGCACCTCCCTGCCCCTTCCTCCCCCATCCGCTCCCTTCCCCCCTTGGCTTTCTGCTCTGTGCAGCCAGCAAGTCTCTGTTCAGAAGGGCCTGGTAGAGGAGGTTGTGGGCAGTGGGGGTGAAGGGGGAGAGGCCATGGGGGGGCCTATTCTAAGACTCTGTTGCTGACAAATGGGAGAAGTGGGCCTTGTCGGTACCCCCAGCATGGGTCGGGGGCTGGGTTGCAGAGGCTGTCCCGTTCCTGTCCTGCCAGCCTTCCTGCCAGCCTTCCTGCCGGCCCTGGGCCAGCTCATTACCCCCGCCAGCCGAGACCATGGAGGCGCCGGCCCTGGGTTCCAGGAAGAGTCCCAGGGAGCGCCCCCCGCAGCAGGAAGGGAGCCCTGTAGCTCAGCACGTCCCCGGGAGGCTCGGGCCCCTCCCAGGGTTTCCTCAGCCGCTCCGCGGGCTAGGGGAGGCCAGAGAGGGTCTTGGCTGCTGCCACTGCTGTGGTAACAGGACCCCTCCTCTCACAGAGACCAGTTCCTCAGCCACCAGCTACAGCTCCGAGTTCAGCAAGCGCCTCCTGAGCACCTACATCTGTGAGTGCTGTCGCCAGCCAGCAGCCTCCCTGCCTCCCGCCTCCTCCCTTCCGTCTCCTCTCTGTGCTCTCCTGCTAGTCCCGGTCCCGCTCCTGAGCACCAGCGCCCCGACTTTTAGAATCGCAGCCTGACCTCTGGTTGGGGGGCCGCGGGGGCTCGGCAAAAGGCTCCCAAGGCTGGTGGGGTCTGGAGTCCGGGAGGAGCAAGGAGCGACGGGTGGGAGTTGGTCTGTGGGCCCCAGGATTGGGTCACTTGGGTCAGACTGCCACGGGAGGCGTGACCACATCCTGCCCTGTGCAGGTAAAGTCCTGGGCAACCTGCAGCTGAACTTGCTGAGCAAGTCCAAGGTGTATGAGGACCCGGCTCTGAGCGCCATCTTCTTGCACAACAACTACAACTACATCCTCAAGGCCCTGGAGAAGTAAGTGGCTGCGGGCGCTGGTCTGCAGCTCTCACCTGCCGCTGCCTGGCCTGCCGGGGCTGGCTGTGCCCCTCGTGTCCAGGGCGGGGAGGATGCCGCTTTACCCTTCACAGTCCCAGGACCCAGGGAGGTGGGAGGCAGGCCCCACTGGTGTTGCTGCAGAGGCCGGCAGCCTTCCTATCGTCCTCTCCTCTCTCGCCTGCTCCCACCCCAGGTCTGAGCTGATCCAGCTGGTGGCCGTGACCCAGAAGACTGCCGAGCGCTCCTACCGTGAGCACATCGAGCAGCAGATCCAGACTTACCAGCGCAGGTGGGCCTCCTCCCACCCTCCTGCTCCCCGACCTGTGTACCCACCAGTAACGCTTGCTTCTCAGAGCCTCTGGATGCCGGGCCCAGTCAGAGTGGGCTCAGTGACGGGGAACTGCCACCCTGTGGACCCCAATCCTCTACTTGTTTTTTAATCACACTCGTGGGGTGGAGAAGGGTAGTTGCCAAGGGTGACGACTAAGATGGTCGAAGGCCTGCCCTTTAGAGATGTGGGTAACGTTTAGACCAGGTGAAGAGCAAGCTCACAAGGTCCCTTGAACTTGGCTGAGCCTCACTCTACAGGGCTGTCTCTGCCTCTCTCCTCCTGTTTCTTAGTTTGTGCGTCTCTCTCTCCCTTTGTGTTTCTTCCCCGTGACCGTACCTCCCTCTGCTTTCCCATTTATCTGTCCTCCGTTCCCTCTTTTCTCATCTGCTTCTCCATCTTAATTGGCCATGATATCAACGTGAAGTGTAGTTGGTAGTGTTTGTTCAATTTATTGAATGTTCTGTTTCCTGTCCTTAATTTTAAAAGCGAGCAGCTTGAACATTTTTATTCCCAAGGAAAAAGATCTCAGCTGTGTTTTGCTTAGTTATGACCCACACTGATCCCTGCCCTCACCCTCTCCCCCAGTAGATCAAGAGATTTTTAAAAAACAAAGCAGTCCAGCCCCAGGGAGGGAGCAGCTGCCTGAGGCTGTCCCTCCTCTGCCCTCTGCTTCCCTCCCTGCCTGGCAGTTGGTTAAAGGTGACTGACTACATCGCTGAGAAGAACCTACCTGTGTTCCAACCCGGAGTCAAGGTGGGCTGAAGGCCTGGGCTGGGAAGGGATGTCTAGCAGATGTGGTGCTTTCTGTTGTGTCTCTGGGAAAAAACAGACAACTGGGATGAGAAAGCAAAGGACGCCTGTGGCCATCCGGGCAGCAGGGGAGAGGGCTGGGCTTGGGGTTTGGGGAAGGAGCAGGGGCAGGACGATCCTGCTCTGAGGGACGCTTTCTCTGCCGTCTCCCCTGGCCCCCCAGCTTCGGGACAAGGAGCGGCAGGTGATCAAGGAACGTTTTAAGGTAAGTCAGGCTCCTCCCCGCTCCACTGATCGCTGCTGCTACTGTAGCAACACAGACTCAAACCTTTGTCTCTGGGTCACTTCTGTTTCCACCGTTTTGGTGACCAGGGCTTCAACGATGGCCTGGAAGAATTGTGCAAGATACAGAAGGCCTGGGCTATTCCCGACACGGAGCAGAGGGACAAGATCCGCCAAGCCCAGAAAAACATTGTTAAGGAGACCTACGGGGCCTTTCTGCACAGGTTAGCCCTCCGTCTCTGCCCTCCCAGCCCCACGCTCCCCGTTGCCCCGGCTGGACCACTGGGCCCTTCTCTTCTTCAAGGAAACCTGGAGAGGGTGGTGGGTTTGGGTGGCAGATCCAGTGCCCAGGGCTTTGGTGTGGGGCCAGACCCGGACATCACCCAGGGGCACCCCATCGGGAGGGCCTTAGGCTGAGGCAGAGCTGGGGAGGGGCTAGGCATCCCCGCTGACCTCAGCGCCTGGTCAGGTATGGCAGCGTGCCCTTCACCAAGAATCCTGAGAAGTACATCAAGTACCGTGTGGAGCAGGTGGGCGACATGATCGATCGCCTGTTTGACACCTCCGCCTGAGCCGCCACCACCCCTGCCTGGCTCTGCCAGACCAGCCATGTTATCGGACAGATAAACCAGTGTTAACTTGCCTCCGGGCCCTGGGATCTTTCTCCACCACCCCGACCAGGAGCCCTGTCCCTGAGCCCTCGGGTCCTGGTTTGCCCTTCCTCTCGCGGCCCCCATTCCCCACACAAGCAGCGCTCTCCCGGAACTCTGGGGTTCCTCCGCACCTTGGGTTTCATGACCCTGACTGCGGCCCGCAGGGGCCACGTGACGGCTTCAAGGCAGGAAGGACAGAGAAGGAAGACAGAGGTCTGTGCCCTCAGCTGCCTTATGTGGACAGGAGCAGGAGAGCAGAGCAGGCCCACCCCCGGACCAGCTCCGACTTGGGGATGGAGAACCCCCTTCAGCCCCGGCGTGAGGGTTGGGCTTGGAGGAGCAGGCCACACTGCAGCCACAGGGCCTGGAGAAAGGCAAGCAGGGTTGACCCGCTCTCGGATTAGTGCAGAGACCGCATTCCCCATCCCCGCAGTCCTGCAGTTGGGGGGGTTCTGCCCCCGAGGCATCCCCCCGGTGGCTGGAGCGGGAGTGCTCTGTCCCCTGCCCTCTGGGGGCCAGCGCTCCGCAGGACTTCACAGAAGGAGCTCTGACAACCCCGTGCCTGGAGCCAAGCAGCAGTGGTTGCAGAGGAGCAGTTAGGCTGCATGTGGGGACTGGGTGACCAGTGAACAGTCGTGAGACGATCTGGGGCAGAGTGGGGGTCGGGGGCATGAGATGGGCCCCACCTCCTTTGACAAGAGTGAACAGCTGAGCTCAGTGAAGGCAGACCCCTGAGGCGCCCTTGCACTGGGATGATGGGTTTATTCCACACTCTTTGCTTGCATGCTAACAGAAGGGAGAGCTCAGGGTGGCCTGGGGTCCTCCAGGCTTAGGGAAGAGAATCGATCTCCCTCCCCCCTCTTTCCTGAGACCCTGTCACAGCCCAACTCCTCAGGTCTGTAGCCCCAGGCCCTGCCCCTTACAGCCTGGGCCACCCGCCGTGGGGTGCAGCCTCACCAGGGGCTGGGTCCGACTTGCATGTCGCCCACGTCCAGAGCACAGCGAAGATGAACTGGCTACACAGCACCCCTGCCACGTACACCAGGAAGATGTGGTCAGCAGCTTCAGTGCAGCTCCTCCTGGACCCCTTTACTCCTCTGGAGGCTTCTGTGTGGGGAGAGGCAGGAAAAGGAGGTGTACTTCAGGGCTCACCTGACATGCACGCTCTCCAGGAGCAGAAGGGTGAATCCCGGGAGGTGCCAGTCTGTATTTCTCCCTTCGTTAGAGTCACAACTAATGAATGTTTGGGTCTGGCCCATTCTAGGTCATCTTGAGTTGAAAAAACGTCCCACAAGAGAGGCTCTGCAAGGCAGAGGGTTATCCCAGGGAGTCTGAAGTCACCCGGGCCTTTAGGGAGGCTAACCCTGCTCCCTGCTCCAGACCTGCTGCTTCCAAGGGCAGCCGTGGTGGAACCCAGGGACAGTGGAGCCAGCAGAGTGGATGCAGGAACCTCTAAACAGCCTGGTAACCCGCAATCCCAGCCCACCAGCTCTGCCCCTAGGCCTCTTTCCTCAGCAGACCCCAAGGAACGGGCCCCAGGCCCTGCCCACCTTCAGGATTGGGCCCTGGGTTCCCACAGTCGTGCCGCTCCCCGCTCAGGACTGGGCTGGGGCTGCTCTCAGCCCTGAGGTTGCTGTGGGCCAGCAGCACGGACAGCAGCACGGCCTCCGTGGTGCTGAAGAGCAGCAGCAGCAGGGCAGTGACGTAGTGAACCGGGGAGGTGGGCAGGGAGGGGGCGACAGCAGGTGCGGGCAGAATGAGGTGGGCCCAGCACAAGGTGGTCCTGCCCCAGGCCAGGCGAGGGTGTGGGCCTTACTGAGCAGCGGGTTGCAGGAGGAGAAGCTGGGCAGGGCCTGGACCAGGGAGGAGTGGAAGACGAGGTAGCCCAGCAGCAGGGTCACCTTGTAGGCAACGCGCGCCGTCCGGAGTGGCAGCAGCGCCCCGCACAGGTCAGCCAACAGCAGTGCCTCCCCGGGTACCAAGAGCGCTATGATGGCCTTTAGCGCTGTGTTCTGCAGGCGCAACTGGAAGGAAGAAGGTCGGGACTTTCCAGTGGGGGTTGCGCAGGGGTGGGCGGTAGAAGGGTGATGTCACGGCCTCTGGCTGTGCATCCTCGATGCCTCCATCAGCCCTCGGCAGCCACCTCCCAACTCACCGTCACCTGGAAGCAGGGCACCAGCTGCTGGGATGGGACTTGGGTTTTCAAATCCTGAACTACGTATTCCCTCTTGACACTCACCATCTCATTCACCACATGGGCCTGGAACTCCAGCTCCATCACTGAAGGGGTGGGGGTGAGAACAGTGAACTAGAAATACCCCTGCCCCCGCATCTCTCTTGCGAGTAGGGGCAGGGACAAGCTGGAGCCCAGGGATGCTGGAGCCCTGTGTTGGTTGCTGGGGGCAGACTTGGAAACTGGTCTGTACAAGGGCTTTCCAAACCGGATTTCGCAAGACCCCAAGTTTTCTCCAGTTAGAAGAAGGGCCTTATCAGATTCACAGGTGAATTTTCATTGTAAAAATAAATGCACCACTTCATGGAGGGGGACATGGTCACAGACTCATTCACCAGTATATCATCTCACACCTGAAATAATTAGGATTCATGGGGCGGCAGCTGTGGTATTTCCCAGAGGGGAGGGATGTAGGGAAGGATGGGACTTCGCCGCCGAGCTGGACGTCACCTGCTGAGCTTGTGGGATATTCACTGGGTGGCTACACCTTCGGGATGTTTCCAGGAATGAGCCCGCAGCAGCCTGAGCCTCTGGGCTTGACACAAGTGTGCAGTTCGGCCCTGGCTGCTGGGGGCATTGCTCTGGGGTAGCTGATGGGGGAGAAGAGAAGACTGGAGGGGGGCTACGGCCTAGAGCAGGGGAGGACTAGGAGGTGGGGCTGCTGTTTGAGTGGGAGGTGCCCGGTGAAAGCAGAAGGATCAGCTCCCCTAAGCCTGGGGGTGGACTGGTGTGAACACAGGCCCGGGACCCCTGTGTCAGGTGTTCGCTGGAGGCCAGAGGCTCCCCTCTCCCTTCATCTCCCAGCTCCTGTCCTGTCAGCACCAGTGTTGCCAAAAGCAAAGAAGCTGAGGCTGCAGTCGCTCTGGTCCCTGGGGAAGTGGAAAAGCTCAAAGTCACAGTTGGTCTCCGTGGTGAGGGCCAGGTAGAGCTCGATGTGGCCATCCCGGTCCACTCGGGCCTGTGGGCTCTGGCCCTGCCAGTTCACCCAGAGCCTGCAGAGGGAGAGGTACCACAGCCAGTGGCCCAGCTCCTCCTCAGAAGGGGGAGGAGGGGGAGACCCCAGCATATGCCCAGCTGCCATCCACTGCTCTCGGGGTTCCAGAAGGGGCACCATAAGGCATGGGAGTTGTGCCAGTGGTCTGGCAGGGCCACCAGGAGGGGGATATTCACTAAGAGGACCTCCCGGCCCTAGATGGGGAATAGCGAGGGCTATGCCTGCCTAGTTCCCGAGACAAGAACCCCCGCCTCACTTACACTTCCCGGATAGTGAGTCCTGGTGTCCAGAGAGAGTCCCGGGGCAGCGTGACTCTGCCCTGCCGGTGGCCAGGCGAGTGTCCAGCCAGGACTAGGGACACAAGGATGCTACTAAGGCTCCCACTCTCCGTATATATGTGCCCCTGGGCTTGGCAGGTTGATGAAGGCCAGTACTTCTGTGCTGGGCTTACAGAGGTCTCCCTTCCTCAACCCCTGCCCCCACACTGGTGGTGGGTGCTCACCAGTGAAGCAGCATCGTGGAGGACACTGTGTACCGCAGGATGTCCTGGGGGAGGGGGGCAGCAGGTCACCTCGGGGGTGGGTACTATGTGACAAGAAGGAAGGAGGCCCCAGCACTCACTAGGCTGAGTCCTGTCCCATTCCTAGCTCAGCGCTTGGGCCCCCGAGTCCTCCACAGCCTGAGGACACTTACCACGTTAAACACGTTTGACACAAACACCTGCACGTCCACAAGCAGGGGCGCGCTTCCGTTCGGAATCTGGATGGTTTCCTGAACCTCCTGGGGTTGAGCTGAGGTTGAAGAAGGATGGCCAGTCTGAGGGATAGAGATCGAGGTCACCCAGTGCCCTGGGGCCCAAATCCCAAAGCTCAAGACCCTACGCTTTCTACCTGCCAACCGCTGACACGCTGGAGCCACAGTGGGGTTCTGAGCCTGAGGAAGGTGAGATGGATCAGGAGCCGCAGGGCCATTGTTAGCAGCTGCTCGGAGGGGCTGGACGGAGCAGCAGCGCCAAGCTACGACCTCCACTTCAGTCACTTCTCTGCGCGACTGGGCAGTTGGCTGGAGGCAGCTGTTCTGCGCACCAGCCCTGGAGCCTTGGACTTGGCACACCCCCACCCCAGGTTCAGCAAACACCTGAAGACAAAGCTCAGGACCCAGCCCCGCCCACCTAGCACCTGCCTATATGCTTCCCGGTCCTGCTCCATTTCCACCACCTGGAACCAAACATCACACTCAAGACCCATCAAGCAGACCAGGGAAGCGTGGGACCCCTGCCCAAACACACACACACTTTTCTCTGACACTGTCCTTCCAATCTGGCCAGGTGCAGCCTCTCTTTCCACAGCGGGCACCGCCTGGCTAAATACCCAGACCTTTACCAAAGTGCTCTGTGCTCAAAGACCTGAAGTGGGCACACCCTTGGGTTATCCTGCCTCTCCTCAAACACTGAACTAATTTCACGTAAAAAGCTTGGCTCAAGAACTCCGGGAGTGGGGCAAACCTGGGGACAGGTAGAGGCTGGCTCCTGACCAAAGCTCGGGGGCATTTTTGTTCGGGGCGGGATTCTCAGCCTGCCCCGGTCCAGCAGTGCCTTAGAACCGCTGCTGTGCGCCCCAGAGCAGGACTGACGGGTGTGCGGGTGACTTTCCTGGCCTGAGGATAAACCAAGCCCTTGGAGACCAGATCCCAGATAGCTGCAGTGAAGGAAGGAAACCCAAAGGCTGAAGGTGGGTAGGCACTGCTCTGGCTGGCATGACTCCAAGGGATCCCAGGGAGCTGGGAACAGGCAAGGACTCGCCACCCGCAGGCGCACGAACGCTACTAGGAACACACATAGTGTCCAAGTCTGTCATCGACCGGTTTATCGAGCGCGCTTAAACACTCAGCCCGCCTTTGTCGCGCTCACCGGCGGCTGCTGGTTCCCCGATCTATATACACCTGGCGCTTCCGCATGGCCACGTGCAAAGAGCCTTCGGTCGTCCCGCGCTCCCCAGCCTCAGTTAGGGATTTCTACACGGACTTTAACCCTGCCGCCTTCGGTGCGGGCCGCCCTCTTTCCTTGTAATTAAGCAGGGCACCCTGCCCTCATTTATCCGGAGCTCCCCTGTGAAGTCGTAGAGCCTCGCGAGATATGCGGAGACACGGCGCGCCAATGCACGCGGAATGGATTGCGTGTTTTATTAACAGATGAAACTCCCTCCACGATCCCCCGACCTCTGACTCCAGCCTTTCAACACCCAAGTGTACTCCTTAAGTGCCTTCGGGTCACATTAACTGTCAAGATGGCTTTGGGAGCCTTTTGGTCCCGCCAGGACAGGCTGGGAACCGAGCTCGAGGACTGGCAGCTAAGAGGCGCCGGCGCAGGAGCAGAGGGCCCGGCTGCCTCGCTCACGTGCGTTACGTCGGTGGACTCGCGCTCCAGCATGCTGCCGTTGTGGGTGCCCTGGGCCGCGACGCACACGCGGCCGGAGGCTCTGCGCGGGGCGCGGCGCAACAGGCCCGCGCAGATCTTGCGGAAGCCCTTGCGGAAGTTCTTGGAGACGAGAGCGTAGACGATAGGATTGACGCAGGAGTTGGAGTTGGAGACAAGGTACGAGAGGATACGCAGCGCGTAGGTAGCGCGCGTAAGGGGGAAGCGGCCGAACCACACGCAGAGGATAAGCGCGTGGTGAGGCATCCAACAGAGGCAGAAGAGCGCGGCCACGATGATGATCATACGCGTCAACTTGCGCTTGGCGCGCCGGGCGCCCGAGCCGGCGGCCACCGGGTCGACGGCGCGCCAGAGGTAGCGCAGGGTGCGCGCGTAGGTCAGGCCGAGCACCAGCACGGGCAGCAGGTAGATGAAGACAAAGGTGCAGAGGTCCATGGCGCGGCGGCGAGGCGCGCTCCACGCCGGGTGGCACACGGTCAGGTTGGCTAACCGTGACTGGCGGTAGTAACTGAGGTACGGCCCGGAAAAGAGCAGCGACAGCCCCCAGATGAGCCCGATGGCCGCCAGGGCGTTGCGAGGCGTGTGCAGTTCGCGGGGGTGCAGCGGGTAGCGGATGGCCAGATACCTGCAGGTCAGGCCAGAAAGGGAGACGTCTGGTGTGCCGGCGGATTCGCAGAGGCAGGGCCGGACCCCTCCACCTCGAGCCCCACGCTCACAGTCGAGGAATGTCTGTAGCGCACGGTAATACCGCACAAGCCCGGAGGGCGACACAGAGCATCCCGGACACCCTCAGCCGCGCCTACATGTGGGGCGGGACCCGGCAGCAGGAAAGGCCACTCATCTGCTCTTCCTGAGACTACGACCACAATCGGATTCCACCCGGGAGGGCACCCCGTAGATTAAACCGACTTTGGGGCTCCGGCAGGCTGTGATTACTCACCAGTGACGGTGACCGGAGAGGTAGGACCCAGGCGCCTTGAGGCCCTAGGAGACAGCCTGGAGACACTGTCAGGCAAGGTACCGCGAGGGAATTCTTTAGGGAAGCCGAAGTTCTATGGGTCCCATCAGTGCTCTCTTCTTGGAACCAACACACTTGGCATTCAGTGGAACTGGGAGGTATATGGGGAATGTGGCCTCACCTCGCTGCCTGTCCAGGGAAGGTTGGGAGGACGTGGGGACGGAGGGGGCCAGGGAGATACCAGGATTCCCTCCCTAGGAATCCCCCAGGTGTCCTTTCAAGCTTCAGCTTCCAGGGGGACCCTTGGGCCCGCTCCTCTCCTGCCCTTCCCCCCGGGCCTGTTGGTCAGGTTGTGGGACCGAGCTAGGGAGCTTCGGGCATGCTTGCTCGGAGTTTGGCATGGGCCCTCACGAAGGACCCAAATTCTGCAGTCCGCACCAGAGTCGGCTGTGCAGAACAAACTGTGGCTTGGAGGCCAGCGAGGTGGAGGCGCCCGAGTTTGACGCCAGGAGACAGGCCAATGGCTTCACGCACAGGATTACTGGATGGGCAACTCTGAGCAAATCACTTACAAACTCGGTTTGGTCTGTAAATTGGGCACAGTAATCCCTCCCATCCCAGCCTCCCAGGGGCATTGAGCTTCAGAGGAGACCCAGCCCGGGGAAAAACGCTTTGCACCCAGAAACGTTGTGCTTTGTCAGATGCCAGTGGCGCTGGAGAGCTGAGGTCTCCAGCCTGAAGCCCCTGAGTATGTACCTAACAGAGAGACACGGAGGTCTCCCATTCTTACTCTTCCTTTTCCTCTTACACGCCTGCTTGTCTTTCACTCCTTCCTGCTTCCCTTGCCTTCCTAGTGTTCTTTTCTACTTTCTACACATCCCTCCTTGACGCTCAAGTCCAGCCCCCTTCTCCAGCCACAGCCTGCCTGCCAGCTCACCTGTCCAGGGAGACGGCAGCCAGTGTGAAGCTGCTGGCATGCATGGTGAGGAAGATGAGGACGTGCACCGCCTTGCAGAGCAGCGAGCCGAACACCCAGTCGTCCAGGGTGTGGATGGTGGCCTGGAAGGGCACGCAGCACACGATGAAACACAAGTCGGCCACGCCCAGGTTGCGGATGAACAGATTAGTGGTGCTGACCGCCTGGCCACCATGAAGCAGCACGGCCAGCACCAGTGAGTTGCCTATGGTGCCCACGTGGAAGATGAGCGCAAATAGCATGGGCACGATGACCGCCTCAGGCTGCCAGCTACCCCGGCCGCCCGCCTCGTTCGTGTCCTCGGTGTCCAGGCCACCCGAGCCATTCATAGTGCCGCCGCACCGGGGCTGCCCCGACTTCTGCAGCCGTCTGCGTCCTGGCGAGCGCTCAGCTCCGGCGGCTTCAGCCGCTGCAGCGCCCAGAGCGACTCGGCGGAGCTGCGGGCGGAGTGAGTCTCGCTGAGGCTGGGGCAGGAGAAGCGGGTGCGCTGGGGACAGGGGAAGGAGCGAGCAGCCGAAGGGCGGGGTGTTCCCCCTGGCGGCCGGCCGCGCTGGGGGAAGGGCTGTCCAGTGGCCTCGGCGCGCCCCGGCCAAGGCACAGGCTGCCCACCCTTGGGGCGGAGGGCCGCGCCAGTGTCTGTTCCCCGGCCCTCCGGCGTCGTCGGCGCGCTCCAGCCTCCGACTCCGGGCTGTGCCGGGCTGAGCAGCGAACCGACCTCCGGGGCAGACGCCGGAGTGGTGGAGGGACCGCCTGCCGGGAGCGCTCGCCCGCTACCCCGTGCGCCTCGGCACTTCCCTGCAGCCTGGCGGGCGCGCCAGACCTCCTGGGGCAGGCTGGGGGGCGTCCTCGAGAGAGTTCCAGGTGGCCCCTAAAGCGTGGGGTGGGAGTGATGAAGGGCGGAGGCGGATGGGAGTGCTGCCGTTTTCCAGAACTGCAGAGTGGGACGGCCCTGCCATGTGCCCCACGCCTCTTCCCACTTCTAATTCCCAGGAACAGCGGTGGGGATGGTGGAAGGATTTCATTCCCTTCTCTCCCTCACTGAGCGTCTCCCCCTCCAATTCAGTCCGGTAAAAATTTATTGAGCATCTGCTGTGTGTCAGGCTCTGTTCCTGGCGCCGTGGCTCGGTTTCCCCAATATTACAATATGGGCTAATAACGCCTTCTCAGAGGGCTCTGGTGAGAATGGAATGAGATGTGTGTGAGAGACCTGAGGCCAGTTGGTAGACTCTGGAAGAATCCAACTCTTCTTCTTTTTCTCCTTACCCTATTCAGATATCCAACAAGGGGAAACTTAAAGGAAATACAAAACAGCAGAGGACCATGCATCAGGAGCATTTTCCTAGATAGCCAGGAGGGTGTTTAGGTTGCAAAAAAAACAACTTAAATATTTGTTTCTGATTTTGACATACTAGGCATCAAACTTCCGTGACCCAGAATCATCACTGTTTCTATATAATTTTAAAACTGGGTTTGAACATCACTACCTTCTGTAGCTTGACCTCTGCTTCTCCTTTCCTTGCCCTGTTCCTTGAGTCCTAGTCAAAAACATTCTTTTTCCGCTTTCCCCTCCAGGATCTCAGCCTCAGGAGCCCAGCTACCTGCTCCTCTTGGTAAGGAAACCTTATTCACAGCTCTGCCCTGCCTGCTTATTCACTGAATAGGAAGATAATAACCATTCATGTTTCTGAGATGCTTGCCATTCATTTATTGAATACACGTTTATAAAGCACCTACTCCTTTCCAGGCACTGTTCTAGGTCCTTGGGATTTACCAGTGAGCCCTACACAGATCAAGGCCCTTCATGAGCTTCCTTTCTAGCAGGGAAGAGACAAATATAACTCAAGTTATTAATCAATTACCAGTACTTGCAGGAAAAGTAAATCACGGTGAGGGAATGGGGAGTACTGGAGTGGTGGTGATGGTGCAATTTTAAATGGGGTGGTCAAGCAGACCTCATTAGGAAGGTGACATTTGAGCAAAGAGTTGAAGGAGCTAGCCTATCAGATAGACAAGGGAAGTGCATTCCAGATAGAACAGCCAGTGCAAAGGCCCTAAAGCAGGAGTGTGCCCGTGTCCCTAAGCAAGGAGGGTGGTATGGCTTGAGCTGAATGAACAAGAAGGAGATTGGCACGAGAGAAGGTGAGAGGCATAGCATGTAGGACTTTTTTCCATTGCAAGGAAGTCTTCTAGTCTGACTAAAAAGAGGAGCCATTGCAGACTTTTGACTAGAGGACTAACATCACCTGACTTGCTTTTTTAAAAAAAGCTTTATTGAAATATAATTCACATACCATACAATTTACCCAATAAAATGTTCATTTGTTTCTTAGTATATTCACAGAGTTATGCAACCATCACCACAATCGATTTTAGGATGTTTTTGTTCCTGCCTCCCACCCCTAGCCCTACACAACCACTCTTTGTCTCTATAGATTTGCCTATTCTGGACATTTTATATAAATGGAGTCATACAATATGTGGCCTTCTGTGTATACCTTCTTTCACTTAGCCTAATGATTTCAAGATTCATCGACAATGTAGCATGTATCAGTACTCCATTCCTTTTTATGGCCAAATAATATTCCATTGTATGATAATAACATTTTGTTTATCAAATGCATTTGTTGATAGACATTTGGGAGACTTACTTTTTTAAAAATTATTTTTAATTTTTGGTAAAATATACAAAACACAGTTTGCCACCTTAAACATTTTAAGTGTATAGTTCAGTAGTGTTAAGTATATTCACATTGGTGTGCAACCAATCTCGAGAACTTTTTGATCTTGCAAAACTGACAGCCTATACCCATTAAACAATAACTCTCCATTTCCCCTGCCTTTAGCCCCCAGCAACCAATCATTCTACTTGCTATGAATTTGACTACACTAGATACCTTATATTAGTGGAATCATACCATATCTTTTCGTAACTGGCTTACTTAGCACAATATTTCCAAGCTTCAATCATGTTGTAGCATGTGTCAGAATTTCCTTCCCTTTTAAGGCTGAATAATATTCCACTGTATGGACAGACCATATTTTGCTTATCCCTGAGGGCCGCTGGGTTGCTTCCATCTCTTGGCTATTGTGAATAATGCTACTATAAACGTGGGTGTACAAATAACTCTTCAAGACCCTGCTTTCAATCCTTTTGGATATATACCCAGAAGTGAAATTGCTGGATCATATGGCAATTCTTTTGTCTTCCACTGTGGATGTACCATTTTATATTTGCACCGAAAGTGCACCAAGGTTACAACTTCTCCACATCCTCGCCAATACATGTTATTTTCTGTTATTATTATCCTTTTAATAGTAGCCACCTTAATGGGTGTGAGGTGATCACTCATTGTGGTTTTGATTTGCATTTCCCTAATGATTAGTGCAGACTTACTTTAAAAATGCACCATTTAATTTAGTCTTCATAACCACCCTAATTGGTCATCCCCATTCACAGATGAGGGAAAAGGTTTAGAGGGAGATTATTTGCCCAACATCTCCCAACCAGTAATGGCAGAGGCAGAATTGGAGCTGCAGAGATCAGACTACAGAGCTCGCAGTGCCGTATTGCAGAGGAAGGATTCACGGTATCCCTCGCTTCAGCACTTCTCACTCCGCGGACTGCTCGACCGGAAGTCCAGGGAAAGGCACCGAGCCCCATCCATTAGGGAAAGTCCCTGCACTATGGTCGGCTCCAAAGGAAAGCGCAGACAGAGGCGGTTCCTCCCAGGCGTGGTGTTTCGTTGCGTAGGGTGGGAACCCCATCTCCGGAGCCCCCGGGGAGGTAGACACTCCGAAATCCAAAGGTCTTAGCCAACTGCACCCGCTCTCTGTGCGCGGGACGTGAGCCGGATCCCCCGTGCAGGGATGCAGGAGGTGTGGGAGGGGGACATCTCCGGATCCTCCACCCTTGGTGGATGGGAAGTAGGATTGCCCCCAGGAGACCTCAGCAGTTACGGCGTCCGCGAGCTTCCGGGCCCTCAGCCTAGCCCACCACCGTTTGAGACCTGGAAGCCTAGTCCACGCGCAGGCGCACTCCAACAAGTGGCCGCTGCCTGCGGGCAGGGCCGTCGGCGGCGGAGTCCGCCGGTATCCCGTCAGCCCGGCCGAGCCGGCTCCGCTCTCTCTCTCTCTCTCTCTCTCTCTCTCTCTCTCTCTCTCTCTCTCTCTCTCTCTCTCTCTCTCCCCCTCCCCCCCCCGGTCGTCCCGCCTTCTCTATCCCGTCCTGCTCTGCGGCGCAGGGGCAAGATGGCTGCTGAGAAACAGGTTCCTGCAGGCGGCGGTGGTAGCAGCAGCGGCGGTAGCGGTGGTGGACGCGGTGCCGGAGGAGAGGAAAATAAGGAAAACGAACGGCCTTCAGCTGGATCGAAGGCAAACAAAGAATTCGGAGATAGCCTGAGTTTGGAGAGTATCCTACAGTAATCGGGCCTAACTCGCAATGACTACGTGTCGATCTGGCGGGCCGGGGGCGGGAGAGGCGGCGGGTTGCGGCACGACCTGGGCAGGAGAGGCCGAAGGTTGCAGTTTCTCTCGCTTCTACTTTTTGGCACTTAAGAGTTTCAGGGTCTGGTTTTCGACTGGCCTTTCCTCGCATCCTCTTTGTCTTCCAGTCTGGGGAACGTCCTCTTCTTTCAAGCGGCACCGGAATATTGGGCAGTTTTCTTCAGTTTCCCCGCAGTTGCTCAGTTGGAGGGCTGGTGATGGGGCTGACACTGGCCACTCTGGTGAACTACTGCCTTGGCAACTGGGGCCACTGAACTGGGGAGTGGAAACTGCAGTCTTGACCTTTTGGCCTAATACTTCTGTCTGACAACTGTCGGGGAATGGATAATAAAAATTACAGTTTGATGCTTTGGAAATGGAGGCAAAAGTTACGTGTTGTAAGGGAAAGCTTATTGCCCATTTTGAATATAAATCATTGTAGGTTGTTAACATTACTTGTATAGCTTTCTTAATAGGTCTGTAGACCTTTTATCTTGTTGAGAGTCATTCAGATGAATCGGTTTCTAGTTTTCATCAGTGTACCACAATTGAGTGTTGATGACATTAGTTTGTGGCTTTTTGAAATGAATAAGTAGTGGAGAAAATGTAGGTGAATTTCTGAAATAATACATTTAGCTTGACATCTTAATACAGTGAAGTTTTCAGGAGATTGAAGTTTTACTTTTTGAACTGGTGGTATCCTTTCAAATGGATGTTAGAACGCCTTGATTTTACTGCACACCTTATATATGTTTGTCCCTTTTTAGTTATTGAAATAGCCCTTTTATTGTTCAGTGTTTTAAACTACATCTGTAAAGAAGCATTGAGGAAACTTTAAAAGAAAACTAAAATTGTAGACAAAGGTCGTTGGACTTCCTGAAGCTTGGGACATAATCTTAAAATATTTTAAGGTTCTTAAAAAGGAGAGTTTGCTCAAGGCTTTTTTTTTTAAAAAAAGAAAAACTAGTATTTTAATGCAAACTGTGGTCTGCTTTGGTTGGCATGTGCTCACCATAGGCACATGCAGCATCACAGCTGTTAAGGAAAGTCAGATTTGGCAGATGTAGGAGGTTATGCAAATAGAGGAGTAGTACACGTCATTTATAACCTGAATCTGCTAAAATGAGTAAAACATTGGGTCCAGGTGTAAATCACTGGGAACCACCCCAGATGTAGTCAGTATTTAGAATCCAGCAGCTTTAGCTGTTGGGTCTCATTAATCCTCAATGGCTAATGATGCCCTCCTTTTTTAGTTTGAAAGTAGTAACAGTTCAGGCAGTCAACTTTTCTACATGCTTAGCCCTGGTCCTGTCCTATGATAAGAGAGCTATTGAAAATGCTTACCAGAGATTTCACTAATGTACTAAGTGTTTCAGACATGTTTAATGTGCTGTGATTTGATACAGATGTAGACCAATAGTACTAATATAGATGAATGTTTTGAGTTATTTGGATTCTCGGCACTGTAAGCTTTTCCTTAATCTTGGCTCTAGTTCTTCAGATTATTAAGGAATCCCAGCAGCAGCATGGTTTACGGCATGGAGATTTTCAGAGGTACAGGTTAGTATCATGTGCAAGATATGTACAAATCTCTGGAATTTTCAAATTTGGTTTGCTCTTTTACTATCCTACTTATTCTGCTGTACCAGAAAGTATATACCTAGGAAGTCTAGTTCTTAACTTGTGTTGAATTCTCAAGAAGATACTTAATTTTCAAACTTAAAAGGAGCCAATCTTTTTATCCATTTTGTCTCACAGTATTGCAGATAACATTGGAGGCTTCTGCTGAAAATAAGTTATGGTAATCTTTTTTCTTTTAAACTTAACTGTATTGTAGGATCTGGGTTACATTCCAGCTGTTGGCAATCACTGTTCTGATTTCCATTGTTACAGTTTTGCTTTTTTCAGAACATAGCCTTTTGTGTCTAGATTCTCTCACCTAATAGATACTGCTCAGTAGTATTCCATTGCAGGGATGAACCGCAGTCTGCTTTTGTTCCCCAATTGAATGGCTACTGGTTGACTCCAATTTTTGTTTTTGCTTTTTCTAGTTATTATTGTTTTCAATGTTACATTTTTAATTAGATTTTTTGGTGGTAAAATATTCATAACATAAAAATGACTTTGATGTGTACCTTTTAGTACGTTTTTATGTCTTTTAGTACATAAATATATTTGTATGTATGTGCCTACCAAGTAGTATTTTTGTTCTTCTAGTCTCTTTCTATGCATTCTTTTCATAAGTTTGCTCATATCGTATATACAACTTTGTTTTCCGCTTTTTTGCCTAACGTTATATGGTATGTATTTCTCCATGCCTATAAAAATGTTCCATACACGTGATTTTTATTAGTTGCATTATAACAATATATAGGCCTACCATAATTTATTTACCTATTCCCCCAAGTTGGTTATTTATATCGTAGCCAGTTTTGTAGGTTTAAAAATATTGTTCCCGTGAATCTCTGTTCATACCTTTTTGTATTTCTGATCATTTCTTTAGCATAGAGTAGTATAGAAATAGACGGTCGGTTCAGGGAGTATGAACATTTTTAAGGATCTTGATAAATGTATCCATATTGCCGGAAAATTTTTACCGATTTATATTTCTACTCATAATGTGTGAGTGTCCCATTTGATTTTTATGTGAAAGGGTAAGTGATAATTAAAGCATAATTATGAATCGAGGGAAAAGATCTAGTTCATAGATTCGGTCAGACTATTATTTCTTCTTTTTAATAACCTGTGCTCTGGTAGCTTTTTTATTTTAATAAATTTATTTATTTATTTTTGGCTGTGTTGGGTCTTCGTTGCTGCGCTCGGGCTTTCTCTGGTTGCAGCGAGCGGGGGCTACTCTGCATTGTGGTGCGTGGGCTTCTCATTGCGGTAGCTTCTCTTGTTGCGGAGCACGGGCTCTAGTCACACAGGCTTCAGTAGTTGCAGCATGTGGGCTCAGTAGTTGTGGCTCATGGGCTCTAGAGTGCAGGCTCAGTGGTTGTGGTGCACAGGCTTCGTTGCTCCGCGGCATGTGGGATCTTCCCGGACCGGGGCTCGAACCCGTGTGCCCTGAATTGGGAGGCGGATTCTTAACCACTGCGCCACCAGGGAAGTCCGCTCTGGTAGCTTTAAGACTGAGATTTTGAAGTACCATTTAATATCATTTTGCATTGTAAATTTTATGCTATATTATTTGATTAAGGGTGGTAAAATTTTACATGTACTTTTACACAATTTAGTCAAAATACATTTATTGCACATCTATATGTTAGGCACTGTGCTATGACATTGGGGGAAACTTGAAAATAAAATCATCTTTGCACTAAAGGAGTTTATGTTAGCGAGATAGACATATTAAGAACATAATATAATGCCCTCATATTGTAGTAGAAGTAAGAGTAAAAAGTTGCATGAGTACAGAAGAGAGAGGCTTGGCATAGAGGTGATGTTTATAGTTTTCTTATTGATATCCTAATTAACCTCCTCATTTTTCTTCAAATATGCTTGCAGTTTCTTTCTCCACGTCTTCATTGTCATCACAGTCTCCCTCAGGATGCCCCTTCTTCCCTTTTACATCCATCAGAATCCTACTCATTCTTTCGAAACCCACCATAAGTCCACTCCAGCAAAGTGGGTTAACAAGAAGAGAATGATTACTTGTGTCCTATACATTCAATTTGACATTGGCCTTGTTTTTTTTGGTTGCCATTCTATCTGCATGATTCTCTCCAACTAGAGTATGGGTTCTTTGAGAATGGGTACTGTGTCCTTGTCTCTTCATGTTTTCTGTGATACCAGTCATATTGCTTGCAAGTTTCCATTCAGTAAATGTTTGCAAGAGGATGGTGGTATCTATAGCAACCATAAGTAGAATACCCCGAACTTTTGACCTTACCTTATTGTAGAATTTACTATTGAAAGTATTATCAGCTTGGCCGAATGATTTTTGGTTGTGGTTTCCTACAGAGGCTACTGTTCCCGTAGACAAAGACGTCTTCGGAAAACGCTCAACTTCAAGATGGGGAACAGACACAAATTCACAGGGAAAAAAGTAACTGAAGATCTTCTGACTGATAACAGGTATTGACTGCTCAGTGCTAAGTGCTGAATGCATCTTGCTAATACATTTATTGAACAATTACAGCGTGACAGGTGTTGTGTCAGACTCTTAGTTATTTCACGTGATCCTGTGGGATAGACATCTTTACTACTCCTGTGTTATAAAATGAGGAGACTGAGCCTCAGAGAGACTCTCTAACTTGTTCAGGAGCTGTGGTAGAATGGCAAATGTTGAAGTCAGCGATTAGACTCTAACTGGTTATTAGGTAAGGTTTCTAGAACGCAAATCTCAATGTCTGAGTACTTACTTAAATCATGTCTTAAGCGAAATCTGGCCATGTGTAAATTATTACAGAAGAGTTTTGTATTTCAGTGCTCAATGCATTCATGCTTAACATGGCAGGATTACTCTATGAAAGCAATATGTATTAAAAGTCCATGGGTCAGTTCCTCAGACTTTGACCTGTGAGCCAAAATGGTCTTCCTGCCACCTGTTTATTGTAAATAAAGTTGGAACACAGCCACACCATTTATTTAGATATTGCTTACAGCTGCTTTTGTGCTACAGTAGCAGAGTAGTTGTGACAGAGACCATAGGGCCTATAAAGCCTAAAATACTTACTGCTGGGCCCTTTATGAAAAAAGTTTGCTGCCCCCTGGTCTGGTATGTGGCCAGAACTGAGTTAGACACCGTATTGGATGTAGAAGAGTTGGGGAGGCATAGTTATTGAACCTCATTGACTCTGATATTGTTGAGAGATATTGGTTGAGTACAGAACAGGGAACACTACAAGATAGCAAAACTTCTATATTGTGTGTCATTTACTCATAAGAATTCTGAAGTCTTGGAAGGGAGAAGTTAGTTTTGGGGTTCTTGATGGGGAAGCCAGGAAGCCTGCATGGAGGAGGCTGGACCTTTAAGGGTTTGTGAGAGGAAAAGACATTCTGTGTTCAGGGAAACAGCATGCCATGGTGTCTTTGAATGCAGTGTAGGAACTGTAATGCTCTGGGCAGTTGTTAGCTACTGCTCAGGCAGCGAAGAGCCTCGGAGCTTGGTGTATGAGACACGGTCAGAAAACTAGAGCATGATGGGATGAAGCAGGATGGATTGATTAAATCCGATCAAGTTAGGAAGAGTCTTATAACAGTGAGACCAGGCTAAGCTACAGTTAAAGGAAGATGAATCAAGGCAGTAGTTTAAAGAAAGATTCACCATAATAATAATAAAGTAGCTAACTTATATAGCAGTTAGTAAGTGCCAGGCTCTGGTCTAAGTGTGTTATATGTATTACTGCATGGGAGAGTGAAGCACAGAAAGGGTTAGTATTTTGCCCAAAGTCATACAGCTAGTGAGTGGTGGCACTGAGATTCCAGTCCAGGCTCTTAACCACTTCAGTATACTGCCTTTCTTTGCACAGCGAAAGAAACCATCAACAAAATGAACAGGCAACCTATTAAATGGGAGAAGATACTTCCAAATGACATATCCGATGAGGGGTTAATATCCAAAATATATAAAGAACTCATATAACTCAATATCAAAAAAACAAACAATTCGATTAAAAAATGGGCAGAGGATCTGAATAAAAATTTTTCCAAGGAAGTTATATAGATGGCCATCAGGCACCTGAAAAGATGCTCCACATCACTAGTTGTCAGGGAAATGCAAATCAGAACCACGATGAGATATCACCTCGCACCTGTCGGAATAGCTGTTATCAAAAAGACAAGAAATAACAAGTGTTGATGAGGATGTGGAGAGAAGGGAGCCCTCGTGCACTGTTGGTGGGAGTGTAAATTGGTGCGGTCACTATGGAAAACAGTACAGAGGTTCCTCCGAAAATTAAAAATAGAACTATATGACTCAGCAATTCCACTTCTGGGTATTTATCTGAAAAACACTCCCAAAAACACGAATTAAAAAAGATATATGCACGCCAGCGTTTATTGTGTAGCATTGTTTACAATAGCTAAGATGTGGAAGCAGCCTAAGTGTCCACTGATAGATAACAGATAAAGAAGGTTTTATATCTAAATCTATGTCTATATCTATATTTATATGTATATTTAAACCAGAGCTCAGAAACAAAAACAAGGGATGCCAACTTCATCTTTTAAAAGCAAAATCAGGTTACATATATGTGACTCAGCCATAAAAAAGAATGAGATCTTGCCATTTGCGACAACATGGATGGACATAGAGAGTATTATGCTAAGTGAAATTAGAAGAAGACAAATACTGTGTGATCTCACTTATATGTGGAATCTAAAAAACAAATGAACAAACAAAAAGACTTGTAGAGAACAAGCTGGTGGCTGCCAGAGGGGAGAGAAGTGGGAAGGGGTGGGTGAACTAGGGGAAGAGGATTAAGAAGTACAGACTTCCAGTTATACAGTAGAGTCGCAGGGATATATAATGCACAGCATAGGGAATATAGTCAATAATATAGGAACACCTTTGTATGGTGACTAGACTTCCTGTGGTGATCGTTTCATAATATATAGAAATATCGGATCTCTGTGGGGTACACCTGAAACTAATATATTTTAAGTCAGCTATACTTCAGTTTAAAAAAATACACACACACACATATATATGTATGTATACACTGCTTCTCAAGGACTTGGTTTCTAACTGAGTTGGGATGAAGGAGCTATGATACAAAGATGAGGCCAGATTATGTGCCTAGACTGCCTCTATTTGTTAAATTTGGGAGGGGTAAGTCTGGGTTTGCCAAGTTTGAGGCAATAGCAGGCTTTTCAATGAGATGTGTCTGATAGGTGGTTAGAAACCTATCAGAGATGCTGATTTGGGAGCCATGGTTGATACTGAAGAGCAGCTCTGAGGAGGAGAGCAAGGCAGAGCATAGGGAAAAGTTGAGAGGCCGAAGATTGCACGTCAGAGAATATCTGAGTCTGGTGCTCCTGGCCTTTGCTGTTCAGTTGGCCCATTCTGTCTCTGGTTTAGATATTTGCTTCTGGTTCTGATGGATGCTGAGAGAGCCTGGAGCTATGCCATGCAGCTCAAACAGGAAGCCAACACTGAACCCCGAAAACGGTTCCACTTGTTATCTCGCCTACGCAAAGCTGTGAAGCATGCGGAGGAGTTGGAACGCTTGTGTGAGAGCAATCGTGTGGACGCCAAGACCAAGTTGGAGGCTCAGGTTAGTGTCTCAACATCAGCTTTGCTTTATTGTGGAGATTAGAGATGTAAACAGAACAGAGTTTCTTACGTTATATGTTTGTAGTCAGGAGAGGAAAAAACTTAATCTTGCTTTTAAAAGGTGAAGTTGGCTCTTGTTTTTGTTTTTGAGCTCTTGGTTTTTAACAATTAGCTCTAACTTTTAAGAAAGCCCATGCTTCTTTTGATACGTGCATGGAGAACTTGTATCTGGGAAGTGCACAAAATAAGAACTTTTTTCTTAATGAATATTTGAAAAGAGATGAAAGCTATTTCAACTTTTAATGCTTATGTTATAGCACAGAAGCGGGTTGTTAAATAAAATGAAGGGAACAAATTTTCTTTATTTTGAAGTTCTTTCCTAGGAAGTAAAATGAATCATAAAATTACCTATGTATCACATTTTATTAGTGAAATAAATTTTTTTCTTTTAGAATCAACCTGAATATCTCTGTATTCTTGATATCAAAGTTCGAAGCAAGTAGAGGAGGTTGGGCTGTCTGGTTGTCGGGTGTTGAAGCAGTTTCTCTTTCCCGTCACCTTACAGGCTTACACAGCTTACCTCTCAGGAATGCTGCGGTTTGAACATCAAGAATGGAAAGCTGCCATTGAGGCTTTTAACAAATGCAAGTAAGTCCTCTGGTCCAAAGGCTGTGACCAGTTTTGATGATAGTCACATTCAAGCTGCAGATCAGCTAATGCTTGTTTCTGTGAAAGTTATTACAATTTCTTTCTTTTTTTCTTCTCTTTAGAAACGTTGATTCTTCTCTTTCAGCCTCAGAACATGCAAGTTCTGATAGTTGGTCTGTGTTCCTTGTGAGTTTATTTTCTTAAAGTGAGGCTGCTGTGAGCCGTGATGTTTCTTTCCTCGCAGGACTATCTATGAGAAGCTGGCCAGCGCTTTCACAGAAGAGCAGGCTGTGCTGTACAACCAGCGTGTGGAGGAGATCTCGCCCAACATCCGCTACTGTGCATATAACATTGGTGAGCGGGCTGCATGGGGCATCGACAGGTGGCTTGGTGGTAGTTCATCTCAGAGAGCCTAGAGAATTTCTTTAACTTTCTTCCCTTTCCCTTGCTTCCATATTTGGTGTGGGTTTTGGTTGATGAAAAAAGTAGAATTGTCGGAGTTAGCCCTGCTCGAAATCTGGAAGGGAATTCCATTGCTTCAGTTTTGGCCCTGCCATCTTCTTTACTCACCAAGAGCTTTGTGAAAGGACTTGGGAGGCCTTGAAACGTGCTTATGGAGGGAGAAGAGCTTGGAGTTGAATCTAGTGGTTCTTGAGGGAACACCCAACTCCCTCGAGGATTTTCCACACAATATCTCTCTTTTTCTCAGGGGACCAGTCAGCTATCAATGAACTCATGCAGATGAGATTGAGGTCTGGGGGCACTGAGGGTCTCCTGGCTGAAAAATTGGAGGTAACCTAGTATGCACATTTTTGTGAAAAGTCTTTGGTTTGAAAAAAGTCCAGTAAAAGAAGTAATCCGTAATCCCATCATCCGAGGATAATTGCTGTCAATATATGCATATTTTTATCTATTTTTAGCAAAAACTATTTTCACTTAATATTTTAAAGTGTTCAACTTTCTTAATTTGGTACTCATAGAAAAAGTAGGAAATATAAGAGACTGGGAAAGATTGGGGGGGAAAAAAATAGAATCATTCAGGGGCTTCCCTTGTGGTGCAGTGGTTGAGAATCCGCCTGCCAGTGCAGGGGACATGGGTTCGAGCCCTGGTCTGGGAAGATCCCACATGCCACTAAGCAACTAAGCCTGTGCGCCATAACTGCTGAGCCTGCGCTCTGGAGCCCGCATGCCACAGCTGCTGAGGCCCACGCGCCTAGAGCCCGTGCTCTGCAACAAGAGAAGCCATTGCAATGAGAAGCCTGTGCACCACAATGAACAGTAGCCCCTGCTCACCACCACAGCAACAAAGACCCAACACAGCCAAAAATAAAAAATAAAATAAATTAATTAAAAAAAAAAAGAATCATGTGGGTTACCACCCAGAGGTAACCACTGTTAATGATATGATGAATATCTTGCAAACTTTTTTTAAATTTTTATTTATTTATTTATTTATTTATTTATAGCTGCTTTGGGTCTTCACTACTGCATGCGGGCTTTCTCTAGTTGCGGCGAGCAGAGGCTACTCTTCACTAGTGCGCAGGCTTCTCACTGCAGTGGCTTCTCTGGTTGCGGAGCATGGGCTCTAGTCGTGCTGGCTTCAGTAGTTGTGGCTCGTGGGCTCTAGAGCGCCGGCTCAGTAGTTGTGGGGCACGGGCTTAGTTGCTCCGCAGCATGTGGGATCTTCCCGGACTAGGGCTCGAACCCATGTCCCCTGCATTGGCAGGCAGATTCTTAACCACTGCTCCACCAGGGAAGTCCTGCAAACTTGTATATGTAGAGAAAAAGGCATATGTTTTAAAAATAGAATCTCAGTATACACTGTTTAGTAACGTGCTTCTTAAATTTAATGTCACATGCATTTTTTCCACTTCAGTAAATACATTTCCATGCATCTTTTGATGACCGCATGGTATTCCATTGTGGTACATGTTTTATTTGACCACTCATTATTGTTGATTGTTTAAAGTGGTAACTGGTATTACCATGAATATCTGTGTCCCCAGTTTTTGTATACATTCTTAGTTATTTCCTTAGGATAAATTTGTAAAAGTGGAATTGAATGTTTTGGAAGCTTTTGATACATATTGACAAATACTTTTAGTAAGTTTCTACTAATTTACATTTCTGCTTGCGATGCTTTTCTCCGTACACTCTTGCCAAAACTTAGTGTTGCTCGTTAGCCTTCTGTCGTGTCCTTTTAATATTGGAGTTTCTATAAGCTAAGAAATATGCCAGGGAGGAATTTAAATACAAATTTGTATATACTCTATAAGCTGTGATATGTTAGTTTTAGAAAGAGACAAATGATAGTTTCTGCTGATTTTCACCTTGATCACTCGTATCCACAGTTAAAGCTTTAACTTTTTAAAACTACCTTCCAGGCCTTGATCACTCAGACTCGAGCCAAGCAGGCAGCCACCATGAGTGAAGTGGAATGGAGAGGCAGAACGGTCCCGGTGAAGATCGACAAAGTGAGGATCTTTTTACTGGGATTGGCCGACAATGAGTCAGCCATCGCCCAGGTAAGGAGCAAGGACCTATTCTGTTCTCTTCTGTGTGTGTCTGGAGGTTGTCCTTGTGTGTTTAACATGTAGTGTTTTGTTGCTGCTTGGGATTTGGTAACAGTCTCAAGATGTACCCTCCTGAATAAAATTATTTTGAAAGCTGAGTTTATCAAGGAGTTCTTATGTTTGGAGGGCAAAGAAATTGACAGTGACAGCCTTCAGTAAAGATGGGAGCAACAAGGGTCTGCTTAATGTCAGGGGTTACCTTCGGCCCAGCCGGTGGTGCAGCGGCATGACTGTTATGTCCCTTGTGTCTGTCTGACCTCTTGTCCTAGCCTTCTAGCCCTAAAGGGCCACCTCTTGTTCCTGGGCCTTTTAAAGACAGCTAAACCAGAACATCTTGTTTTATGTGTGGTATATATTCAGTATTCATGCAAAGCCATACTACCTGATGCTCCTGCTGAGATAATTCTTACCTATTTGTGGGTGTGCACAACCAAGTGAGTTCCAAAAGATGAGAGATCCTGGTGATCTTGGTTTGTATGAAGTAGGCAGTGATTGAGGCATTTTTTTAGAGCTCCTTCTCCATATTAGGTGAAGAACGTCTGAGAAAAAACCAGGCTGCTCCCTGTGTGTCCAGCCTCAGCAGGGACAGTGGCATTTCGTGAGACTTCGCAGCAAGCTCCTGCACCCGGAGTGATACTTGTATGAGGCGCTTGCTTAGTTGTGCTGATGAGTTGTCTTAAGCATCCAGACCTTTCAGTGACTTGCTCCAGAATGGCTCCTCTGGGTTGGGGACAGCTTTCAACGACTGAAGGATTTCTTTGTGCCTTTTGTCTGTATTACATATTGCCCCTTATTTACCGTTTATTTCCTTGAAAGACAGAAGACTAGAACAATACCAGAAAGTTGAGTTTTCATTAATCTAAAAGACTAAACTTTTTCTGAGAACATTTCATTGGCATTTAGGGTATAGAGGTCTCTCTTCTGGACGAGGGCTGATAGCAACCATTTAGATTATGCAACTGCGTTAACTCTTGTTTTAAAGCGGTACATGCTGGAAGAAAAGAACTGCTACAGTTCTGTGCCAGGTATCAGGCAGTGACAGTGGGGCAGAAATTCTGGATAGAATAGGGGGCAAGGGAGGTCAGTAGAGGCAAATAAAATAGGGACTCCTTAGGAATGGGGCCACAGACATACATCAGACAAAGGACAAGAAAAGATAACATTTATTAAGTAACTTTAAAAAGTTGTTCATGCTTAACATTTATAAAATATAAATTTCTTAAAATTTTTCTTTATTTATTTTGGCTGTGCCGTGTCTTAGTTGTGGCATGCAGGATCTTTAGTTGCATCATGTGGACTTCTTAGTTGCAGCATGTGGGATCTAGTTCCCCAACCAGGGATCGAACCCGGGCCCCCTGCATTGGGAGCGTGGAGTCTTACCCACTGCACCACCATGGGAGTCCCAAAATATAGATGTTTTTAAGAAATCAACCTTTAAGAAAACAACCTGTGATGAGGTGACTGACCATGACTTTCTCTAGTTGCAGCGAGCAGGGTCTACTCTTTGTTGCAGTGCGCCGGCTTCTCATTGTGGTGGCTTCTCTTGCCGAGCACAGGCCCTAGAGTGTGCGGGCTTCAGTAGTTGTGTCATGCAGGCTCTAGAGTGCAGGCTCAGTAGTTGTGGTACATGGGCTTAGCTGCTCCGTGGCATGTGGGATCTTCCTGGACCAGGGATCGAATCCGTGTCCCCTGCATTAGCAGGCGGTTTCTTGACCACTGCACCACCAGCGAAGTTCTGTATGAGTTTTTAATTGTTATCCTGCAAGATACAGTGGTGTGTTTGAGGAGTGTATGAAATCAAAGGGTTGGAAAGAACCATATAGGGATAGTTTCAAATCTTTAAAGGCTGAAGCGGGAAGAATATTTGAAGCCTGTTAACGTAGTGAATTACATTGATTAATTTTCAGTGTTTAAGCCAACCTTGAGTACCTGGGATAACCCACTTGGTTGTAATATGTTGTACTTTTTTTTTTTTTTTAATGTGGTACGCGGGCCTCTCACTGTCGTGGCCTCTCCCGTTGCGGAGCACAGGCTCAGCGGCCATGGCTCACGGGCCCAGCCGCTCCGCGGCATGTGGGATCTTCCCAGACCAGGGCACGAACCCGCGTCCCCTGCATCGGCAGGCGGACTCCCAACCACTGCGCCACCAGGGAAGCCCAATATGTTGTACTTTTTATTTATACATTGCTGGATTTGGTTTGTTAATACTTTAAGAATTTTGCGTCTGTTTTCATGAGAAAGAGTGGCCTATGATTTTCTTGTTTTGTATGTAATGTCTTTTTAGGGTTGGTGTCAGGGTTATACATACCTAATAAAACAAATTTGGAGATGTTCCCGTCTTCTCTTTTTATGAAAGAGTATGTAACACTGATATTTTTTTTTTTCCTTAAATGTTTGTTATAATTCGCCAGTGATACCATTGGTCCTGGAGTTTTCTTTGTGGGAAGGTTTTTAAAATTTGGTTTTGCTTGTTTTAAACAAATATTATTCCTTTACAAGTTGTAGGGCTATTCGGATTTCCTGTTTCATCTTGTGTCAGTTTGGATTTTGTTTTTTTAAAGGAATTTATTAATTTCATGTAAATTGTTGATTTTACTGACATAGAGTTTACAACGTTCCGTTATCACTTTAATGTTTGTGGAATCTTTTAAGTGTCTGGTTAATGTGCTTGTTGTGAATACAGTTATCTGTGGTTTTTAAGCATCTTACAGTACATTAGGATCACTTGAGTATCAGGGACCTTTAAGTAATTTGGTAGGTCAAACAAAATGTGTATTAATCCCAGGAATCCCATTAAGGTTTTGACATTAAAACGGGGTGCGGGGGGATGGATTGGGAGATTAGGATTGACATGTATACACTATTGATACTATGTATAAAATAGGTAACTAGTGAGAACCTACTGTATAGCACAGGGAACTCTATTCAATGCTCTGTGGTGACCTAAATGGGAAGGAAATCCAAAAAAGAGGGGATATATGTATACGTATAGCTGTTTCACTTTGCTGTACAGTAGAAACTAACACAACATTATAAAGCAACTATACTCCAATAAAAATTTTAAAAAAAAACAACATTAGAAACAGTTACGTGCCTAATGTGCTATATCACACATATACCACCAGGTCAAGCCAGTAAATAAAGTAATTTAAGTGCAGTGTCAAAGTTTAGTTGAATCCTTAGATGTCAGGTCTAGCACGGTGGCCGATTAAATGTGTATTGAATTGAATGAACCGTGGGTTATTAAATGTGGGAAATGCCCTTTGGCCATTTGAGGCTAATCTCCAGAAGAACTACTTGCTCCTTGGTGCCACTGTCAGATGATTTGCCTGTTCTCCTTATTGTATCGAGTTGTTCTCTGCCCTGGAAACCAAGCACTCTGCCTGAGAGAGACAGGGCTTTTCACTGCAGTGTTTTCTAACCTGGTTGATGTTGGTGTTTGCCACCCTCTGGGAACTGGAATTCAGGAATTTGGTAGCCCCAGCTTCTTGCTTGCTTGTAGAGGTTTTTATGACGTTTAAATACTAAAACTGCAGTTTACTGAAAAGCGTGCAAGGAAGAAATAGTTCAGGGAGATCATATTAAACTGCAAAAACTGGAGCTGAGGCTTAGTCAGCTGCCAAACCCCAGCTGCAGGATCCTTCCTTTCTCTAGCCAAGCTTTAGGATCTCATGTCTTTAATATTGTCTTACTTTATAATTTATTTCTGTTCTGCTTTGTTAGTCCTTGGTCCTACCTGAATTGTCACGGGTGGTGATTTGAGGGCATAAGGCAGCTCTTGGGTGGGGTGGGGGGTGGGCAGCTTTAAAGTCTCTGCAGGTTTCATGATTCTTATCCTCAGGCTATGGCTCATGTTTTAATGTTTGACTGGAAGGGAGGTCATTTCCCCTTTAAAAAAAAAAAAAATCTATTTTTAAGTGAGGTTTGTATCCTCTGCTACTCAAGTCCCGTGTGTTTTTCACTAGACCTCACTGGGCTGAGCGAGGCTTGGTTCCCATCCCCTTGGTTCTCCTGCAAGTCTGGTGGAGAATGTGGTCAGACTCGCCTTGTTGTCTCTTAGTCACACCACCACCTTCCGGCAATATTTGTAGACAAGCGAAAACCATCTGGGAGCTCTGTTTTAAAGAGCTGGGGGTCTCTACCTCAGGACACAAGCAGCTGGTTTTAGTCAGCATTGAGACGTGGTTTGAGGCTGTGGAAAAGCACCTCCGAGAGTGTTTGAAGTTTTATAAAAATTGATCTTGAGTTTGTTTATTAGGACTGAGTAACACATTACTTCTGGGCTTCAGGTTTCTGTCATAGGCACACCTGAGAAAGGTCCAGGCAGACCACAGATTCTCATGCAGGGGGTTTGCCCCTGTGTTTAGGAGCACATTCTTGTTGGTTCAGTGGCAAACTTGAGACATATGCATGTGGATTCTGAGGGACCCTCCCTCTGCATAGGCATAGAGAGGTGTTTCTTGTTCCACTGCCCCTTCAGGATTATCTTAGCCTCCAAGATAGGTTTATGGAATAAGCGGGTAAGTAGCAAGATACGTTTCAGGCTTCCTGTTTGGAGACGTTTTGTCCAGCCCGGGAGAACCGTGAGAAGTTCTGCTCCGGAGATTAGTGGTCTCCACGTCACTGTGCAGTGCAGCTGCCATTAGGAAAACACAATTGACTGAAGTGCTCCCCTTCAGATAGGCTTTTTCCTTCATTGCGGTTTAAGACTTTTCTAAGATTCCCAATGGATCTTAGAATTTTCTGGAAGCAGAGGGAGAATTTGCTTATGTTCAGTACCTGGATGCAGAGGTTTCCTTACTCAAAGGGAACGAAGGTAATGCATGGCATTAAAGAGGTTTAGCATTTTAGACATCATTTTAATTTTTTTATTTGAGCCATTCCCTCCCTGTAGGAAAGGAGACAGATCCTGTGTAGCTGGTAAAACCAAATTTACTCTTTTCTTACTTATACACCCATTGCCCTGACTGCTGAACCCCACCCATCTTAAAAGGGTGTCGGTGGCCTGTTTGCTGGATTGCGTGGTATCAAACTGATGCTGGAGTTTATCCGGCCTGCTCACGACGTGGCTCTGGTATGTGTGTGGTTAGTGCCAGGTCTGTTCGCATACCTTGTTCTACGGCTGCTCCATTACACAGGATCTGTACTTTGAAAAATGTGGCCAGTTTGATTAAATGATTATAAAGAATCTTGCTAACTTGAGATGCTTAATTAACAGTGTTTCGTGTGAGTGTGTTTCTCCAGAGCTGGGCTGTACTGTCCAGTATAGTGGCCACTTGAACACATACAGCTATTTAAATTAATTAAAATTTCAGATTGCTCAGCAGCCGCGTGTAGCTAACGATGACTACAATGACAGTGCAGATACATCATTATCACAGAAAGTTCTAGTGGACAGCACTGCTCTAGGCTTCAGTGAGTTAATGGTGGCTGTGTTTGCCTTTATAAGTTTATAGAATAGCTGTGCCCCTGATTTGTTCCTAAGTTACTGAACAACAGGAAAGTCAAGTAACTTATAAATAGAAAAGTATGTTCAATTTATGTTGGGTAATTTACAAGGAAGTTTTTTCCCACGCTGGAAACTAGGAAAAACATAAGCGTTCTTAAGAGAAGCAAAGGTTTTTCTTTAAGCCACTCCCAGCCATCTCTTAAAGGAGTGGGTGGTACCAGGTTTTCTTTGGGGCTTTCTTGGAGGTCAGTTGAGTGTCAGGAGATCAGACTGGATGATAGTTTCTGTGGAAAGTCAAACATAATCATGAGAATGTTGATGTTCTAATGTCAGAGTGCGTCTGCAAGTAACACAAGTTCATTTGCTTTTCGTTCATTCCCACCTGCTCAGTCAGATTCTTTAGAATGATAATGTGGTTTGGCAGGTATTCAGTTAATGAATCACTTTTTGCCTTATCCCAGCCGGCTGGCAGAGGGTTGACACCCTATGCTTTGTCAACCTCATCTGCCCTAAAAATGTTCTCAGCGTAGCTGTATGGAATATCTGAGGGCAGAATTTCTGTGATGAGGAGAACCTCATATGGCATTTAGGAGAAATATGTTTTTGATTGGGTATTGATGAGTAATGCTACTCACCTGCTTGGACTTAAAAGAAATCCAGTATGTGCAAGTCCATTGGGTTACATTTGTAAGGAAAAGAAGCTTCTGCTGTGCTGAGCCTCAGTATGAGGTAGCAGTGCCCCAAATCTAGTCCATAAGGCCCCTCTAGGGAAGCCAGGTACAGGTTGGGAGCAGAGGTAGAAGAGTTGGAGGAGAATAGTAGAAAGTTCTATGATAGAGGAAACATTAAAGCACCTGTTGCCTGACAGTTTAGATCAGTTATACAGATACTTTTTCAGTATGTTCACTTTATATTTTTATATATATATATTTCTCATTTCCATACAGATAAAGACTAAAACCATAAGAAAAATCATATACAATAGAGAATATTAACAGTTGAAATGATCTCCGATTCGGGCCATTTTTTGGTTGATGTGTGTATTTGTGTTTAATGGGAGGAATCAAAGCGATGTTATGCCCTCCTCCCATCAGAGTGCTATGTCTTACTCAAAAGAAAATCTTTTTACTGCCTTCTGCCTTTGTTTAGGCTGAAAGTGAAGAAACCAAGGAGCGTCTGTTTGAATCCATGCTCAGTGAGTGTCGGGATGCCATCCAGGCCGTTCGGGAAGAGCTCAAGCCAGATCAGGTAGGACTTTCAGCTGAGCCACGGGCTCTTGTTCTGGGCTGAGGTCCTCTTCAGTCTGTGTGTTGCATTCTCAGTGTATTGACTCTTAGCCACTGTTGTATTTAGGTGTGGTGATTGGCTAATGAACAACAGAAGCCTCTTCTGGGCTCCATCAGGTTGAGAAATTCTTTTGTCTATCCTGTTTCTCCTAATGGTTTCACGTATTACCTGTTAAAGCTTTGATCTCAAATTCATATCTCCAGGTGGATTTCTCCAGTGCTCCCTTTCTCTAATAATATCACTGTGATTCATTCAGCCATCTAGGCTGAAAACCTCAGAACCATTTCTGTCTCTTTATTCCCTGTCACCAAAAACCCTGTTTATTCTCCCTTTGTAATTTCTCTCGCTTCTTGTCCATTCCACCTGTTTCTAATAAGCCCTTTATATTATGCCTGGACTACCACAAAAGTCTCCTGATTGCTTTTCCTATCTTGGTTTCAGTTTGGTTTTCCAGACCTTTTTGCCAGAAGAACAGACTGAATCTCTCCAGATCCTATTTCACTGCCTACTTGTGAAAAAAGCCCAGTGATTCTCTGAGGTCTAGAGCAGTGGTCGCTAAACTTCTATGATCATGCACCCCATAAGTAAAATTGAGCATTTATCTCTGATAACATTTATTTATAACTTATATACCTTATTATTCAACTGATTTGTGATATAGAAAATGTATTAAAATAAAGTTTTTAGAATTGAGATAGATATAAATAGAAGTTCTAGTTTTCTTCTTATACCCATACCCTGAGGGTTGTGTGCACCCTACTTTAGATACCACAGTGTCTAGCAAATACAGTTCAAACTCCTTGAGCTGGTATATGAGCCTCTGCTGGGTGTTTCTAGCCTGTTTGCAGTGTTGTACTTGGCTACTTCCCTCTGAGTCTTCTGCCTTAGGCTCTTGTACTCACTGTCTTATTATGCCTGTCCCACTGCAGTGCATTCCTTACACTGTTGTCCTTTCCCCCCTCCTCACACCTGGCTTCTTCCACTCCCTCTTCACCTGTCCAAACGCTGGCTGTCTTTCAAGGTGTGGCTCATAGCTCACTGTCTCTGAGAAGCCTGCCTACACCATCCTCGCCCACATTTCTCCATTTTCCGAATATCTGATACTTGCAGCTATAATTTTTGTTTGATAGTTAAGCATTGCCTTTTTAAAATTAATTAATTAATTAATTTTGGCCGCATTGGGTCTTCGTTGCTGCACACGGGCTTTCTCTAGTTGCGGCGATCGGGGGCTACTCTTTGTTGCAGTGCGCGAGCTTCTCATTGCAGTGGCTTCTCTTGTTGGGGAGCACGGGCTCTAGGCATGTGGGCTTCAGTAGTTGTGGCACATGGGCTCAGAAGTTGTGGCTCGTGGGCTCTAGAGCACGGGCTCAGAAGTTGCGGTGCATGGGCTTAGTTGCTCCACGGCATGTGCAATCTTCCCAGACCAGGACTCAAACCTGTGTCCCCTGCATTGGCAGGCGGATTCTTAACCACTGCGCCACCAGGGAAGTCCCAGTCAAGCACAGCCTTTTAACATTTTGTGTATTGTTTTATATTTACGTTCTCGTTATGTTTTTCTTAAGATTATAAGCATATTAAAAGTAACTATATATTTCTTTAATCATCTGTGGTAGTACCTTCTGTATGAAATAGTCAATAAATGTATGTTGGGCTGTAGTCGCGTGTTTCCTCCTCCAATAAGCAGGCTTTATGTATTATACTTCCCTTGATTCATTTAGCAGGTACATACAGAGCCCCAGCCTCTATCATTCACTTTGAATTCACAGCAGCTGAATTCAGCAGACACCTCACAGAATGTAATGAATATGGTGATAGCAAGGTGTTCCTGTTGCTGCTGTAACATTACCACAAACCTTGTGGCTAAAAACAACACAAGTATATTATCTTACAGTCCTGGAGGATGGAAGTCTAAAATGAGTTTGTAGGGCTGCATTCCTTTTGGAAGCTCTAGGAGAGCATCTATTTCCAGCATTCCAGAGAGTGCATTTTCCTGCATTTCTTGCCTGTTGTCCCTTCCTCCATCTTCAAAGCCAGCAGCATAGCATCTTCTCTCCTGTCTGTCCTCTGCTTCAGTCCCAGTATCTTCTCTATATTGTTGACCCTACTGCCTCCCTCTTATAAGGAGTCTCTGTTGGTGTTGGCCCCCCCTTAATCTTTAATTAAGAGATTCTTAACTTCATCACATCTGTAAGGTCTCTTGCCATGTAAGGTAACATCTTCACAGGTTCCTGTTAGGATGTGAACATCTTTAGAGGCCATTATTCAGCCAGCCACAAAGGCAAGAGCTAACAGCACAAGGCATAGAACTTGGGTCTAAGACACAGGTCTTAAAATGGAACCGAGGACCATGGACTGTCTGCCTTAATGCTTTGGGTCTGAACACTGGACGCAGTGGACAGGAAGCCTTACTGGCCATTACTCTGAATCCTCTTATTCAAGTCTGGTTTTTAGATGCCAGTGGCAACAGAGCGACCCTGTCATTCTAGAATATATGCAGCAGATCTCTGATATTTGAGGACCCTTAACTTACTAGAGTCTGTGCCTGTGTTCCAGGGCACTTGGGGGAACCACACCATTAAATGAGGTGGTCAACCTAGAGGGGTGGGATAGGGAGGGTGGGAGGGAGGGAGATGCAAGAGGGAGGACATATGGGGATATATGTGTATGTACAGCTGATTCACTTTGTAATACAGCAGAAACTAACACACCATTGTAAAACAGTTATACTCCAATAAAGATGTTAAGAAAAAAAAAATCGAGGTGGTCAGAGCCAAGGATAGGATCAGCCATTTTATCTTTACCTTTTCACTTTCTGCAGAAACAGAGGGATTATATCCTTGAAGGGGAATCGGGGAAGGTATCTAATCTTCAGTACCTGCACAGGTAAGGGTTGTGATGGTTTTACTTTTTAACATTGTATGATGTATCTTTGGGACAAAAGAGTATATATAATGTTTATGTACATTATAATTTATTGATACATACTAAAATCTGAATGCATCTATTCACATTTTATCATATGAGTTTTGAATTTGTATATTATTCTAATATACATATAATTTAAAATTTTTATACAGTGTAAGAACTAGAATACAGCCAATAATTTTGAAGCTCCCTGTGGCCCCACCCTTGCTGATTCCTCCCCCTCTTCTGGAGCTAACCACTGTCCTTCCCGTGCCAAGCTCCTAGAGTGACTCTCCGCTGTGTTCTGAATGTTTTACATTGTCCCTTTTATATTTGAGTTCAATTTCAACTCAAGTTTAATTCCATCTGGAGTTTATTTTTGAGTGAGGTAAGGATCTATTTCACCTTTTTCCATGAGGATAATGGATTATTCCAGTGTATGATTTATTGACTGTTCTGTCCTTTCCCCACTGATCTGCAGGAATACACTCCATTTTCTCCTTGCGTGCTCTTTTTTTCTGGACTCTCTTCTGCTCTGCTGATTTATTTTTGTGTACTAACACCAGCACAGTGATTTACTATAACTTTATCATAAGTCTTGGTATCTGGTCGAGCAAGTTTTCCCCACTAGGTTTCTCCTCAGGCATATCTTGACTGTTTTTCTCCCTTTTCTCTTTCATATGCATTTTTAAATCACCTTGTCAAGTTTAAATTTTTTAAGAGGTAGATCATTTTGTTTCACAGAAGAAAGGAGGAAGAGTGACATTTTTCGAACTTCCTGGGGAGAAATAAAATTCCACTTCTCCTCAGATTCTCTTTCCATGTGACCTTGAAATTTTAATTTCTTAGTCACTGCTTATAACTTTTTAGTGAACCTGGCTGTATTTTCAGTCATTCGCGTGCCCCCCGCCCCTCTTTTATAAAAAAAGCAAAACCATGAAAACTCCTCTGCCTGCCTTAATCTCCATTCTTAGGGGATTTGGTGTTATGTGAATGTCAAATTGACTGCTAGATGACTCGGGTGCACAGAATATCAGCCAGAACGGCCCTTAGCCGTCTTCTGCTTCAACAACCTAAGGAGAAAGATGAGGCTCCAGGAGGTTAGGGGACATGTTGGTAGTTAACAACCATAACAAGGCAGAGGCAGTTGATCAACTTCCTAACCTTGAAAAACCCAGAGAGCTTCAGCAGGGCTCAGGAAACTTTCAAATTGTGAAGCCCCTTGCCCTTGGATCCATTCTCCCACCTCCACACTTGGCTAGTATCAGGATCATAATCAGTTAGGATCGGAAGCCAGCTTTGGGGTAAACTGAAGTCGAGAATCGGGTAGCTCTTGTATTTTAATAAAGATGTATCTGGACTCCTATACTACTCTGAATAATAGTTACTTTGAGAGTTTGATTTTTCTACAGAGCTTTAGAAAAAAACATCTCATGACCTTTCCTCCCATTTCTCAGAAGCATCCACTTTTGGGAATTCCCTGATGGTCCAGTGGTTAAGACTCCGAGCTTCCACTGCAGGGGACGTGGGTTCGATCCTTGGTCGGGGAACTAAGATCCCACAATCTATGCAATGTGGCAAAAAAAAAAAAAAAAGGCAGCAGCAGCCACTTTTAATTCTTTTTTTTTTTTTTTAATATTTATTTGGTTGCGCTGGGTTCTAATTTCGGCAGGCGGGCTCCTTAGTTGTGGCATGCGAACTCTTAGTTGCAGCAAGCGTGTGGGATCTAGTTCCCTGACCAGGGATTGAACCCATCCCCCCTGTGTGGGGAGCATAGAGTCTTACTCACTGTGCCACCAGGGAAGTCCCTACTTTTAATTCTTTTAACAAATTCTTTTGCTATTTACCTCCATGTCTCTAAATGACATGCGTTATGTTGCTACTTGTTGATTTTTGGCTTTCAGCATTTCTTACCACTTTCCCCTACAGCCTTCTCTCACCGATTCTACTCCCACTCTTCACCCTGACCCCTCTTGACTTCCCATCTGACTCCTACACAGGCTTCCTCATTTCCAATGCCATTAAGTTAATTAATTAATTAATTATTTTGCCGCACCACACAGCATGTGGGATTCTAGTTCCCCGACCAGGGATCAAATCCGTGCCCCCTGCAGTGGAAGTGCAGAGTCCTAACCACTGGACCATCAGGGAAGTCCCGATTTTAATTTCTAAGAGCTCATTTGTGTTCTTTGAATATTATTTTAAAACAGTGTCTCATTCTAACTTTACAACCACAAAGTCTTCACTTATCTTTCTGAAATTATTAATAATAGTTGTCTAAAGTTTTCTTCTCCCTACAGAGTTTGGTTCTTCCAAGTTGCTTTTTTTTCCCTTCTCAGTCTTGGCCCCTCCTGTCTTAGTAGAGGTTTTCCTTAAGTGTCTGGTGATCCTTGTTCGTCCACTCCTATTAATGACTGTGTCTTGTCTGTTGGGAGCTCTTGCATGGAGCTCCTCAGCTGTGGTTTCACTGTAGACGCTCTGGGTCTGCGCTTTCACTGAGGACCCTGACTCCAGAACCTTGAAGGGTTTTTTTTCTTGGGCTGGTCAGATCCTCAGAATATATCAGGCTGTTCTTATTCTGGAAGCCGAGTAGGAGAAGAATGCTAGGAGGTCAGCCCTCAGAACTTGACAGTCTCTTAACCCCCCTGGTTCATTGTGGAGCCCCTGACCTCAGCTGTGCCTGTATCCCCTGTCCCCAGGCCTCTTTTATATCCTCCCTCTCCCAGGATGCCTCCAGCCTCTGCCACAGTAAGATGGGGATCTAGAGGCCTAAACACTTCTTAAGTAGACTTAAATAGTTACCATGTTTTTAATCGCCAAATATTAAAGGACTTTCCGGATGGTACAGTTAAAATAAGCAGGCATCACGCATAGTCTCTGGTATATACACACATTTAATATGCATAACCCTCCAAAGAGACTGTCCCTCAGTATTTTCTGAGAAGAGAAGGTCATCAGCGGAGCAGGAGCAGCTGCTGTGCATGTGTGCTGTCCTTGTAGTGTGGGCCAGGCGGGTAACCGGTCCTTGTTCCAGGAACTAGCTTGCCATCCATTAGTCATCTTAAGGACCAGCAGTGTCCTCTGAAATTAGTAGCTCTCTGGCTCTTTAATAAAGATACAGAGAGGGGCTTCCCTGGTGGCGCAGTGGTTGAGAGTCCGCCTGCCAATGCAGGGGACGCGGGTTCGTGCCCTGGTCCGGGAAGATCCCACATGCCGCAGAGCAGCTGGGCCCGTGAGCCATGGCCGCTGAGCCTGCGCGTCCAGAGCCTGTGCTCCGCAACGGGAGAGGCCGCAACAGTGAGAGGCCCGTGTACCACAAAAATAAAAAAAAATTAAAAAAATAAAGATACGGAGGATATAATTCAAGCTAAAATCAGATTTTGTCATAAGGTTTCATTACTGGTCCCCTGCAGTTAGCCACTGAACAGCAGCCAGAATTGAAGGCCCTTGGAGTTTGAGGCCCAGGCCTGACAGCCCTGCGATATGACACCCCCTCAGCCCCATAATCCCCTAGGGCAGTCCGAGCTTGTGGTCCAGTGCTCTTCTCAGAACATCAGCTTCCCTCATCATAACCTGAGCTGACATGTGGTCCATTCCAGCTACCTGACTTACATCAAGCTGTCAACAGCAATCAAGCGGAACGAGAACATGGCTAAAGGCCTGCAGAAGGCGGTGCTGCAGCAGCAGCCGGAGGACGACAGCAAGCGCTCCCCCCGGCCCCAGGACCTGATCCGGCTCTATGACATCATTCTTCAGGTGACCCTGGAGGGCTGGGAGTGCAAGAGCCTGTCCTGTGTTTGTGTCGGACACAAATGACTGAGCTTTGCATAGCGAAAGGGCTGTGACAGCCAGGAGCTGTTAGTGTCTCAATAAAAGACAGAGGTCTTGGGCTTCCCTGGTGGCGCAGTGGTTGAGAGTCCGCCTGCCGATGCAGGGGACACAGGTTCGTGCCCTGGTCCGGGAACATCCCACATGCTGCGGAGCAGCTGGGCCCGTGAGCCATAGCTGCTGAGCCTGCGCGTCCGGAGCCTGGGCTCCGCAACGGGAGAGGCCACAACAGTGAGAGGCCCGCATACCGCAAAGAAAAAAAAAAAGACAGAGGTCTTGTTTTCATGCCATTTCAGCCATCCGTGAGCCCAGTATTCAGACGTGTTGGTGTGTAAACACTTGTAAACCACAGGTATTCACTGAGCATTTCCCCTGTGCAGGGTGGTCTCCCGCATACTGTGGAGCATCCTGGGACCTGAGGCCACTCTGTCTCGGCCCACTGGGAGCTCACCAGTGAGTAAGGTTGTGAGACCCCTGCACATCTGCACTTATTCGTGTAGATGCCACAGTAGTGGGCTGTCTGAAATGAGAGTTCAGAGCTGGAGAAATCCCCTCTAGCTGAGAGGGTCCAAGAAGTCTCTGAAGGAGGTGGAGTGTGACTGGGAGAGAAAGGACACGTGGGCTTTCAGTGTCAGAGAGGAGGGTGGAGGTGACACCAGATGTGGCTGCTGTTGAGTCACGCGTCACAGACTTTTTCCCGTTACTTGAAGCCTAGACTCTTTCGTTTTGCCCATGTCTATTCTCACAAGTCTTCTGTCAGATGATCAGTGCGAGGTCTCCTCTTCATGAGTGTTCTTGTTGCATCTGTTGTGCAGAATCTGGTGGAATTGCTCCAGCTTCCTGGCTTAGAGGAGGACAGAGCCTTCCAGAAAGAGATAGGCCTTAAAACTCTGGTCTACAAGGCTTACAGGTAAGTTCCTGTGGGACAGACAGGGCTCTCCTCTACCATCCCGTGGTTCTAGAAGCCTTGGGAGTATGTCCCTGGAAGGTTGGGTATGTGATCAGAGAGCAGTTAGCCCAGCGTGTTCAAGGGAAGTTTCAGGTTGTGGCTGGGAGTTTCCAGTGCAGTTTTGCTCTTTGGAAAGGTTGGGGGAGCTGGAAAGCACATACATTACCTGTCTTCTCCCTTCCCTTTCCTCCCTCCTCCCAGTGGAAAAGGGATAAGTGTTGGAAAAAGCGTTAATTAGCAGAACCAGAGCAGCTGATTCAGGGTAACTGAACTGAGTTGGGAGAAAGCTCAGTGTCTCAGTTTCTAACATGCACCGTGCTATTTGTAACTTGGGAGTGGACTGTGTAGCAACATCGGGTCTAGACAGAATGGCTCAGTAGAGCCCTGAGTGCTTTTGCCCTTCCTTTTCTGGCCCGCATGCCCCTGTGCTTTCTGGCTCCTGTCAAAGGCCAGCAGCGCTCAGGCTCTGTTGATCCCAGCAGAGTAATTTCTGTTAGGGAGAGGTTTGTTTCTTTGGATTTGGTTTTTGAAAGACATGAGCAGAGGTGAATGCTTGCGACCTAGATGTGTGGGCAGTTGTGGGTGGGATTTATATCTGGGCAGCATCCCACCTTCCTGCCTGTCCCCAGCTTCCTCCCTGTGCCTTTTGGGAATTACCTCTTTTTTGCAGAGTCAACAGTAAGTAAAAGACAGTGGGTCAGCTTTGGACCTACCCCTGTCAGCTCCAATTTCGGGGACAAGTCTGCAGGTTAGGCTGGCAAACTGGAACAGTGAGAACGGTGGGATCTCCCATCCCAGGCAGTGAGCCTGAGGTTAAGAAACTTTACAATTTATTTAGCCTAAACAGCAAGGAAAGCCTTGATCTTGGGTGATTTTTGCTTAAGAACACTGTGGCTCTTTCCTTCCCCATCAGGTGTTTCTTCATCGCTCAGTCCTATGTGCTGGTGAAGAAGTGGAGCGAAGCCCTTGTCCTGTACGACAGGGTCCTGAAGTACGCAGATGAGGTGAATTCTGATGCCGGAGCCTTCAAGAACAGCCTAAAGGTGAGCTGTTGTTCTCTTCTGTTTTCCAAGCCCTGAGCACTTCTGCTGTGAGGCTGCCACGCCTTCCCAGACTGGTCCTGCCTGGTCAGCCATGGCATGTGGTACATCCCTGAGTGCCCAGGAGCTGCGGAGTGCAACTCATGGCAGCATTCCAGGCCCGAAGAGGACTCGGGTACTAAGAGGGACGGCCTTCCTCTGGTTAAAACAACCCTGAAGTACTATTCTCAGACTCGGCTACACGTTGGAATTGCCTGGGGAGATTTTTAAAAGGTGGATGTCCAGATTCCACCCTCAGAGAGATTGGTTCTAATTGGTGTGGGATCTGGTATGAGCATTGGGGTCTTCTAAGCCCCTCAGTTATTCTAATGTGTAGCCAAGTTGAAAACCACTGGTGAAGCCTTTCCACACAATGTGTGCCTGGACCAGCAGGAGCAGCATTTGGGAGTTTGCTAGAAATGCAGGTTCTCAGTCCCCACCCCAGGCCTGCTGAGTCAAAAGCGCATTTTGGCAAGACCCCCAGGTGACTTGGGTAAGACCCGCAGGTGACGTGGGTAAGACCCGCAGGTGACTTGGGTATACATCAAAGCTTACATGCTGATCTGGTTTGATGTAGCGATTGTTGAATGGCAGCTAGCTTTTTAAGCTTGTGGACTGCTGTGAGGTTATAGATTCTTAAAGCACTGGTCCAAGGAATCCATGTATATTTTATAAGTAGAGACTGTTTAGAAAAGCGGGCTAGGGTCACTGTTCCTAACATTGTCACAGCCAGTGTGAGAGGGGCTGCTGGTGGGGCACTCGTTTCTGCTTGGAACAGCCCTGGGCTCGGGGGTGGAGGAGAACTCTGGTTTCTGCCTTCGGAGAGCTTGTGGTTTTGCTGCAGCCGTGGGACTTGCATAGTACCCACCTATGAATACAGAAGAAGATAGAGGGCGAGGGCAGAGAAATAGGAAGGAGTACGTGGGAGGCGGCTGTGGGCAGAGGGTGGGCTGGCGAGTGTAGCAGTGTCATCTGGTAGGGTGTCGTTGGAATGTGGAAACAAACCAGTGCGGATGGCTTATCTCCGGAGAGAAGTAAGAGGCATTTTACAAAAGCCCATCTGACCTAATGTGACGGCTGGTTTCAGCGGAAAGCGTTAGGGAACAGAGGCGTAGGGGATTCAGCAGTATCCAGACCTAGTCAGATCTTTCCCAATTTGCCGAGTAAGAGGCTGAGGCAAGAGAATGGCATTGCCCTTGTAGAAGGGGTCAGTGGGTAGGGGCTTAGGCCCTGGAACCAGCCGTCCTAGTTCTGAAGCCCTGCCCTACTGCCACTGGGAATGTGACTGGACACGTTCTTTGGCCCCTCTGTGCTTTAGTCTTCTCATCTGTAAAATGCAAGTACAAACTATCTCAGGATTATCGCGAAGATGAAATGAACAGTTATGTGAACTACTTAGAGCAATGCCTGGCACATAGTGCATTTAGTATATGATTAATTTATTAATATTATCCTTGTTGTCATTATTATTTCCAGGCAGTATTACTTAAGCCATGGCATAGATTTCTCCCTTTGAAACAGGCTAGTTTTTGTGTGTTGTTTCTTTTAATAGGGAGACCATTTTAAAAAGTCTAAAATTCATGAAAATACCAGTGGGGTCACTTAGCTCAGGTTAGTGTGGTGCGCTTCTCTGGCCTGACTCCAGCTCATGAGTCCCCGTTTTCCACATTGTTACAGGACCTGCCTGACGTGCAACAGCTCATCACGCAAGTGAGGTCGGAAAAGTGCTCTCTGCAGGCGGCCGCGATCCTGGGTGAGCCGCCTGCCTGTTCTCTGCGGCCTGTCTTCTCAGACTCCCCTTCACTGCTGCTCCTCTTCTCTCCCACCCCCATGCCACCGTTTTAAGATTGAAAGGGGCTGTTTGGGTTAATCTGTAAGTAGTTTTTCCTGCCATTCCTTCCGCCCCGTTGAGGCATCAGGTTATGTGGAAGAATTTAGAGGAACGCTGTTGTACTGTCCGTTCTGCCTATCCGTGTCTCTTGCATTCAACGGTGCTCGCTTCGCTGGGCCGACCACACTGGTTCTGGGGTTAGTTGTCTGTTATCTGCACTGCTTCTCTCTGAGTTTGGACTCAGGAGGGAGAGGGCTAACTCCCCACAGATCCGCTACTTTTGCTCTTAGGATTTAGAACCCAGACGTGTGATAGGTGTCATTCGTGACTATAGTGTGTTATAAGTCCCTGTTCTTACTGAATCCTGTGAAACTTTCAGATACAAATGATTCCCACCAAACAGAGACCTCTTTTCAAGTCAAGGACAATAAGGTGAGTCTGGGCTGTGGCTTTTGAGGAATAAAAAGGATTCATAACTTATTAGGAATGTGTACTCATTTGTAGAACGAGGACCCTAAATCTCTAAGTGAGCACCCTACTTCCCTCCCTTCTTTTACTCAGGACCTGAAAGCTGCCTATGTGAGATTTGTCAGGTGTCATCTAGATGGTCCCAAATGGAGTTAGGAACCTGCTGTGTGCCCTGGCTACGAGCTCTGACTCGGACATCAGACAGGCTTATACCTCAGTCCCAGCCCACCTCTCCCAACCTCTCTAGATTTCAGTGACTCTCAATTATAAAACGAGGACATGATAGCCCCTCATAGGAGGTTTGTGGGGATCAAGTGAGATAGCGCATATGAGCTCTGAACTGGGTGCTCGGCCCATAGTGAATGTTCCACCAGTGGGCTGTGATTAACATCTGGGTTCCTGCTTTTGGTTTGACTTCCAGCCCCTGGTCGAACGGTTTGAGACATTCTGCCTGGACCCTTCCCTCGTCACCAAGCAAGCCAACCTCGTGCACTTCCCGCCGGGATTCCAGCCCATCCCATGCAAGCCTTTGTTCTTTGACCTGGCCCTCAACCACGTGGCTTTCCCACCTCTTGAGGACAAGTTGGAGCAGAAGACCAAGAGTGGCTTCACTGGATATATCAAGGGCATCTTTGGATTCAGGAGCTAACCAGGCTTTTCCTTGGGGGCAGGGGGAGATTCTGACTCTTAATCTGTATTGTGAGAAAACCCCAGCAGCTTCCATGATATTAAATCCAGGTCTGCATTGGCCCAGGGCAGAAGTTCAACATCCTCAACCCTGCATTCCTATGTCTTGTGTGTTTGTACACTTCCATTCTTAACCAGGGTGCTAGAAGGGGCACCCTGTTGTCTTCTGATAAATACGTGTGGGGTCCTGTGTCTGTCCCCTGCAGGAGGGGCCCCTGCCATCTGGTCTCATGTGAGCCTTTGGTCAGTAATGTGGTCGTGGGGGTCCACACCAGGCACAGATTGGGGCTGGGAATGTTCTGTCGTGTTTCTTCAGTACCATGGATTTGAAATGAACTCATTCTTGCTGTGAGCATCCAGAATCCCTTGAAGAGTTTGTCCGTGACTAGGAAGCATTGGCAGCCTTATTCCCCTTCACCTCCCAGTGAAAGTTAAGAAGTTTCAGAACAAGCAAAGAGCTCTATTTTTAGAAGAAATATGTTACGCTCAGAAATAATGAAAACAAATCTTATATTAAAAGGCGAAGATGCTGGATACTGTGCCCATTCTTTGCACGTCCTCATTCACGTCTGGGCCCAGCTCTCTCCTCGGGAACCTTGTTGCGAGATCCTGTCGTCACGTGGATCCTGACTTCCTGGCAACGTGGGTGTGTCTGATGCCTGATAAGAGCCATAGAGGCACTGTTTCTAAAGAGTTCCCAACCTGCAATTTTTAGATGCCATTGTATTTTCATCACTTCCCTTCCTTACCCTTTATTTTTTCTTCGTCACTCATTTTTATTTCTATTATAGTATCAATAATAGGAGTCACAAAAGTAATGTCAGAAAGCAAGGAATAAAAGTGACTTAAACGTGAGATGCATGAAACCCTCTGTGGGCTCAGAGGTGCCTCTGTTTTCCCAGGGAGCTGCAGAGGAAATCGCCGGCAGTTAGGAGAGGGTGGTGGGAAGACAGATCAGATGTGTCTCTTAGACTTGAGCGTTGGCAGGGGCTTTCAAGATGCTCAGAGATAAGAACTCTTCTCCCCCCAGCATTTGACTTGGGTCAGAGAGTCTCAGGAAGCTGATCTTTTTTTATTTTAATTGAAAGTTGTATCATTTCATCATCTGTGCCATGCAATTTAGGGGTAGCTTTCTTTTCTTCTCTCCCTACCTCCTTCTGAGCGTACAGCACAGATGATCTTAGGTTGAGGTCCTGGATTTTGGTCCTGAAGGCCCAGCCAGTGTTCCTAATGGGCTGGGGGAGCGCCGGGGCCCTTCGTTCTCTTCCTCACCCTCGTCCCGCTCTCCAGTGCGCTTGGCAGCACCGGGGCTGTGGTCCAAGGTTCTTTATCTCCCTCGCCTCATTCTCACGCTGACCTGGGCTGCAGCCACAGCTGGGACGTCCTCCAGCGTCAGGAAGCCAGTTTGAGGCCCCATTGTGCAGGCGGTCCTCCAGTCTGCTTGTGCCAGTGTCTGTGGCGCTGTAGGGGTGTGGCCGGGGCTGGAGAAGCTCCGTCTGTCCTCATCTGGGAAGATGTCCCTTTGTCTTGCTCACAGTAAGTCCTTCCAGCCCTTCCTGCTCTCTTTAGAGTGCCGGCATACGGGGGCGGGGGGAGCCAGAATCCCGAGTCGATCATTTTGACTGAAGATTTTCTAAGCTTTCTCTTTCTCATGAAAAAGAAACACACCAGAAGTTCCCCTCCACCTGGTGTCCCTGCTGGCTGCTCTGAGTAGCAGTGACTGTCGTCAGCCAGTGAGGCCGTGACAAGACGTGATTAGTATCAAAACGCATATTTACCTAAGAAGAAAGACCTGGCAGGGCCGAGGTCTCACTTAGCTCGCACATCTATCTCTTCACCTGGAATCCCCAGTCGTTGAACAGGCTGTGTTGTGGGGGACAGGACGCCGGAAGCAGGACCCCGTCCTGTCCTCAGGCCTGGGAAGCGGCTATTGCAGCTCGTGGGAACGGGTTCAGAGTCAGGCCCAGGGAGCAGCACTTTTCGCTGGATGGGTTCGCAGAGGCCGCCCGGCGCTTCCTTCCTGGGGAGCGGAGGGCGGGGAGGTCTGGCGGCGTGAGGAGGGGTTGTGAACAGTCAGCCGCTTTGCTTTGGGTGGGTCCTGCTGTTTTGGCTCTCGTCCCTCCCACAGGATGGGATGTGGCGCGGTCAGCAGGATTTGACCCTGGAAGAGTCTTCCGTCTCCCCAGATCCAGAGAGGAGGAGGGCAAGCTCAGTTGAGTCTACGTTTTTTAGAACATGCGTGAGGGCTGCTGTGTTAATGGTTTTTATCTTCTTACCTGTTGCGTGGTGATGGTCTTGATCTGCAGAAACGTTAGAGTTCAAAGCTCCACGAGGTGAAAGCTCTGCGTACAGACTTAGAGAATGAATGCTGAGCCTTGGATGGGAAAGACATGATTTGGCCAAGTTCGTTATCCTTAACTCTGCTGGTTCTGTCGGAAAAAGCAACGTAAGGCAGTTGGAGCTGGACAGGCTCTCCACTGCTCATGGATATGCATATGGTTTTTTCCTTTCCATATGAATTGTTTCGCTGTACTCTCCAGTTTTCCTTTTTTTTTTAAGTCTTTATTGAATTTGTTACAATATTGCTTCTGTTTTATGTTTTGGTTTTTTGGCCCTGAGGCATGTGGGATCTTAGCTCCTGGACCAGGGATCGAACCCGTACCCCCTGCATTGGAAAGCGAAGTCTTAACCACTGGACCGCCAGGGAAGTCCCCAGTCTTCCCTTTGACTAGATGAGAATTCTTGGATTCCCTCTTTGAAATGAAACAGTGCCAGGCTTCGTTCCATCCCTTTCCTCTGGTGGCAACCTGAGCCTTTCACCGTGGCCAGGAGGTGACAGCCTGTGGTGGCAGTGCACCTGTCCACCTACAGTGGCCCTGGCCCTTCGCCAGTCTTTCCTCCCGCAGCGGAGGTGATGGCCTCCCCCTTCCCCCAGCCAGGAGAGGACACGCGACTTCAGGAGCTCCGAGGTGGGCACTGCGCTCGCTCTGCCTGTTCACTGTCATCGCCGTGGCAATGCTGATCCTTCACACGCTCGGCATCAGTGTACACAAAAGCTAATCGACCGCGGATCTCTAAACATGTTGCCAGCTACAGCTTTGAGAAGCTTGGAACCTTCAGAGGTCTAGGAAAATGTCCAAAGATAGCAAAAATATGTGTTGGTTCTAATTTTTTTTGTTTTGGAAGACACTTGTTGCTACAGAGGAGATGGAAACCAGATTTAGCTGTAAAGTTCATTGATGTTCCAAGCAAAGAGATAAATTGGAAACTGCCTGCATCCTGACAACGCCAACTGGAAGAGTGGCCTGTGGTTCTGTGAGATGCTGGAGACACTGTGCACAGGCAGGAGGGCACGAATGACCAACACGGCCCCTCGCTGCCCGGGATCTGCCCTCCGTGTGGGCACCAAGTGTTCGTGAGCCGTATTGTTAGCTGGTACAAGTTAAAATATAACTTCAGCTCATGAACACTGCTGGAACACTTGTGGGAACCTTTTAATCAACCTTTCTGAGCTGCTCAGGTTTGGTTTTGTTGCTTTTGTTTTGGGGGCAGGATCCTGGTGGCTCTATCAGAGTCTGTGTCACGCTGGGGCCGAGACCTGCAGAGCTCTGAGGCAGGGGGCACTGCTTTCCTCCCTCTGTGGTGATTTTAATTGTGTTAGAAAGGGGAGCCTTGCTACTCTCTGGTCCCTCTTTTCAGCAGATGGTTTTGTTCACCTCCGTTAGCTGCAACTATGTGCCCTCACGCTCAGTGTGCGGTTGAATGACCCCTTGGAAAAGAACCACGTTCTTTCTGTTCGGCTGAACTTTTCCCAGGGACCTTCCGGCAGGAGGCAGTGCAGTTACAACGGGCAGGTAACTGGTCCCTGGAAGCTGGTGACGTTCGTGAGCTCTCGCTCATCTTGGAATGGAAGGAAGGTAGGGGTCATCCCCTCGAAGATGGGGTCATCTGGTTCTCTGCCATGCAGAGGGCTTGCTTAGTACAATAGGCCCTTGACAAATGAATTTCCTTCCCTTTGCTCCCCCACGGGTGGAGCTGGCATTAGAACACCATGCTTCTCCCTCCACTGCTGCCTACAGGCCACCTTCACACCTGAGCCCTGTCCTGGCGCCTTACAGAGGGAGCCCCTGCCTAGGTAGGACTGAACTCGTAGAACAGTCTCTTCTAGCTGTAGCCATGCAGCCTGAGCCCAGGGTCCAGGCTGCTGTGCACCAAGCTGGTGGGGCCAGCGCAGCTGAGAGGTGAGGAGAGCCTTCTGCTTATAGCCGGCCTCCTCCCTGCTCCTGGCAGGCCCCACTGTCTTTTTCCTCTTCCCTCCCCAGAGCCGAGTCCTGCTAGGTCTAAGCAATGTCATTAGGACAACAGGCTGAGTGTAATGAACTGCTCCTGTGTTCTCTCCAACTTCCCGGCCACAAAGGCTGATTAGAAAGGCCTACCCCTCAGCTATAAAGACTTATTCGTTCTTTCATTTTTTTGTTTGTTGTATAGATCTTTCTTCCACAGACCATTGAACGGGGTTTGGTGCAGCTGAACCCCTGCTGCTTCAGTACAGACAATGTAACTCTCTCCCAGCTGCTGTGCTGGGCTGTTGACCTTGTGAGGGACATGGCTAAGCCACCTCCATTAAACCTGAACTTCTCCACAATAGGCCTGCAGGTCCGCAGACCTGGCTATTAAAGGCTAGCCCTTGTCTTCAAGGTGACAGGCCCAGAGCCATTGGGCAACTTGGGGAGACCTGGAGGCTCCACAGTGCCTGAGAGAGAGTGGGCGGGCTGCAGGCTTCTGGAATGCAGGCATGGCTTGTGCCAGCAGGCTGCTGCTATGGCCCAGAGGTGTGGGCTGTACCAGCACTGGTCCCACAGGTGAACTGGGGCCAACCACTGTTGCCCAAGGGTAGGGAAAGAGAACCACTCCTAGGGAGGGACAGATAGCCAAGACATCCTTGGCCTTGCCCTCGCAGCCAACTCGGGACCTGGGCTCTCCTGAGGTCCCCTCTGTGTTCTCTCTCTTGCCACCTAGTATGGGGAACCCTATTCTCACAATATGGGCAGGACTGGGTGGTTGGTTTGCTTGAGTTGCTTCCTTTAGACTCTCTCTATAAAAGGCCCAGAAGGAATAGCCACCCCCGTTTTCTGCCCGCTCTGTTCTAGATGGGCAAGCCACGGTCTCCAGGCCAACCTTCAGTATTTCTTTTTATCTGGCTTGCCGGGCAGACTTGGCAGCCAAGAGAGCCTCCTCCAAACTGCCCAGTGGATTCCTGTGGCCACAGCCCCTTCCTCCCCCAGCACCTGTGGACAGAAGGAGGCCCATCCCCGAAGTCCCCACCCCACCAGCCCTTGTCCACTCCACCCAGCCGGTGAAGGCACCTGGCTCCTCAGCCGGCCAGGGAAGTGTAAGGCAAGAGAGGTTACCAGCTGGCTCGGCTCCAAGGGCCTGGTAGCAGAGCTTTTGTACAGACAGAGGGCAGTTCCCTGAGATGGCAAAGCTTGTCCTGATCAGGGGGCATATGGAAGCCTGACAGGTTACAGTTCCCAGGGCAAACTAGGCAGTTGCCGCCATCTGCTTCAGCAGGGAGGAGAATGCCCCTCCCTGCCGGACCCCATGAGCTGGAGGAGAGAGTGGGTAACTTAAGCCCTGGCACACTATCCAAGCTGCCACCCTGTTGCCTAGCTGCATGCATGCATGGCAGCCTCAGAGCCGGGAGCTACACTGCTTTCAGCTCTGATCAGCCCTTCTGCTCTGGGCTCGGTCCCCACGAGTTGTGAGTGGCCCACATCACGTGCCTGGAAGCGCCAGGCTGGGGCATGTGAATGAGCCGCCACAGTGCTGGAAGGAGGTTGGGGATCCATGGATCTCAAACCTCTCAATCCACAGGGCGGGTAGCAAGTCCAGGCGAGGGGAAGGCCTCATGGACAGGACAAGAAGCCAGGTCCTGGGACTCCTTTCTGGTTCAAAAGGAGGAGGCCTGGGAAGGCTGAAACGGGTCACCCAGTCTGGCTTCTGGGTCAGAGCTGTCTGATAGAATTACAATGTGAGCCAAAAATGCAAGCCTTATCTGTAATTTTAAATTTTCTAGTAGCCACATTAAATAAAAATAGCAACACCCGTTCCACCATGTGAGGAAAGCATGAGAATCCACGACCCTGAAGAGGGCCCTCACCCAACCATGCTGGTGCTCAGACCTCAGACTTCCCGCCTTCAGAACTGTAAGCAATAAACTTCTGCTGTTTTTAAGCCAAAAAAACTTAAAAAGCAGCAGGTGGAATTCGTTTTTTGAAATATATTTCATTTAACACAATATATCGCAAAAGATCATTTTGACGTGTAGTCAGTATAAAACATTATTGAGCTATTTTACATCCTTTTTTCATGCTAAGTCTTTGAAGTCTGGTGTGAATTTTATACTTAGAGCACATCTCAATTCAAACCGGCCACGTTTCAAGTGCTCAAGAGTGACAGGGGGTTGAGACAGTGCAGGTGGCCACAGAGGCTGGTGATTCCATCCCGGCCTTCTAAATGAACGACTTTTTTTTCCTCAGATTTTTTTTTTTTTTTTTTGCGGTACGCAGGCCTCGCACTGTTGTGGCCTCTACCGTTGCAGAGCAACAGGCTCCGGATGCGCAGTTTCAGCGGCCACGGCTCACGGGCCCAGCCGCTCCGCGGCATGTGGGATCCTCCCAGACGGGGGCACGAACCCGTGTCCCCTGCATCAGCAGGCGGACCCTCAACCACTGCGCCACCAGGGAAGCCCCTTTCTTCAGATATTTAAAACCCTACATCTTTCTTTGTCCCTGTCCTTTCTCCTGTGCCTTTGTCTTGGGGGGCCAGGGTTACTGCTATCTGAATAGGAGCATCCTGCAATGACAGCCAGCTCAGAGACCTGGGTGTTCATGCCTATGGCACGTCAGCCCTGTCTGGGAGCTGGGGTCTGATTCGATTTGGCTTTAGACAGGCCAGGAATTCAGCCCTTGCTTTTCTTGCAGTGAATCAGTTCGTCTCTGGGGCGGGTGAGGGCCCCCTATGGTACTCACTTATTTCCAGGGGGGCTTCTGCAGACAGAAGGCAAAGCTCAAACGTCCCAGATCTCAGTCTCACTGCCTGCCCTCCACCTGGGGGCCACAGCCCAGTGGGGCCTCCCCTGGCTGCTCCCATTCCTGGGGCTGGAGTCTGGACATTTTCCCCCCTGGGACCCCCGCCTCCAGTGACCACCCCCTCCCAAGAAAGGCCTGGAGTTCTCGGGGAGACAGGACAGTGGACTGAGGGCTGCTGTCTCCTGTCTTGGCTCTCCTGGGATATTGCTATCACTTGCCCAATCTCAAAGATAAGAACATGAGCTGACTCTTGGGTTTGATATGAGAGGCCAGCCGTTAGGGCTGGTGGCTGAATCCGGTAGTCATTTCAACAAACGGGCCCCTTTCTGAGAACAGTAAATGGCAGGCATGCAGCTAGTGGTTAGGAGAAAATTGTCACCCAGGAGTAACAGGGAGAGAGGGGCTGGGGCAGAGGGTGAGTGGCCTCTGGGCCAGGCTTCCTTATCTGGCTCCATCTCACTGTCACACTCACCTGGGAGAAGAACAGCTGGAAACCACTACTTCCCTGTTGCTACTTGTTGCGTCAAGGCCTCCTGCTGCCCTCCCCACTGCCACTACCACTGTTAGCCCCACCCCCTCCAGGATAGATGGGGACTCCTGTGTCCCTTCTCCAGAGCCAAAGTCAATGGGTTGTTCATGAGATGCAGCCAAAAGGGACTCGGGCCTTTTCTGCCCTAGGGGGCATGTGGCCAGTCTCAGACCTCTGTCCCTGACCTCCCTAGTGGGCTGGGACCCTTACCTCTTCTCCGGTGGTTTTCTGTCCTCAGCTGGGCCTGCCAGGATGTCCCAGTGCTCCAAACCCAGCCTGTCTGCATCCCTCCCCCTTTGTTCCCCCTCAAACCCTCCTTCCACCGAAACTGTAATGGTTCCAGGGAATGACTCTAGATCTATAGAAGGGACTTGAGCTGGGGCAGCGAAATGAGTGCCTGGAAATGGAGGAACCCACACCTGTCTTGAAGATCCTGGGGGCCACCACAGGAGAAGGCAGCTACCAAGATGACCTCCCTGGCCCTCAATGTGAGGAAAAGACCAGTAAACTGGCACTGCTGTTAGACACTCCATCTGACTCCAGAAAAGCCACCAGGGGCCACTTCTCGGGAGAGAGGAGAGGCAGGTAGGAAGCCCAAGTAACAGTGGGTTCCCAGGAGGCTCCTCCAGACCCTGGGCTCAGCAGCACCTGAAGGCTAGTGCTGGGGCCCTTGGGGGGGGGCCCAGGAGGAGTCCCGGCCCCTCTGGCGCTGTTCTGAAACTTCCGAGGATCCCAGCAACGCGCATCTGACTGTATCCGGACTCGGAGCCATAGACAGATGGGATAACCAGCCCACCAGGAAAAGCGGGCTGCAGGACTGTGGGCTGGTGCTCTGGGGAGCCGGCTGGGTGGTGTCCACTTTTAAAATGTACTTCGTGCCAGTTGCCAGGGGTGAATGCCCCCTAGCTGCCCCATCATGTCGGTGGAGGACGTGGAACAGAGACCTGGACGCCCTGGTGGTGAGCAGAGCGCGGGGCCTCCACCCACCCTGAGCTGGCAGGGAGCAGCCCCCCCAACCCCGGCAGGCTGCGAGCCATGGGCAGGGGCGTGCCTGACAGCACTGTGTTGGCTGGAGGTGTTTATTAACCTGGAGCCCAAGCGCTAAGGTCGCCTGGGTCCCTGAGCCTGCTCGTGCATGTGCGCGCACGTCTGTCTGGAGCCCTGTCCCTCCTGGGCCCCGTGATTTCCGCATCTGGGTGTGATCTCTGCCGACTCCCTCTGGCTCTGGGCGTGTGAGTGTAACAAGTCCAAACCTCCTCTGAGAGTCGGGGAGGCTTGGGCGCCCCACCCTCTGGGCTGTGCCCTTTCCTCCCAAACTGGTTGTGCAGGAGCAGGCGTGAGTGGGGTGTGGGCAAGCGTGGGTGCATGCGCACAGCCCCGGCCACTGGCCTGCCTCACCTGCAGGGAGAGGCCGCACAAAAACCGCCTGCCCAGTGCCCGGCCGCCCCACCTCGCCAGAGCCCAGCTGAGCAGCCAGCGAGGACTCACACCTGCTGCCTGCCACCCGCCTGCCATCACCGGCCAAGCCCAGCCCGAACCCGCACCTTCCTTCACGACCATGTTCAAGGGGCTGAGCAAAGGCTCCCAGGAGAAGGGGTCCCCCAAGGCCTCCCTGGCCAAAGGCTCCCCCAAGGGGTCCCCCAACAAGCACAGCCGGTGAGTGGGGCCGGGGGAGGGGGCAGGGGCCCGGGTGGTGCCAGACCCAGGTGCTCCAGCCACCTGGGGGAAGCAGGCCAGAGCTGGGGCCAGCCCAGTGCTGGCATTAGGTGTCCTGAGGCCGAGAGCCTGGGGCTGGACTCTCTCTCACCGGCCCAGGCCAAGCTCCAGCCCCGGCAGGAGACCAGAGATGGCCTGGGGCTCCCCACATTCTCCAGGGTGCCTGAGGGCCACGGGTTAAGGCTGCTCTGCAGACGTGCTGGATGGGGACCTGAGCAGCTGCCTTCCTCTGCTGGGAGGCTGGGGGACTGTCTCCCTGTCCGTGGCTCTGCTCTCAAGGCTCCGCTTGGATTGTGATGACCCTTGGGACCTGGGCACAGCACAGGGTGGGCAGAAGGACTGAGGCCGGAGAAGCCGAGAGGTGGCAGGTGGGGTGCCCGGAGGCAGGGCTGTGCTGCCCACACCTCCAGGCTGCAGCTCTCCCCACCCGGCTCACGCCTCGGGCCTTGAGAGTTTTATTAGAGTTGAGATGATTCCTTCACCCTGTGGGTGTGTGGAGGGGGTGCTGGAGGGAAGGCGGAGGGGCCCGTGGGCCCCGGACATCCTCAGAGCCTCTCTCAGTTCCCCCAGCTCCCGGCAGGGTCCAGCCCAGCTCTCCAGAGCCGCACAGTCTGCAGACTTGGCCGGCCTTCTCCCACTCACTGGCCACCCTCTGCAGGGTGGAGGTGGCGGCTCGCGGGGTCCTGGGTGTGGAGGCGGGAGCGGAGATGAAAGGCCCATCACCCCAGTAGGGATCAGGGTGACGACTCCGAGGCTGGGTTTCTCAGCAGACGGGAAAGACGGCAGTTAAGACTCACTGGAGTGAGCTGTCCTCCCTGGGGCTCCTGGACCCTGCCCAGGGTGGAGTGTGCTCCTCCCAGGGCTCAGGACCCAGAGCTCCCATCCCCAGGGAGGCTCCCAGGCAGCTCGGTCCCTAGGGCCCTGTCCTCTGGCTGCAGCCGCCCCAAGAGGGCTCATCATTCCCCTCGTGCAATCTGCTTGTTCAACACATATTTATTGAGCACCTACTGTGTGCCAAGACTGTTGTAGGCCCTGGGGATGCCATCGTAAACAGAACCGACAGGTCCCTCCCTGCCTTCAAAGCGCCTACATTCTAGAGGAATAAAAACTAACTCTTACTGGGTGCTGACTCTGCCCAGGACACTTCAGATGAATCAGTTCTCTTAACACAATGACACGGTGAGGTAGATATTACTAGAGCCTTACTCTACAGGTGAGGAACCTCAGGCACAGAGAGATTAAGTGACTTGCCCAAGACCACACAGCTGTAGTGGAGAAGGATAAAAACCAGGCTGTCTGTCAGAGTTCTTTCAGACTGTGTCTTTGTGTCACTGCCCCTCTGCTTGGAGGAGGCTTATCCTTTGTCCCCTGGTTTAAGGCCCAGCTCATGAAGGTTTACCTTCCCCAGGACTGCGGCCTCACAGGGTGCTGTGCTCCTGAAGCTTAGGCCACTCTGCCTTCTATCAGGTCTGCTCGAGCCTCTGGGCTCCAGAGTGAGCTCAGTTCCACAGCAGGCGCCCTACAGAGGCTGGGAAAGGACCCTGGCAACCCAGTTCAGGCTCATACTCTGCTCCTGGCTGTGTGGCCTGGGGCAAGTCAGGTCCCAGTTTGGGCTCTGAACCCCTAAATCTGGAAAGGGTTGGGGTGCCCTGGCAATCTCGTGGCTTCCCCCTGCCCCGATGCTGTGTGTCTCCTCTGGAAGCTTGTTAGCCTGGGCACAGGAAGAGCCCAGGGCAGCGGTGGGGAGACAGGGTTGGCGTGAATGGAAGTTGGGCTGGGGGACACGCTGCTGCTCCCCTGTCCCCAGCCAGCCCAACTGCCCCTCCCCAAGATCCAGCCATTCCATTTCAGGTATTAGGGGCTGAGCCAGTGATTCACTCACTCCCCTGAGGGCTGCCTGCCCTCCATCCAGAAGGAGCGGCAGGGAGCTAGGCGGGGTTGGGGACACACTTCCAGGACAGGGAGGTCGGCTGGCTCCGCAGTGCCGCGCACACCCGGGACCCCCATTTTCTGAGCCCTCCTGTGGAGGCAGCGCTTCCCCGCCCAGAACTGGGTATCTCACAGAGCTTCCTACAGAGAAGCCAGAGCTCCCCAGGTCTTGGACTCCTCCCTCCAGGGCAGTGAGCCCGGCTATAGGGCAGGACGGGGCAGGCGGAGGAAGGGACACCACCCAGGTGGGCAGACCTTGCCCAAGGGAAACAGAGGGACCTTTTCCAACCACGCTGCCCTCTGTCCCCACCACCTATCAGAGCTGCCACCAAGGAGCTGGCCCTGCTCATCTCTCGCATGCAGGCCAAAGCCGACCAGGTGGAGAGGGACATCCTGGAGACCCAGAAGAACCTGCAGCAGGTGAGGCCTGGGCAGATGACAGGGCGTGGGCACGTGGGAGGCCCATTGCCATGCCTGGCGGTCCCTCCTGTGCCCACTTGTCGTGGTGAAGGTGGACAGACAGTCCAGTCCTTCCCTGACCACTCTCCAAACACAGTGGGAGAGAGGGCTTATCCCTCCTTTTCTGTCGGGCTCCTAACCTGGGGGGTCAAAGGGGCTTGAGGGGCCCAGGCCTCCCCTGTGTCCTGAGTCCGCCCCGCAGGTGCCCATGCCCTGCCCCCTGCCAGGTGGCCAGAGTCCCTCGGGGCGGGGCTCAGGCAGCGGCGACGGGCAGTGAGGATGCCATCTGCTGCCGCAGGACCGGCAGCACAGCGAGCAGGGCCAGGCCCTGCAGCACCAGGGGGAGGTGGGCTGTAGCCTGAAGGAGGCCGAGGAGCTGCTGAAAAGCCTCTTTCTGGACGTGGACAAGGCCCAGCGGCTCAAGCACCTGCAGGCCGAGGAGATCGAGAAGGAGTGAGTGGGGTGCGGGCGGCGGTGGGGGGCTGGGGCTCAAGGATGGAGGCGCCGGGGTCCGGGGGGAGCCCCGGGCCCAGCTCCGACTGTTGGCCGCTTCCTTGGCAGCATCAAGCAGCTGCATGAGCGGGTGGCCCAGGAGTGTTCCGAGTACCGCGCCCTGTATGAGAGGATGGTGCTGCCGCCTGACGTGGGGCCCAGGGTCGATTGGGCACGGGTGCTGGAGCAGAAGCAGGTCAGGAGCCATCCCCAAAGTCGGAGACGCCTCAAGGAGCTGGAAGTCACACCCAGCAGCAATCACAGGGCAACCCAGAGCTGCCTTTCGTCAGGGGCTGATGCGTGCTTGGACCTGGAGGCAGCTAGCCATCTGGGAAGGGAGTGGGCAGAGGCGACGGTGCAGTCAGGGAAGGCTTCCTGCAGGTGGGAGGGCTCGGTTGGGCTGGGGTGAGGTGGTGAGGAGAGGACATTCCAGAGAAAAGGAAGAGACCTGGAGGAAGCCTGGGGTGCGATGGGAAGTGGGGTTTTCTGGGCAGGTAGGCAGAACCAGGTCACGGGCACCCTGAGCATCACGTGAGGAACTGTGCTTTGATGTCACGACAGAAGGGGTGCTGTGATAACAACGAGGGGACAGGGGAGAGCATGGACAGGGCAGGGTGTGCACAGGCTCCTGGAGCCAGGCTGGAGGTGTCCCGGCAGGAGGCAGGGCAGAGCGTGGAGACTTTTCAGAAGCTGAGCCCTGAGTCCTGGGGACCAGTGAGATTCAGGGTCCTCAGTCATGCGATGCTGAGGCCTCGGCCAGGGCCACTGGAGAATAGCATGTTCCCCAGGGTGAGCTGCAGCCATTCACCCAGGCGCCCACCTGTCCACCCTCTGCCCCAGTGACCAGCTCCACCTCTGCCGATGGGGATGCCAGGGGCCAGGGGGAGGGTAGGTGCAGGAGGGCTCCCACCCCAGGCCCTGCAGCAGAGCTGAGCGGCCAGCCCTTCTGCAGAAGCAGGTCTGTGAGGGCCTGTACGGGCCGGGCATGGCGGAGCTGGAGCAGCAGGTCGCCGAGCACAACATCCTGCAGAAGGAGATCGAGGCCTATGGGCAGCAGCTGCGGAGCCCCACAGGACCGGTGGGTGAGCTATCGGACGCACATCCCTGCTTGGCCCCAGCCCCAGTTCCCTTTCTCCCATCCGATCCTGAGTGAGGCCTGGCTGGCCCTCTAGGGCCAGGGATGGAGGAGGGGGCACGGGAGGCCCAGGACGTGGGGACATTCTCCCCTGCACCCCATCTCTCACTGCGCTTGCGTTCTCTCTCCCTTGGTCGAGGCAGGACGCGGCCGGCATCCAGAGGCAATACCAGGGTCTCCTGGTGAGCAGGGGGGAGGGGCGGGCTGGCGGGCTGGGCAGGCTGGGAGTGGGGCACAGCGTGACGGTGCCTCTTGCTACCCCTTCTCTCTCCCTGCCTCTTGCCCGAGCACAGAAGGCAGCCTCGTGGCGAGGGCAGAGCCTAGGCAGCCTGTACACGCACCTGCAGGGCTGCACGCGCCAGCTGAGCGCCCTGGCCCAGCAGCAGCAGCGCATCCTGCGGCAGGACTGGAGCGACCTCATGGCAGACCCCGTGGGCGTGCGGAGGGAGTACGAGGTCAGTGTGCGCAAGTGGGGGCGAGGTGGGGGGACGAGGACGTCCTCGTCCTCACCGCCCGCTCCCCGACTCTCTCCCAGCACTTCAGGCAGCACGAGCTGCTGAGCCAGGAGCAGTGCGTGAACCAGCTGGAGCGTGACGGGGAGCGCCTGGTGGAGCTCGGGCACCCGGCCGTGGGGCCCATCCAGGTGCGAAGGCCCACACACTCCCTGCTGCCTCGGGGACCCTAACTCCCTCACTCGGGGAGCTTCCCAGGGAGGCTAGGAAGACGGAGAGGGAGACACCAGCTGGGTCGGGGACAGTGGGCAGGGCCAGCAGAGTGGGAGGGCGGGTGGATGGACCAGGTTGGGGCACGGTCCGAGGACTCCGTGCTGCTGCCCCCAGGCCCACCAGGAGGCCCTGAAGTTGGAGTGGCAGAACTTCCTGAACCTGTGCATCTGCCAGGAGAGCCAACTGCAGCACGTGGAGGATTACTGCCGGGTGAGCCTGCGGACAGGGCCGGGCAGGGGGACGAATAAAAAAGACAGAGCTGTGTTGTTGTGACTAGTTCCCAGGGGGAAAATAATGTCACACATACATTCTCAACAGGGTGATATCACTTCCTGGGGGATGAAAGTTGGTTCTCGTGGGTGAAAAAAAAAAATCTTTTTTTATGCATAAATCACAGATATACATACGTAAAGGATATACAACATATCTATAATACTAAAATTTCATGGCGACAATGGGGAAAGTAAGGAAAAAAAGGTCTAAAAAACTCCTTAGAAGGGACAATAATGAAACAAGGGTTGACAAACATTGATATAATAGACTTACAGATAGAAAAAGAAAAAAATTAAAAATTAAAAAATGTATATATACAACAGGGACTTCTTTTTTAATAATTTCCAGCTAAAATGGTTTATTATACTTTGAGAAAGACAAAAGCCAAGGATTTTTTTCTTCCCTTTTCTTTTTTTTAAAAGGCATTTTTCTATATATCCACAATACCATTATCACACCCACTGATGAGAATTCCGTAATATCACCCAACTGTAGGATGTTTCTTTAAAGCACACTCCCAGCTTCTACTCTGAGGCACCCTGGGCAGCCGGGGTCCCAGCCAGGACTCCAGGTGCTAGAGTGAGGCGGGAGGGGCACTGCCCTTCATCTGTGCAGGAAGGACAAAAACCAAAGTGTTTTGCGACACTAAAAGAAATTAAGTTCAGTGACCTCAAAATGCCTGATTTGCAGAGCACTTTAGTTAAAAAGACTGCACTGCCTAGGTAGAAAGACCGACAGCAAGTGGCAGTTTGGGTTTAAGCGGTTTGCATTTAGCTGCTTTGCGGGGTGCCCTAGGGCAGCGGGTGCCCCAGCTCTGCCCCTGACCACCCACTGACCTCAGTTCCAGGAAGAGGCCGACTCTGTCAGCCAGACCCTGGCAAAGCTCAACTCCAGCCTGGACACCCAGTATAGCCCTGCCCCGGGGGGCCCACCTGGCGCCCCAACAGAGCTGCTGCAGCTGGAGGTAAGATGGCCCCACCCAGCCTCTGCACCCACTCCTGGGAACGGGGCCTGCCTGTGTGTCTGGGCCTCAGGCCTCCCGGGTACGTAGTCCTGCCCGGAGCCCCAGCCTTGGGAGCAGGAGAAGGAGGTCTGCTGCAGCAGGAGGAGCCTGGTCTGTTACCACCTCTGGACCTCAGTTTCCTCATCGGTAATGTGACAGGGGCTGCCCAGAAGAGCTCTGAGGCCCCTCCAGCTCCCACTCTGCAGGCCTGGGTGATGCTGGGCAGCCCCCTACCCCACCCCACCCCAACCAGCAGGCCCTAGGATCCTGGGTGCCCTGGGAGGGGCTTCTTTTACTTTGCTAAGAGACCCTGTCTTGGGCTTCCCTGGTGGCGCAGTGGTTGAGAGTCCGCCTGCCGATGCAGGGGACACGGGTTCGTGCCCCGGTCCGGGAGGATCCCACATGCCGCGGAGCGGCTGGGCCCATGAGCCATGGCCGCTGAGCCTGCACGTCCGGAGCCTGTGCTCCGCAACGGGAGAGGCCACAACAGTGAGAGGCCCGCGTACCGCAAAAAATAATAGTAATAAATTAAAAAAAAAAAAAAGACCCTGTCTTCATGAGGGCCAGACCCCTCCCCGGCCCTCCTGGGGGGCACGTATGGGGCTGGCCTGAGCCCCCATTGTCTGGGTCCCTGCAGACAGAGGAGAAGCAGCTGGCTGTGGCCGAAAAGACTGTTGGGGACCTGCAGCTGCGGAGCCGGGAGGTGGCCCCTCTGTCGCAGCGCAGGAAACCACCCCAGCAGTCCCTGCACGTGGACAGCATCTGTGACTGGGACACGGGAGAAGTACAGTCTCTGCCTGCCCAGCTCCTCCGGCCCCGCCCACCCCACCCCTGCCCCCTCCAGTCCCTCCCCTCCCCATCCTACCCACTCCTGCCACTGCCCCCGCCCCCCGCCCCACCCCTGCCCGAGCACTACCCCTCTCCCAAGCCCTGTCCTGCCTCTAGCTTGTCCCTGTCCCTACCCCAGCACCCCTGCCCCAGCTCCTGTTCCTCTACCTGTCCCCGTCCCCAGCCTCTACCCACCTTGGCCTTGATCCCTTCTCCATCCTGGCCCCTGAGCCTGCATAAGCCCCTCCCCACTTGCCCCCTAGGTGCAGCTGCTGCAGGGCGAACGGTATACGCTGATGGACAACACTGATCCGCACACCTGGCTGGTCCAGGGCCCGGCAGGCGAGACCAAACGTGCCCCAGCCGCCTGCTTCTGCATCCCAGCTCCGGACCCTGAAGCCATGGCCAGGGCCTCCAGGTGAGTCAGCCTGGGGATCCACAGGGGCAGGAGGCAGGCTGTGGGCCCAGAACGGGCCCTGTGGTTTGAGGCCATTGCCCGGCCTTCGCCTGGACCAGTGACTGCTGGCGCCAAGGGGAGAGAGTGGAGGGACGTCCTTCTCTGATCTCCTCCTTGTTCCAGGCTGGCCTCGGAGCTGCAGGCCCTGAAGCAGAAACTGACCACAGTCCAGAGCCGCCTGAAGGCCAGTGCTGCGGAGCCCTTACAGCCTAGCCAGAAGGGTACCGAGGGCTGGCCAGGGAACAGGGGGAGGCACTATTGGGACAGAGGGAGTAGACTCGACTCTGGTCACTGTGAGGGCTGCCATGGGCAGGGGGTGACCCTGAATTAAGGATTTCTGCTCTGGGGATTCCATCTCCTGGGTTGGCAAGCCCCTGGGAATGTCCCTCCCTCAGTTAGGCCCTGCCCATGGCCCTCCTGCCCTACCCCACACAGGACCCTCTGCAGGCACTCAGGGAGGGGCCCACCAAGCAGACAGGCAGACGTGAGGTAGGCCCTGGACCCTCACAGGCACACTCTTCCCCCAGCTCCAACCAGCTCAGCCCCAGCTGACCCACAGGCCCAGAAGCTCCTGACACAGATGATCCGGCTGGAGGAGGACCTGGGGCAGATAGAGAAGCAGGTGCTGACCTGGATCCGGGTCCCGTTGAGCCACACCACACCACTGGAGGACCTGGAGGGCCGCATCCAAAGCCACAAGGTGGGTGAACCAGGGCAGCTGGGATAAGAAGTGGTCCGGCCCTGGGGGGGTGCACAAAGTAAAGACGAGGCAAGTGCGGGAGCAGCCATGGGGCCCCGAGGTGGAAGAAGGGAGTGGACAGTCCATAACTCACGCAAGCTGGTTCCCATCCTGGCTCCTCCACTGACTGGCTCTGTGACTTTGGGCAATTCACTCAGCCTCTCTGGGCCTTGGCTTCCTCATCCCTGAAAAAAGGCACAATAATACCCAGCTCGTCTGGGTGTCCTGAGGATGAAGGATAGCAAGGCCCAGGAAGGTTCTAGAGGGGCAGGGCTCAGAGTAAAGGCCCTGTACCCCACGCTGGAGGGGTGTCCTGGCGAGAGTCCTGAGAGCAGCAGGAAGCCTGGAGCATCTTAGGGGTGGTTTCTCCCGGGTGGCTGGCAGGGAGCCTCCCTGGAGAGGTTGCAGGAGTATAAACATGAACACAAAAGGACTCAGGAGTGCTAACAGTGAAAGCTGCCCCTCCCCCCCCACCTGGGGGGCAGCAGTTTGGATTGTATCCTTCCAAACCGGTTTCTACTCAAATATATCGTTTGGATATAAGTTTTTAAAAAGTTGAAGCACGTTCATGTTATTGTTATTTTCAATCTGCAGTGCTCCGTAGCATTTCAGCTTGTTCAGAGCGCTGGCTGGGGGTGGGAGGGCTCCAGAGGTGGGAAAGGTGCTGCAGATGGGGTCCTGGGGCGGCAGGGGGAGGAAGCAGGAGTGGCAGAAGGAGGCACTGTGTGGTAACACGGCCTCAACGATGCCTCTGCCCACGCCAGGCCCTGGTTACCACTGCACTGGGACCTGGCAGTCTCCAAATAGGTCCTTAGGTTTTGAAGTCACAGCGTCAGGGGTGTCGGGGGTCCAGTTTACCTGGAAAGGAGGCAGTGCACGGCATGGAGTCGGCACCAGTGGCTTATGGACTAGATGAGTGAATAACTGACAACAGAATCAATGCAATAACCCCAAGTGGACGGAGCTAGGGCTTTGCTGCCTGACCTGGAGCGAGGGGGCAGGGGACTGAAGGTTTTGCCAACAGGATAGTGACATGAAGACCAAGGTGGGCAAGAGCTCCTGACTCACAGGGTCTCGTCTCAACCTCCCATCGAGCATTCTGTAGATGAGGAGACTGAGGGTCAGAGAGGTTAACCGCCCACGGTCATCTACCTGGGAACTGAGCCTGAGCACGTCCGTACCACACTCTCGGGCCTCGTGGGCAGAGTTAGGCTGACATGGCAGGAGGGCTGGGTGGAAGCCACCTGCCCAGAGCAGAGATCCTGAGCCCCGCCCCACCCCAGGGCATGGCCCAGCAGCTGCAGAGCCTGGGAGCAGAGAAGGCGGCAGCCCAGCAGGAGTGTGAGGCGTTTCTGTCAGGGCAGCCTGCGGGCCCCGCCGCCCTGCACCTACCCGTGGTCCTCAGCAACGTCAAGAACAAGTACAGTGACGTGCAGGTTCTCTGCAGACTCTACAGGGAGAAGTGAGTGCTCTGGGGATGGGGGCCGCTGGGCGAGGCCATGTGGGTGTGGCCAAGGGGGTGTCTGAACCTTGGCCTCCTCTGTGGCAGAGCCAAGGCTGCCCTGGGTCTGGAGCGGCAGATCCGGGATGCGGACAGGGTCATCCGAGGCTTCGAGTCCACCCTGGTGCAGGAGGCCCCCATCCCTGCAGGCCCAGGCGCGCTGCAGGAGAGGGTCAGCGAGCTGCAGGTGAGGGGCTGGGTGGCCCCCTGGCAGAAGGGGGCCACAGCCTGACCAAGCATTTGAGGGCAGGTGGAGGGTGGATGTGGCATACGACCGAACCATAAGGGCGCATCGCACTGTGTCCCCTCCTGCCTCAGCGCCGGCGGAGGGAGCTGCTGGAGCAGCAGGCCTGCGTGCTGGGGCTGCACCGCCAGCTGAAGGCCGCCGAGCGCACGTGCGGCACGCTGCACAGTAATTTCCATGAGTTCTGCCAAGACCTGCCGCGCCAGCAGCGCCAGGTGCGGGCCCTCACGGACCGCTACCACTCCGTGGGTGACCAGCTGGACCTGCGGTGAGTGCTGGGCCATCGCGGCTCACGGCACAGCCCCACGGTGCACGGTGGCCACGGCTGGTGAGCTGTGTGACCTTGGACTGGCGACTTCACCTCTCTGAGGTTCAGTTTCCTGACCTCTAAAATGGGATGGAGGACTTCCCTGGCAGTCCAGTGGTTAAAACTCCGCGCTCCCGATGCAGGGGGCCCGGGTTTGATCCCTGGTCGGGGAACTAGATCCCACATGCCGAAACTAAAGATCCCGCATACAGCAACGAAGATCCCATGTGCCACAACTAAGACCCGGCGCATCCATATAAATTAAAAAAGGAAGAAAAAAGGGATAATAACGGCACCAACCTCCCAGGTGGTACCTGGCAGAGAGTGTCCGGTCCATCTCTGAATGCCCAGCTCCAGCACAGGGCCAGAGTGAGGGTATCGGCATGGTGGGTCACTCAGCCCTCCTGACCTGTCCCAGGGAGGGGAGGCACCCACCAGCCTCCTCCGTGCACCCCTCACCTGTCCCCTGAGGGCAGCTCTCACCTCTGCTCTGGGCCTCGTCCTCCTGCAGGGAGAAGATGGTGCAGGACGCTGGCCTCACCTACCAGCGGTTCAAGAACTGCAGGGACAACCTGAACTCCTGGCTGGAGCACCTGCCCCGCAACGAGATGCGGCCCAGAGACGGGCCCAGCCAGATTGCCTACAAGCTGCAGGTGCAGAAGGTGAGGCTCTGGGGCTGCAGGCGAGCTGGGGGCCAGTACCCAGAGCTGGGCCCTCAAGCCACATCCCTTTCCCGGGCCACCTCCCCAGCAGGGAGAGCTGTGTGCATGTGGCCCTCTAGTGGCCAGTGTTTTAATGACCTCAAAGCTCAGACCTCAGAGGCCTTGTGTCACACCCCCCACCCCAAATGCTCCAATTTGCCCACAGAAACAGCCAGCCCTTCTCTGTCTGGTCCAAGGTGGACAGCGGGCCTTATGCTCCTGAGGGTTCCAACTCCTACTGCATCCTCTTCCTCATACTTGCCAAGCCCCTATTACATGCTGGTAATGAACCAGGGGCCGGGGTACAGCCCGGCCCTCGGGCAGCCCACAGTCTGAGGCGGAGGCCGGTGCATCCCAGGCCGGTGCATCCAGGCCCACTGCTAAGTGCTTTGGTGGAGAAGCCAGAGCACTGTGGGAGCCCATTGCGGGACATGCATGGGGGTCGGGGCAAGCAGTCTGGAAGGAACTGACACCCAGGCTGAGGCCTGAGGAATAAATAGCATGGCCAGGTGTGTGTGTGGAGGGGTGAAATGTCCTGAGCAGAGGCCACGGTGAAGCACACCGGGAATAGGCGGTTTCCCGCAGAGCCCTTCCCGCCTCTGGGCGGTGCTGGCTGCCTGAGGCCCTGGAGGCTTCCGGCTGGAGGAAAGTCCAGGTGAGTGGCGTTTCCTGAATTTCCCTTCTGCCTCGGCAGAGGCTGCTGCAGGAGATCCAGAGCCGAGAGCAGGACAGGGCCACGGCATCCCGCCTCTCCCAGCAACTGCAGGCGGCCCTCCAGGTAAGCAGTTACTTCAGCTTGTCCCTTTTATCTCCCACCCACCCACCCTCCCTGCCTCCCTGCCTCCCTCCCTCCCTCCGACAGTCCCCTCCTCCCCCTCCCCCCACCTCCCCCACTGACGGCCAGCCTGTTGTCCTTTCCCCCCTGCTCAGGACTATGAGCTGCAGGCAGACACCTACCGCTGCTCCCTGGAGCCTACCCAGGCGGGGTCGGCCCCCAAGAGACCCCGAGTGGCTCCCCTGCAGGAGAGCATCCAGGCCCAGGTGAGCCCGGGCTCTGTATCCCTCATTCCTCAACACGGCCGGGCTCCGCGGCCTCTCAGGCGGGAGCTGACACCGCCCTCCCCCACCTCCCTGTGGCCTCTCCAGGAGAAGAACCTGATGAAGGCCTACACTGAGGTCGCAGCCGTGCACCAGCAGCAACTGCACCAGCTGGAGTTTGCCGGAAAGATTCTGGAGAAGGTATGGGGGTGAGGCCCATCCGCTCCCGCACTAGGCAGCCTGGCCCGGTGGCTGACCTGGCAGACGCCCCTTCCTCCCCCCACTGCAGCCTGCAGCCCCGGGACAGCTCAGCAGCCTGAGGGAGGTGCTGCTTCCTTCCTCCCCCAGCAGCTCTTACAGGCTGGTGACCATGTCAGAGTTAGTACCAGGAGATGTCGTTCAGTGCGGTTGCAGCTTCGCTACTGGGCAGTGCTCCGGTGGGGACGGGAGAGAATCCCCACGAAGTCTTCAGCCTAGGATCCAGCCCCAGTGGGCGAGAGGCCACCTAGGTCTCCATCCCTGAGAGACCAGGAGCCAGGTGCTCTCCATGACTCTTGGTGACTGGCCAAAGGACTGGCCAGCTTCTTCCCACCCAGAGGTGTACTCCAGGGTCCCCCAGAGGAGTGCAGGCCCATTTCTGGGAGCCTGGGTGGAAGTGGAAGGGGAAAAGTTGAGGAAGGGAGGACCTTCCTATTTGCACGTTCTAGTGCAAACGCGGCCTGAACGCTGCCTTGAATCCTAACATCCTGGGCATTGATGGAGCCTCTCAAAATCCTGCCTCCAAGCATCCCAGGCCTTCAGTTCCACCTCCCAGGACCTACTAGGAAGTCTCAGGAAGCAGGAGAGGGTCCTGATCTCAGGAGGGTGTGGTGGGCTTATCCCTTTCCTCCCCTCACCCCAGGACTCTCCCCTCTTCCTCTCACCCTGCAGAAGGAGCTCAGTGAAGACATCCAGGTGACCCGTGACGCACGGCAGGGGTCCGAGAGCCCAGCCCGAGCCCGGAGGGAGTCAGAGGCCCTGAAGTCCCAGCTGGAGGAGGAGAGGAAGCTGGTGGCCCAGGTGCAGCGTGAGCTAGAGGAGCAGAGGAACCAGCTGCTGCAACTGCAGACCCAGCAGCCCTTGGAGAAACTGGAGGAGAAGGAAATGGTGGAGTTCTCCCGGGACCCCCAGCTGGAGAGCAACCTGTCCAGGGTGAAGTCCCAGGTGGAGGACGAGGGCAAGAAGCGGGCTGGCCTGCAGGCAGATCTGGAGGCGGCGGCCCAGAAGGTCGTGCAGCTAGAGAACCAGAGGAAGGCCACGCAGCCTCACCTGCTGACCAAGGAGGTCACCCAGATCGAGAGGGACCCTGGCCTGGACAGCCAGGCGGCCCAGCTCAGCAGCGAGATCCAGCTCCTGCGGGGGGAGAACTCCGCCGTCTTGGCCCAACTGGAGACGCTGAAGACGGAGCTGCTGGCCCTCGAGCAGAAGGAGGTGAGCGTGAAGGAGAAGGTCGTGCTGAAGGAAGTGGTCAAGGTGGAGAAGGACCTGGAAATGGTCAAGGCAGCCCAGGCCCTGAGGCTGCAGGTGCAGGAGGACGCGGCGCAGAGGAAGGGGGCGGAGGCAGCCGTGGCCGGGCTGCAGGCTCGCATCACGGAGCTGGAGCAGGCGATCCGCGCCGTGCAGCCGAAGGTGATCGTGAAGGAGGTGAAGAGGGTGGAGCAGGACCCAGGCCTCCTCCAAGAGGCGTCCAGGCTGAGGAGCTGCCTGGAGGCGGAGAGGCGGGAGAACGAGGCGCTGGCCAGGGAGCTGCAGGAGCTGCGCGGCAAGCACAGCGCGGAGGAGAAGCAGAAGCCCAGGGTGGATCTGCAGGAGCGTGTCCACGAGATCTTCCAGGTGGATCCGGAGACGGAGCGGGAGATGGCGCGGCTCAGGGCCCAGCTGCAGGAGACTGCCCGCAGGAGGGGCAGCGTGGAGGAGGCGGCAGGGCGGCTGCTGCCCGAGCTGGCGGTTCTGCGGGCGCAGAAGCCTGTGGTGGAGTACAAGCAGGTGACGCAGGAGGTGGTGAGGCACGAGAGGAGCCCGGAGGTGCTGCGGGAGATGGACCACCTGAAGGCCCAGCTCAACGAGTTGGTCAACGGCAGCGGGCGGGCCCAGGAGCAGCTCATCCGGCTGCAGGGGGAGCGCGACGAGTGGAGACGGGAGCGCTCCAAGGTGGAGACCAAGACGGTGAACAAGGAGGTGGTGCGCCATGAGAAGGACCCGGTCCTGGAGCAGGAGGCCCAGCGGCTGCGCCAGGAGCTGCGGGAGGCGGCCCAGAAGCGACGGACGGCCGAGGACACGGTCTCCGAGCTGCAGAACAAGTACCTGCTGCTGGAGCGGAGGCGGCCCGAGGAGAAGGTGGTGGTGCAGGAGGTGGTGGTCACCCGGAGGGACCCGAAGCGCCGCGAGGAGCACAGCCGGCTGAGCCGGAGCCTCGATGAGGAGGCAGGCCGGCGGCGGCAGCTGGAGCGGGAGGTGCAGCAGCTGCGGGCCGCCGTGCAGGAGGACGAGGGCCTGCTCAGCTCCCGGGAGGACCGCGGCAAGAAGCTGGCCGTGGAGACGGAGCTGCGGCAGCTGACCCTGAGGGTCCAGGAGCTGCAGAAGCGGCCTCCCGCGGTGCAGGAGAAGGTCATCATGGAGGAGGTGGTCCAGCTGGAGAAGGACCCGGACCTGGAGAAGTCTGTGGAAGGCCAGCGGCGGGACCTGGACCAGGAGAAGACCCAGGTGACCGAGTTGCGTCGGGAGTGCGAGAAGCTGCAGGTGCAGATCGACGTGCTCCAGAAAACCAAACCGCAGGAGAAGACCATCTACAAGGAAGTGATCAGAGTGGAGAAGGACCCGGTCCTGGAGGGAGAGCGTTCCTGGGTGTGGGAGATGCTCAACAGGGAGCGCGCAACCCGGCAGAGCCGGGAGGAGGCGGCGAGGCGCCTGCGGGAGCAGATAGAGCGGGCGGAGGTGCTGAGGAGGACCTGGTCGCAGGAGGAAGCCGAGCTCCAGGAGGCCCGGGACCGGAAGAGCCAGGAGTGCAGGCAGCTGCAGGAGAAGCTGTGGGAGCTGGAGACGCAGAAGCAGCAGCAGATGCTGAGCCTGCAGGAGGAGTCGAAGCTGTTCGGCCGGAAGGCAGAGAGCGAGCGGCAGAGGGCAGCCCAGCGGGGCCACGAGCTCTCGCGGCTCGAGACGGCCATCCTCCGCGAGAAGGACCAGATCTACGAGAAGGAGAGGACCCTCCGGGACCTCCACACCAAGGTGAGCTGGGAGGAGCTCAGCCAGGAGACCCAGACGCGAGAGACCAACCTCTCCACCAAGATCTCCATCTTGGAGCCCGAGACGGGGAAGGACATGTCCCCGTACGGGGCCTACAAGAGGGGCACCATCGACCGAGGCCAGTACCTCCAGCTGCAGGAGCTCGAGTGTGACTGGGAGGAGGTCACCACCTTGGGTCCCCGTGGGGAGGAGTCTGTGCTCCTGGACCGCAAGAGTGGGAAGCAGTACTCCATCGAGGCCGCCCTGCGCTCCCGGCGCATCTCCAAGGAGGAGTACCGTCTCTACACGGACGGCCACCTGCCCGTCAGCGAGTTCGCCCTGCTCGTGGCCGGGGAGACCAAGCCCTGCTCCCCGCTCTCCATCGGCACCATCATCTCCAAGTCCCCACTGGCCTCCCCGGCCCCCCAGAGCACCAGATTCTTCTCTCCCGGCTTCTCTCTCGGGCTCAGCGAGGACAACTTCCCCATCGCCGGCGTCTACGACACCACCACGGACAACAAGGTCACCATCAAGACAGCCGTGGCCAAGAACATGCTGGACCCCATTACTGGGCAGAAGCTGCTGGAGGCGCAGGCAGCCACGGGGGGCATCGTGGACCTCCTCAGCCGGGAGCGCTACTCCGTGCACAAGGCTGTGGAGAGGGGACTGATCGAGAACAGCTCCTTGCAGAGGCTGCTTAATGCCCAGAAGGGCTTCACCGGCATCGAGGACCCCGTCACCAAGAAGAGGCTGTCGGTGAGCGAGGCCATTCAGAAGGGCTGGATGCCCCAGGAGAGCATGCTCCCGCACCTGCGGGTGCAGCACCTGACCGGAGGGCTCATCGACCCCAAGAGGACGGGCCGCATCCCCATCGCGCAGGCCATGCTCTCCGGCATGATCAGTGAAGAGCTGGCCCAGCTCCTGCAGGACGAGGCCGGCTACGAGAAGGATTTGACAGACCCCATCTCCAAGGAACGGCTGAGCTACAAGGAGGCCATGGGGCGCTGCCGGAAGGACCCCCTGAGCGGCCTGCTGCTCCTCCCAGCCTCGCTGGAGGGGTACCACTGCTACCGCTCGGCCTCCCGCACTGGCCTGCGCTCCCTGCGCTGACGGGGGCCAAAGCAGTCACGGGAGCGTGTGTGAGGGGGGAGGGTAGGATGCATGCACCCCTGCCCCAGAGCAGCCCGATCCGAGGGGCTGGGTCTTCCCTCTGTCTGACTGACTCTCGCTGTCGGGCTCCCTCCCCTGACTTTGGTGCCCAGTCCATCCCCTGACCTGGATGGAGATCAGCAGTTCTGTTTTCCTCCCTCCTCCCTCAACCCACTGCTTCCAATAAACGAATTCTCCTGGCGTCTTGTTCACATCTGGGAACATGAGTCGATTCGTCTGGGGCATGAGCACGAGGGACAGCACTGCTTGGGTCCTGGGGAGTGGACACGCCCAGCTGGCCCTGCTGGGGACGGGGTGCTTTCGGAGGGCTGTGGCTCCTCTGACTCTAGGAAGGACCCGACGGGGGCAGGCCACGGAGGATGATGCCCTCCCCCCTTCCCCCAACCCCCCACTCCCCACCGGCTCAGGGCCTCTCAGTTCAGGCCAGGAACTGTCTTCAGCCCGCTGTCAACCTCCCCCTCGTCAGCAAGTCCCTGGTGTCCCCCCTGAGCAGAGAAACACTGGAAAACTCAGGAATGCATCAGTTTTATTTTCTGTTCTTAAAGCCAGAAGCAAACAAACTTAATAAGCATACCCCAGGTGACGAGACAACTACTCAGAACACCCAGCCTGCCCCAGGATCAGGAAAATGTCCTCTCTCCCTCACCCCGCTTTCTGTTTAACTTGGGACCCTTAACTGGAACTCAACTCTTCCCCAAAACATTTTAAATCCAGACCAGCCGGGAGAAACTCTTTCCCCCGGGGTCTGGCTCTGCAACTGAGGGCCGGGCAGCGGAAGGGCACTAGGAGGGCTTGCTGGAGGCCCGGGCAGGTTTCCTACTCTCCTTAGCACCTGCCATTCTGGTGCCAGGGGACCCAGCCTCTGACGGACCCCCTCGGGCATGGCGCTTCTGTGCCCCCATCTTGAAACGGCACCGGCAAACCCAACAAACAACCCAGGAACTCGCTAACCTGCTGGCAGGACAAACCCAAACTCAGCCCTCTGACGGCTGACGCCAAATTGCTCTCTCCCCAGATGTGTCCTCTTTCTTGGGAAGTGAGTAGGGAGGCAGGGGGGCAGCAGCTGGAGAGAGGCTTTGAGGCCTCACACCTTCTCAGCGGCAGAAACCCTCCAGCACACACTAGCGCGGGGCCAGGGAGGCCTTGGTGGACGAGAAGTACGGATGCACAAGGGCGGCCTTGGCTGAGATGCGCCGGCTGGGGTCATACTGCAAGAGTTGCTGCGGAGGAAGAGAGAGACTGGGCCCGGGGGTGGCCAGGGCCCCAAGCCCCAAAGCAGAGCTGCCGCCACACCCAGACGGCACAAAGCCAGTACCTCCCAGCTTGAGAACCAGTTCAGGACGCTCCGGAATCTGGGGACAAAGACTTCATTCTAGTCCAGCCCTAAGTCACCCCCTGTCTCCTTCACGTTACTGAGGCCGAGTCAGGCTCCCCCCTTCCTTAGGGAGCCTTCCAGGCTCCAGCCTAGTTCTAGTTGAGACAGACTTTTCTCTAGGTATCAGGATGAGGGAACCAAACCTGTCCAGGGAGCATGTTGAGGGTGGGGCAGAAACACAAAAATCCCTAAACCTGGCCAGGCTGTGGAAGGACCCCCCTGCCTTAGAGTAGCCAGGATGGAGGGCTAGGAGGCTCCATGGGAAGTCCACTCCATCCTCCTGGCACTGGGTTGGGAGACGCACACAGCCCTCTGGAAAGCTGGACACAGAGCCTGAAGATGAACTTCCTGCCCTGCCTTCCTCTGACCCAACGCCAGACTAAAGAGAGAAACGTGCTCTGAGTCTTTGTGGGCAAGAATGGATAGCTCTGCCTGAGGCCCTCTGGGCAGCCTGGCCTGGGCCAGCCCAAGGGGTCAAGAGGGTACAAGCAGAGGGGTGAGTGAGGACTGGGGCAGGGGCCGCGGCAGCGGCGAGCAGCCTGCTCTGAACAGCCTCGTGTGAAGAGTAACCGCTGTGGAACGCACTGCGGGAGCACCGGGGCAGTGGGCGGTGTGGTCCCTTCTGGGAAAGCTTACAGCTTAGATGGGGTAATAATGTCCACGAGAAAAAATTACCAAAACACAAGGCAACTAAGAAAAAGGGCACATAGCACAGCATAAAAACAAAGCTAACTAGAGAAGAGAAGTTTTAAAAGGGATGATGAACATTGGACCTATCATGGGAGAGGCTTCCAGGTGGAGCAATGAATACACATGGGGACAAGCGAACTCTGTATAGGAGTCAGCAAAGAGACGAGCTGGGACTCAGAAGGAACCAGGGCTGCATAAGAGGCTGGATGACAAAGGGGACACTTCTAGCAAGAGCAGCAGCTGGCGTGAGGAGGTCTTTCTCAGCCTCCCTGCCGCCCACCTGTACCTACCATGAGCAGGTCCTTGCCCTCTGGCTCCAGGTGGGGCACGATCTCCTCCAGCCCCTTCCTGGTCCACTTGGGGAAACTGCCCTTATAGTCAGGCAGCTGGGTGACTCCTGGCCACATGGCTTCATTGGGTGTCCCCAGGGTCCGAAAGATACGAAAGAGTTGGTCAATCTCAGAGTCGCCAGGAAACAGGGCTTTGCGGGTCACCTGGAACGGGGAAGGGGAGAAGGTGTGCTGTCTACTCCCTTGTCATACAGAATCCAATACCAGAAAAGAGGCCAGACCAGGGAGGCACCTCCAAGATATCTTTCCCAGGGCTGTGCTAAAAATCCTGGCCTTTTCTGGAAAAAGACCTTAGCCAGTCCCAAACACCCCTTAATACACTTCTAATAGGAGAATCAGAGCCCCTTCTACCCCCCACCCCAGAGGACCCTGCCTGTGGCCTCCCTGTGGCCATGTTTGGCCCTCTCTCTACCATCTCTGCAAAGATGCAACCAATGCTCCAGACATCCACAGCTGTCGAGTAGAACCTGCTTCCCAAGAGGATCTCGGGGGCACGATACCAGAGTGTCACCACCTGTGGGGACAAGAAAACAGCAGCATTCAGGATAGCTGGGTGCACGGGTGACATCCCTTCTCTCCCCTCTGTCCTGTGGTACCTCATGGGTGTAGGAGCGCAGGGGCACCCCGAAGGCCCGAGCCAGTCCAAAGTCAGCCAGCTTGATGGCTCCCAACTCATTGATGAGCAGATTCTGGGGCTTCAGGTCTCGGTGGATGACCCGATGCGAGTGGCAGAAGTTCACCCCCTGCAGCAGCTGGAAGAGGTAGCTCTGGAACAGCGAGCATGAGAAGGAGCTGGCTGAGCGGAGGCGGGACCGGCTGAGCAGGCGTTCGCCGGTTGCCCCCGTCCCGCCCCCGGTACCTTGACTACATGTAGCGGGAGCTTGGAGGCTGGGGTGGAGTCCATGTACTTCTTCAGGTCCTGGCTGAGGAACTCAAACACCAGGTAAAGCTTCTTCTCGCTGTGCACCACATCCAGCAGCCTGGCCGGGTGACAACAGTCAGCATGCGGCTCCCAGCCGGGCTGGGAGAGGCCCACTTCCCCGCTCCTTCAGGCCTCACCTGACGATGTTGGGATGCTTAAGCTCTTTGAGCAGGGAGATCTCCCTGATGGCAGTGCTTGGGACCCCCTCGGTCTCCCTGGAGAAGAGAGTGGTACAGCAGTGGAGGCAGCAGCTGAGCAGGCCCTTCTGCTGGGGGGCGGGCGGGGGGTGTCACCTGTGTTCCTTATTCCCTAAGGATGCCCACCCCCCTCCCCAGCGATGGGGCTCTGGGCTCCTCGGCACACACTTGTCACCCCCACCGGCCGGGGGCAAAGCCTGGTCGGGGTGAGGACGCATGAGGGCTGCACCTCTGTGGCCCCCGTGTAACTGGGGAGCACTCGGAAAAGGAGTGGAACACAAAACCCTGTGATGAGGGACGGATGGGTGGGCTGTGGGTCACCCCTGGACCAGGGGGTCTCAGAGGCCGTCCCAGAACTCACAAATCCAGCCTGATCTTCTTGAGGGCCACGAGCTGCCCGGTCTCCTTGTTCTTGGCCTTGTACACCACCCCATAGGTGCCTTCTCCGATCTTCTCCACCTTCTGGAACACATCCATGCCCGCAGAGCCGCCCTGGAAACAGAAGGCGCCTGGGGCGTTCGCCCCCATGCCCAGCACCCCCGCTGCCCCTCCAACCTCCACGGCACAGCCTGCCCGGCCCCTGCCCAGGGCCCCCAGCCCCGCCCCCCGCCCCGGCTCCTGAGGCCTGGGGCCCCCAGGGCTCACCCTGCTCTGTCTGCCAGGCCGCCCAGGCCCAGGACCGGCTCCCACCACCCACCAAAGCCCCAGCCCCAGCCCATGCCCGAGAACCTGGTGTGGCGCAGGGTTGCCCCTCGCCCAGCCCAGGCCAGGCAGAAAGCTCCAGGCCCCAGGAAGCAGCTGCCCTGAGCCGGGCTACGGAGCACAGGAGGGCCCAAACTTCTTCTGCCCCAGCCCCCGCCTCCGCCCCCGCCCCCGCCCAGCCAGGCCTGGACCCCGGGGGCAGAAGGCTGCCCGGAGGGGCCGCCCAGGGGGGACAGGGTCAACTCAGGACAGAGGTCAGGGGTCAGGAAGGGCTTCTGAAGCCACAGTCCTGCCCTAGGCTGCATGGCCAGGGCGAGGTGCTGGGCCTGGCCTGTTTCGGGACGCTTGGCCTCCTGTGAGGGCAGAACCTTGGTAGGAGCAGCACCCACTGTGTCCCGGGCCCCCCACCAGGTCCTGAGCGTCCCCAGCGCCCTCCCCTCAGGCCCCCAGCCCAGAATTCACCAGAAACCCTGCGCTCCCGCAGCCTCACTGCCGGGCCGGCTGCCTGCTCCGAGGCTCCCCCTGCTGGCCCCTGCCGGCGCTGCACCACGTGCACGCACTGCTACGTCACACCACATGGCTTTATTCACGAGGACCTTCTGCAACCCTCCAGGACCCACACGGGGCCCAGCCCCCAGGGCCCCAGAGCCCGGCCTCTGATCTCTAGGCTTTCATTTCTGGGGCAATCCCAATGAACTACCCCTCCCCTCTTCTCTCCAGGAAGCTCCTGCATCTTCTCGGCGGCAGCTCCAGCGCGGGGTTGGCAGCGGGGGAGGGGGTGGGGCAGTTTGCCAGGAGCTGCTGTTTCGCTTTCTACTGGCTGCTGTCCCTCTCTCGTTGGTACAGCCTCTGCTCCCGGATGGCTTGTTCTAACAAGGGGAGATTCATTCCTTCCACACAAGTCAGCACCCGGGCCTTCACCACGCAGTCTCCATCTGAAAGACACAGACACCAAGGCACAGGCAGTGTCAGCAACACACCCTACAGATGCATTCCAGCCGTTTCCCCTCGACTTGTTCTTGGGCCTCGGTTTTGACAGAAGAGTCTGACAGGGCACAGGTGAGAAGGATGGTTTACAGGATGATGACCATTTGTCTACTTGGGCCTCAGAACTGCGGGCCCACCATGCACTACAGGCACATGGCTGAAACTCAGGGGGTAGCCTGAAAATTCCACTCCGGCCCAGAGAGATGTAGCCTCTACTTCCCTCTTTTGTCATCTTAACTCCTACCAGCTTCTCTGTAGCTCCCAAGTGCCCAGAGTTGAGGAGCAGTCTCAGTCACCACCCTAGTTCTCCATTTGTACCAGGGGAAGGGCCCCTTGGCTTCGTAGGGCTCACTGGCATTGGAAATTGGAGCAAAGAGAACCCCATATTCAATCAAGCCAAGGGGAGAGTCTGGCCTTACAGGGGCAAGTCATCCCACCCTGGACAAGGGGCTGGGGGCGCTTCCGGCAGACGCTGTGGTGAGCTGATGGCAAGGTTTGTCAATGTTCAGGTGACACCAAATAGGAAGGACATCTGGGGTTTGCCCTTATAGGTTGTTGTGGTTTTTTTTTTTGCACTATGTTCTCTCTGCTCTCTGGGCACATCAATGAATACATTCAGTGTTCTAGAACATTATGCCGTCCTCTTTTGATGCCATTTTGAGGTAGAGGCTCTCTCTGGCTAAAGTCTATGCCTAACTTTTCCTCTAGTCTAGGCCACTTTACTGATTTAACAGAGCCCGGGGGCAGAATTCAGAGAGCTGGACTGTGTAGATTCCAGGCTTCAACACAGAGAGATGAACTCATTTGAAACATGAGGTTGCCTGTGTGTCGTCAGCTTCTGTCGGCCCCAGCGCTGGACTGCAGGGGCTGCATGGCCTAGAGTGGGGTGGGGGGGAGGGCATGGGACAGTATGTGGATCTGTGGATGGATGTAGACTGTTGCTTCTCATCACTCAGGCCTCTTCAGGAATAACTGGCTCATCTACACTAATCGGTCAAACAGGATATTTGCCTAAACTTCATTTGGCACTGAAAGGCCTAGACCTTTTCTTGTGACACATGTGGCCCTCAATAGTTTTCACAGAGCAGCTGCATGTGTTCAGGATGACACAGGGAAAGCAAGGACAAAATCTGAGTGCTCTAATTTGCAGTTAAAAATCTCAAAATAGAAGCACAGGTCAAATGTTTCCAAACTTCCTGTATGAAGATTTTCTTAGTATTGGACTTAATTTCACAGAACTTTCCTTACAATAATAATGCCTGTCAGCTCTTTCCTCCCCTCAGCCTGGGGAAACGTTCTCTTTGAGATACAGATGGTGGAACATGTTTCTTCCCGTGAATGAAGAAAAGTTATTAAAAATGGAAGTGAACTTTAGAAGTATGATTATCACAGGGACAAATTTGGCAATTCTGTTAGTCCATCTGCAAAAGGTCTGTGTAAATGGAATAAAAGAACGGCATTTGAAGAGTGCTGCAGGGGAGGAGAAAGGAGTTTATGAAGCCAGAGAAACAGTCATTTAGGGGAATCTCTTCTTGCAAAGAAAAAGAACCTGCGGCAAAGAAGAAGGGCTGAGGGAATTCCCTGGTGGTCCAGTGGTTAGGACTCTGCGCTTTCACTGCCGAGGGTGTGGGTTCAATCCAGAATGCAGTGGGTTGAGGTGTGAGTCTGAGATAAGGAGGGGTGATGTGGAGAACAGATCTTCTTTTAGGAAGTTTGACTGTGGAGGGAGGAGGGTCACAGCTAGGTAGGGATAGAGCTGAACTTGACATTATTGTTGCTATTATTTTAATACAGAAGAGGCTTGAGCGCTTTATATGCTGGGAGGGAAGAACCAGTGGTAACAGGTTAAGGATTCAGCTAAGAAAGCAAAGCCCCTGCAGGAAGGCAGGCATGCATCACAGCACAGGGGCTGCACCACAGGCAGGAGGGACCCTCCTCTCTCCCAGACTGGAGGAAAGGGGCTACTGTTGGGTGTGGATGCATATAATTTTAGGAGAGGCTGCAGCTGTGGCCTCAATTTTACCTGGGATGTAGGAGGTGAGGTAATTTGCTGGAAGGGACGGGGAGGTGATGACGAAGGGGGTCCTGCGTGAATGCCTGAAATAGCTGTTGCGGGTCAGGGGGAGGGGGGACCAGCCAGGACATGTGGAAGGAATTCTAGGCAGCGTGAAGGGCCCGGAAGAGATAAGAGACCTTGAAACCGTTGTGCTAGGAATCCCTGGAGCTTTGTGAACTTTCTCCATCAACAGTTGGGTGAGACCTGAGAGGGTGGGGATTGGGGTTTAATCAGGGAGGAATGATGGAAGACGAGGGGTTGGAACTTCTGCCAGGAAAGTGGTTGAAATGATAGTGAGGTCAAGCTGGAGAGGAGAGAAGGTGGTCCCGATGGGTGACGAGGCAGAAAGATACTGAGGGTGGAAACTAGTTTCAGGCAGCAGTGGGGCGGAGGTGGCAGAACTGGTGCTGCAGGAGGAGCTGGCAGGATTTCCGCCCCACCTCTGGGTTCTGTAATGGGGCCTGGGAGGCTCCACGTGGGAGGGCAGGAGGGGAACTGCTGCCTGGGGGGGAAAGCCAGGTTTCAGGCAAGTCCCAGAGAAGGGGGCTTGAAGGTTCGAGAGGACACAAGGAAGGCCTGTGAGGGCAGGAAGCAGTCAGGTGAACGGAAACCAGAACAGGTGGGATTTATGGTGAGAGCTCTGGGGCAGCTTCTTGCTGTAGGCGAGTAACCTTCAGCCTGGTATTCCACGCGGGCCCCTGGAGCAGAGCGGGGCCGAGGCTGTGTCCTCACATCTTAATCCCTGGACTGGAAGCCCTCGGCCCTGCGGGGTGTCCTGGCCAGCTGGTGTTGGCACATGGCTGGCATTTCTTCTCTTTCGTGTGCAAACATTTCAGAAAGGTGCCTTGAGGGGGCCTCTAGTCCATCCTCAGAACTGCCAACCTTGCCACGGGGCAGGATCCCTGTGTGGTTGACCTTTGTGTCCCCACAGGACTTCAGACCTGGCCGGGGGCCAGACAGGCCACTGCAGGTTGGAGGTCAGCGACCGCTGCCAAGCTCAGCCCACACTCTGCCCTCCCTCCTCACCGTCGTCTTTCTTTCCTTGTGTCAGTCTCGAATGACGAGCATGTAGTCTCAGAAATTAGAAACTGAGGGGAAACATTTTTTTTAAGGAAAAAAAACCCCTACACATTGTGATGAAAATAATGGTGAGTGGTAAACTTGCCAGAGCCTAGGAAGAATCCTGCTGGGTCTGAGGTTTGACTACTGAGGTTCCATGTTTTTTGTTTTTTGGCAAGAACACATCAGAGCAGTACTGTCTGTGCTCTCCTGGTGCATCACACCAGAGGTACACAACCGATCGGTCCGATTTTTGTAATGTTTGATCACCTGAGCTACAGTGTTCCCGGCAAGCTTCCACCTAATGATTTGAGCGGCCAGTGATAACGATCGTTGCCTGGATTTATTATTCCCTCGGGGCTTTTAACATGGTGACTTTAGAATTTAGTTGTTTCTCCTGCGTTTATTCACTGTGATTCTTCTCTAAAGAACGTTCCCTCCTCCAACCATTTGGTTTCCCTGAAATACAATCCGTTCAGAAAAAGGTAGGATAAACTCAAGGGAAGGAAGAGCAGGTTTAATGCAACCAAGGAGGAAGCAATTAGCTAATTCCAGACCCAAGTTCTCCAATAAATGGCATTACAAAAAGGAAAAAAGGAAGACAGAACCATTATAGAGACTTGGGATATATAACCCAAAGGCAATGCACGGACTTTGCCTCCTGCTTTTAAACTAACTTTTTGTAAAAAGCCATTTTGGGGCCGAGGAGGGGAATGAACACAGACAAGGTATGTACTAGAGTATATTAAGGAACAGCTATTCATTTTGTTGGGCGTGATTGTGATGTTAGAGATAGACATTGAGGTATTTATGGGTAAATGAAATGATGTCAGATTTGCTCTAAAATACACCAGCAAAATAAGTAAGTAAATGCGGGCGATGACGACACAACAGTGGAATGTGGATCACTGCTGAATTTGGGTGACGGGTACATGGAGGCTCATTCTACTTTTGTGCTTGTTTGATTTGAAACCATTAAATTGAAAAAGTGATATGGGTTGAATTTGTAAAGTTTTTTCCATTTTTCTTCCCACAAATAATTCTAAATGTCTTCTCCAGGTCCCACCCTGGTCCTGGCCTGATGTCCCACCTTAGTATCAACCCCTCTCTGTATCTGCAACCAGACCTTTGAGTTACAGATACTGGGCAGTTGGCTCCTGAGAGCTCCCAGGACTCCCTGTAGGGGCCAGGAGTGCAGGAGGGAGTCTCAGGTGAAGTGGGCTGCAGTCAAAGTGGAAATGATTTATTCAAGGCCCTTTGTACCCATTTCCACCCCTCCTCCTGATACTTCTCTCAAATCAATGATGAAGGCAGGGACTCTGAGCTCAAAGGCTTAAGCCTGAATAAAGATTAACTTCTATTAAATCAAACGTAATTAAAGTAAGCCCCGTTTACTTTTTTTCTAGTGCATTTCATCCAGAGTTAAAAACCACTGCAACTTTTAGAAAGTAAGTTGGGAGTGTAAATCAAGAAACATAAATGTTCATATCCTTTAATGTAGCAATTCCACTTTCAGGAAACTACCCTAAAGAAATAATCAGAAAATGGACAAAGTTTGGTAATAGTTAAAGGCTATTAACTACGGCATTTTTAATATATATCTAGATAGATTGTTTAAACTGTTTTTTCCCTCTGGCTGTAAAGCAATACATTTTCATTGTCAAATAATAAAAGTATAAGGAATCCCACAGCCCCACCACCCAGAAATAATTACTATTAACGTTTTGGTAAATAATATTTCAAACTTTTATGTGTATAAAAAATGTCTAGGGCCTCCCTGGTGGCGCAGTGGTTGAGAGTCTGCCTGCCGATGCAGGGGACACGGGTTCGTGCCCCAGTCCGGGAAGATCCCACATGCAGCGGAGCGGCTGGGCCCGTGAGCCATGGCCGCTGAGCCTGCGCGTCCGGAGCCTGTGCTCCGCAATGGGAGAGGCCACAACAGTGAGAGGCCCACGTACCGCAAAAAAAAAAATGTCTGTTTAACAAAAATGAGATCATATGATACATACTGTTTTGTAAACTGCTTTTTCTCAGTAAAATACTATGAACATCTTTTCATGTCAACTGATATAAATTTACAACACCATTTTTGATGGCTGTATAATATTCTCCTGGCTGAATATCTCACAGTTTCTTTAACCAACTAATGTACAGTGTACTTATAAGAGCAAAAAATGGAAACAATACAAATGTCTAATGCTTGTGTGAATTAGTGCACACATCTAATCTGTAAAATATTATATAGCCATTAAATACTATATCTAGAAAAAATTTTCAAGACATGGGGGAATGCTTATGATATAATGTTAAATTAAAATAACGAGATACAACATGTTATAGTTACATAAAGCATGTGAAGGAAAATGGCACAGGGACAGCCAGAGAGGGAGGCAAAGAATACAAGTACCTAGGTTTTAAAGGGCAAGCTTCAGACCTTGATGCCATAGAGATTCTCCCAGGTTGCTTCTGTTCCTTCCCTTGTGTTTTATTTCTCTTACCCTGACTTCCTGGCCTGTTACTCCAGCCCCATCCTCTCTGAGCCTTAGTTTTCTCATCTATGAGATAGCCATAAGATGACTCATTAAGGGCTGGTGAGCAGATTCAAAAAGATTTAAGCAAACCTCCTAGTACCAGGCCTGGCATGTTGTAGGCCTTCAGAAATTAATGATTTCTCTCCCCGCTTTCTCGCTTCCCTACGGCAGGTCCACCTCAAGCCCAATCACGTCTCTTTCCTATGAGTCCCTATAACTCGTGGGCTGATTTGGAAGGAATGTTAACCCCAGTGAGGGACCCCTGCTGGGTCAGAAGCCAAGCCCAGGCACCCAAAAGACTGCCCCACTCAGGACCCAGAGTGAAAAAGGGTGTGTGAAGCCAAGGCTTACCCTTCTGGTGCTCCAGCTCCCCAAGGACCATGTAGAGGGAGCCCACCTGGGCTTGGAACGGTTCCACCAACTTGGTACAGACGAGGATCGGGTGCTGGTCAGATCTGTGCTGAGCCATCAGGGTCACTCGGGACTTTGTCATGTCGTAGCTGTACAACCTGGAGGTCAGGTAAGTGTGATCATTTCCATCCATAGACAGAACCAACCCAAAGTTCTAAAGGTTCTGGGAGGCCAATACATCCATGGGAAAATGTTCAGCCTCACTCGGATCAGAGAAATTAAAGTGGCAGCAACAGAAAAGGTTAATTAGGTCTACATAACTGAGGTATAAATTACATGCATTAAAAGGGACCTGTTCATTGACTGTTGACAGAAGTATACACTGTGTAACCAGCACCCCCATCAAGCTTTGGTACATTTCCATCACCCCCAAAAGTCCCCTTGTGCCCCTCTGAACTCAGTCTCCCCACCTCCCACCCCAGGCAACCACTGATCTGCTCTTGGTCTCCACAGGTGAGTTTTCCTACTCAAGCACCTCATGTAAATAGAATCCTGACAGCATGAATTCTTCTGTGTCTAGCCTCTTTCACTCAGCAGGATGGTCTGGAGACCCATTTATGCTGTTGGGTAAGTCAGTAGTTTGTTCCTTTTTATTGCTTGGTAGCACTCAGTTGAATGGATCAATAAATTATTATTATCCTCACCAGCTGATCTGGTTTGCTTACGGACTTGTGCTGACATATGTTTTCATTTCTCGTGGGGAAATACCCAAGTGGGATTTCTGGGTCCTATGGTCAATCTGTCTGTTTAAAGGAAACTGGCAAATTGTTTTTCAAAATGGTTGTGCCACTTTACTTTCCCCCCAGCAACATATGAGGGTTCTAGTCATTCCACATCCTTGTCAGCACAGGATACGGTCAGTCTTTTTAATTTTAGCCACTCTAGTGGGCATGAAATACCGTACCATTGTGGTTTTAACTTGCACTTCCCTAATGACCCATGATGTTGAACAAATTTTCATGTGTTTATCTGCCCTCTGTATATCTTCCTTGGCAGTGTCTTGTTTAAATCTTTTACCCATTTAAAAATTAAGTTCTTTGTCTTCTTATTGGGTTATATGGGTTCTTTGTTTATTCTAGGTACAAATCATTTGTTGAATATAGATAATATACACACACATGTTCACTTATTTTTTACCAGTTCGTGGCTTACCTTTTAATCTTCTTAATGGTAGCTTTTGATGAGAAGCTTTTAATTTTGTTGAAGTCCAATTTATTCATTATTTTTCTTTTATGGTTTTTGTTTTGGTTTGTTTTGAATATTTATTTGTTTATTTGGCTGCGCCAGGTCTTAGTTGCGGCCTGCAGGATCTAGTTCCCTGACCAGGGGTCGGACCTGGGCCCCCTGCATTGGGAGCTCTGAGTCTTACCCACTGAACCGCCAGGGAAGTCCCTATGGTTTTTGTTTTCTGAGTCTAAGAAATCTTTGCCTATCTCAAGGTGTATGTGAAGGTTTTCTCCTGTTTTCTTCTAAAGATTTTATAGTTTTAGCTTGTTCATTTATGATCCAGTCAGAATGATTTTTTTTTTTTTTTGGTATGCTGTGGGGTAGGGATCAAGGTGTTTTTTTACCCCCATAAAAATATCCAGTAGTTCCAGCACCATTTGTTGAAATGACTATACTTTCCCCACTCAATTAAATTGATGTCTTTGTTGAAAATCAGTTGCTTTTGGTTAAATAAATAGATGTGGTTAAATAAATTATGGTATGTCTATGCAATGAAATAAAATGGATCTATTTAAAGTGATGATATAGATTTACATATTTGGCATGGAACTAGGTCTACCATACACAGTTAAGTATGGTACAATATAGTAAGATAATAGGATCTCATCTAGCTTAAAATATTTATACATGTATGTATATATATATATGTCTCCAATGATTCTTATCTCCTGGCATCCGCATCCCTGTGTAGTCCCTACCACCCTGACTAGCGCTGACCTGTGTAACCAATAAAACATTGCAGAGATGACCTAGAGTGATTTCTGAGGTTAGGTCATTGACATTGTAGCTTTCTCTTTGCCCTCTCTGTTGAGTCACTCCTTCTGGGGAAAGCCAGCTGCCATGTTATCAAGACTCTCAAGCAGCCATATAGAAAATCCATATTGAGGAAGTGAGCCTTCTTGACAACAGGCAGCACAAAATTGCCAGACATGTGAATGAGTCATCGTAGAATCAGACCCTCCAGGTCCACGCCAGCCTTCAGATGCTGGCAGCCCTGGCTAACATCTCGACTGCAACCTTCAAAGTCAATCTGAGACAGAACCACCCAGCTAAGCCACTCCCACATTCCTGACACTCAGTAAGTATGAAAAAATAAGCATTTATTGTTATTTTAAGCCACTTAATTTTGGGGTGATTTGTTACACAGCAATATGTGACTAACACAGTATATATGTATATACACATATTGTGTATATACACACCCACCCACATATACACAGAAACACACATGAAAAAGCATGTAATCACCAAAAGGTTAGCGGTGGGTGGTTGTCCACACAGTGGAATTACAGGTGATTTTTACTTGCTTTTTTTTTTTTTTTTTGCTGTACGCGGGCCTCTCACTGTTGTGGCCCCTCCCGTTGTGGAGCACAGGCTCCAGATGCGCAGGCTTAGCGGCCATGGCTCACGGGCCCAGCCGCTCCGCGGCATGTGGGATCTTCCCAGACCGGGGCACGAACCCGTGTCCCTTAGCATCGGCAGGCGGACTCTCAACCACTGCGCCACCAGGGAATCCCTTTACTTGCTTTCTTTACACCCTTACGGATTGTGTACATTTTTTACAATGAATATGTATTAATTTTTTAGCATTTAAAAATTATTAGGGACTTCCCTGGTGGCGCAATGGTTAAGAATCCGCATGCCAATGCAAGGGACATGGGTTCGATCCCCAGTCTGGGAAGATCTCACATCCCGCGGAGCAACTAAGCCCGTGCGCCACAACTACTGAGCCTGCGCTCTAGAGCCCGCGAGCCACAACTACTGAAGCCCGCGCGCCTAGAGCCCGTGCTCCACAACAAGAGAAGCCACTGCAATGAGTAGCCCGCACACTGCAACGAAGAGTAGCCCCCGCTCGCCGCAACTAGAGTAAGCCCGCACGCAGTAACGAAGATGCAATAAATAAAAATAAATAAATTTATTTAAAAAAACAAAAATAGATAAAATTATGACTATTTTAATTTTTTAAATAATTTTGAAAATATATAATAATAAATAATTTAAAATGTAAAAATAAGTGATATTTTAGTAATTAAAAATATGTACTTTAGGGGACTTCCCTGGTGGTGCAGTGGTTGGGAGTCTGCCTGCCGGTGCAGGGGACACGGGTTCCAACCCTGGTCCGGGAGGATCCCACATGCTGCAGAGTGGCTGGGCCCGTGCACCACGGTGGCTGATCCTGGGCACCCGCGGGCCATAGCTGCTGAGCCTGCGCGCCACAACTGCTGGGGCCCGTGTGCCTGGAGCCCGTGCTCCGAACGAGAGAGGCCACCGCAGTGAGGGGCCAGCACACTGCAGCAAGGAGTGGCCCTGGCTCGACGCGGCTCGGGGGAGCCCGCGTGCAGCGGCAAGGACCCAACGCAGCCAAAAATAAATAAATAAATTTATAAAAAATACATATATACTTTAAAAATAATTTTTAAAATATTATAATTTTTAAAAAAGACTTTTAATTTTTTTTAAACATCCCCCCCACCATGTGAAAAAAACATTCTCACCTGCCAAACGTTCTCAGTGTGTCCCCATCAGGAACTTGGCCGGCACTGACCTCCCAGGGGAAGTAATAGATCCCAGGTTTGGGCAGCATCATTGCTCCTGTAACCAAATAGTTGAGATGGATTTTTGAAGATTCCTGACAAACCAAGCCAACCACAAGATGGAGATTAACAGACACGAGACCAGCAACAACCGAAAAGGTAGCTCCAGGGGATGGTGTTTTAAAATTTAAAAAGATTTTTTGATAGGTTTATGCATTCACATATTTTTAAAAAAAAAACCAATATACAAAAGATCTCTGTGGAAAGTGTATGATTCCCACTCTAACTCCCATGCAGCCCGTTCCCTCCCCAAGCCCCTAAACCTGGGATCGGTAAAAAGGCAGACAGTGACATATGGCCTCTGTCACAACTACCAAACTCTGCCATTACAGTATGAAAACTCGCAAAGACGATAAATAACGAATGCGTGTACCTTATTTCCTTCAAACTTTATTGACAAAAACATGTCGTGAGTTGTCTTGGCCTTTGCTGCTGTTTGCCAAGCCCTGCCCTGAGGGGACCATTTCCATCAATTTGTATTTAGCTTTTCATTATGCAAATAAGGACAAATATGCATATATATTTATTTCCCTTCTGTACTATAGTATACATACTGTTCTTGATTTTCTTTCACTTAATATATTTTGACACTTTCATAGTTGTATATAAAGGGAGTCTTCACATTTTTTAAATAAACTTTTTATTTTAGAATGGTTTTCATTTATTTTTTTAAAAAAACCTGTGAAGATGGTACAGAGAATTCCTATAAACATCACACCCAGTTTTCCCTATAATTAACATCTTACATTAGTATGACACATTTGTCATAATTAATCAGCCCGTATCAATATGGTACTATTAACTCAACTCCATACTTTATTTGGATTTCACTGGTTTTTCCCTAATGTCCCTTTCCTGTTCCAGAGTCCCTTCCAGAATCCCACATTACATTTTCTTTTTTTAAAAATAAATTTTATTTGTTTATCTTATTTTTGGCTGCGTTGGGTCTTCGTTGCTGCACGCGGGCTTTCTCTAGTTGCGGCGAGCGGGGGCTACTCATTGCGGTGGCTTCTCTTGTTACAGAGCACGGGCTCTAGGCGCACAGGCTTCAGTATTTGCGGCACGCAGGCTCAGTAGTTGTGGCTCTCGGGCTCTTAAAGCGCAGGCTTAGTTGTTGTGGCCCACGGGCTTAGTTGCTCCGCGACATGTGGGATCTTCCTGGACCAGGGCTCGAACCCATGTCCCCTGCATTGGCAGGCAGATTCTTAACCACTGCGCCAGCAGGGAAGTCCTAGAATCGCTTTTAAAGTAATTTTTCTACTCTCACCCCGTATAAGCTAAGCTATAAGTAACTATATCATTAAATTGATTTTTTAAAAATTACCATGCAGTAGCATTTGACTCTTTGTGGGGTTAGGGTTGGGGGAGATACTCTTTTGTAAATTTTAACCTCAATTTCTTCTTCAAACAAAAGCTGCTATGTGTTTGTTAAGACACTTCTGTTAAATAAGCACAGCTAGCTCCATAAATCATTATCCATACATTATCACACATTCAAGAAAGTTTCTGAGAAGACATATCAGGACAGGCTTCTCTTGTGGGTCAACTGGATTTCAAATACTCTCTCTAGAAGTCTGAGTAATGGTACAACCTGTACTTCAAGCCTTGCCCTTTTCATTCCCCAAGTCAAAGTATCCACTTCTAGGAGAAAAAAAATCCATGGTGCGAAGATGAGAAATAGGCTTCTTTTTAACAACTGGGAAGTTTGAAAATACTGTACAGCAAGGATGGTGAACCAATCTGACTGCTGCTTTCATCTTTTCTGAAGCAACTGTCAAGATTGCTGTAGTGGGATTGAAGGTCAGAGAAGTAACACCTATAACTAAGTTCATCATAGCTTTTATCGGCTTTGGGTTTGTTTCTTGGGGACAAGAAACTTGATGGTATATGTTTACCACTCCAGAATTAGAATAGGTTACTGGTTTATCATAAAAGGATATAATTCAGGAACAGCCAGAGAGAAGAGGTGCATAGAACACGGTAGGTGGGGAGGGGTGTGGAGCTTCCATGCCCTCTCTGAGCTTTGCCACTTTCCCAGCCCCTCCCTGTGTTCACCAACCCAGAAGCCATTCATCAATGTGTTTAAAGTTACAAGTCTTTGTTAAGTCTATATTATACAATGAATCTCCAACATTAAAACTCGAGTTATGCCACATGATTTGACCTATGGCCTCAAAAGATTCTATCACCTGGGGATTATTTCCAATTTTAAGTGTAATCTCAACTAAATGAATTTTACAGTAACCAAATAAAATGATTATTTTACTATGCCTTTAAAAGTTTTGCAATCACCAGAGTAAAAATGAATTCAGGGAAGAATCACCACTGGATGCAAAAAGTACTGGGTAAAAGTTTGATGAAGAACCGGCATATTTACATGGTCTCAACAGTATCTCCCCCACAGATTACTTATTAATTACAAAGGAAAAAATGGTCCACTTTACAGTGAAGAAAATTAGCAAATACAGCCTTCATGTGCCTTCTGTATGTGAGGCACTAAGAAGGACACATTGTTTCTGTGATATTCCTGTAAAAAAAAAAAAAGTATAATCTGAATCTAGTCACCAAGAAATATCACACAAATCTGAATTGAGAGACATTCTACACAGCAACTGGTTTATATGCTCTAAAAGTGTCAAAATCACAGAAGATAAATTGCTCCAGTTAAAGGAGGCTAAAGTGATAGGTCAACTGTTATGGGTGGAAATGTGTCCCCACAAAAAGAGGTGTTGAAGTCCTAACCCCCAAGGACCTCAGAATGTGACCTTATTTAGAAAGAGGGTCTTACAGAGGTAACCAAGTTAAAATGAGGTCATTACGGAGGGCCTAATCCAATATAACTAGTGCCCTTATAAAAAGGGGAAAGTTTGGACAGAGACAGACATGCACAAGGGGAGGAGGCCAGGTGAAGGTGAAGGCAGAGATTGGGGTGATATGTATACAAGCCAAGGAAAGCCAAAGATTGCCAGCAAACTATCGGAAGCTAAGAGAGAGGCACAGAGCACATCTCACAGCCTCAAAAGGAAGCAACTCTGCCGATGCCTTGACTGTGGACCTCTGGCCTCCAGAACTGTGAGACAACAAATTTCTGTTGTTTAAGCCACCTGGTCTATGGTGCTTTGTTATGGTAGTTCCAGCAAACTAATACAACTAAATATAATTCATGATCCTGGATTGGACCTTGGCTGGGAGAAAAAATTGTGATAAAGGACTTTATTGGACAACTGTAAATCCACAGAAAGGTCTGTAGATTAGGTAATAGTATTGTATCAACGTTAAGTTTCCTTAATTTGATAACTGCTGTACTGCTGTTCTCTTCGTCCATTTAGGTGGGTCCTTGGGAGGGAGAGGAAATAGGCACAGGAAGACGACGTTTTAACCAGAACCAAGTCCCATGGCTTTAATACCACCTCCAAGCCACCCTTCTCCATCCCTGATCCGCTCAAGCCCAGGAGTCATTCTTTGTTTTCGTTTTTTTTTCCAGGAGTCATTCTTGATGTGTCCCTTTCTCTCATGGTTGCATCCAATCCATCACAAATTTCTGTCCGTTCTACCTCAAAATACGTATTGAATCTATCCACTTTCCTCCATCTCCATGGTCACCACGCCATCCAGGCCTTCACCACCTTTATAACTGGTCTGTTTCCACTCTTTTCCTTCTCAGTCCATTCTCTTCATAACAACCAGGGTGCTATTTTATTGTATTTTTTAAATAAATTTATTATTTATTTATTTTTTATTTATTTAGTTTTGGCTGTGTTGGGTCTTTGTTGCTGCACACAGACTGTCTCTAGCTGTGGCGAGCAGGGGCTACTCTTTGTTGTGGTGTGTGGGCTTCTCATTACGATGGCTTCTCTTGTGTGGAGCACGGGCTCTAGGCGCTCGGGCTCAGTAGTTGTGGCTCACAGGCTCTAGAGCACAGACTCAGTAGTTGTGGTGCATGGGCTTTGTTGCTCCGAAGCATGTGGGATCTTCCTGGACCAGGGATCAAACCTGTGTCCTCTGCATTGGCAGGTGGATTCTTAACCACTGTGCCACCAGGGAAGTCCCCAGAGTGATATTTTAAAATAGAAAACATGCCACAGGAGTATTTTTTGCTAAAGCCTCAAGCCTGAATCTTATAAAGCCTCTAGATCTAACCAACAGCTTATAGAAAATACAGAAATAGAGGAACGTGTTAAAGATATCACAGAGAGGGAAATTGTGGGCAAGTCACACGAAAAACAACCTAGTTTTTTCAATAAATAAATCGGAGAAAAAAATCAATGTCTAGTGGAAACCTACACATTAAAAGAAGCTTAAGATTCTTATCAACCAACTGCAGTGTGTAGACCTTGTTTGGACCCTGATTTGAACGAACCAACTGCAGACAATTTTTTACAAAGCCGTCAGAGAAATCTGAATACTGATTGATCTGTAGAGGTAGGAGATAGATGGGCCCCTGCGCCGGACTGCTGGGGTTTGTCAAGTGGAGTAAAACTGAATCTTTGTTCTCACCCAGACACTCCAAGAACAAAGCTAGTGGCAGAAGCTGAGCTCTGCTGAAGTAAAGAAATAAGATGACCACTCCTGAGGTCAAGGAAAACTTCCCTGTCTGCACATGCGCAGGAAGGCTCCTTGGGGTTCAAAAAGGGAAGGGGGGGGCTTCCCTGGTGGCGCAGTGGTTGAGAGTCCGCCTGCCGATGCGAGGGACGCGGGTTCGTGCCCCGGTCCGGGAAGATCCCACATGCCGCGGAGCGGCTGGGCCCGTGAGCCATGGCCGCTGAGCCTGCGCGTCCGGAGCCTGTGCTCCGCAATGGGAGAGGCCACAACAGTGAGAGGGCCACGCAAAAAAAAAAAATTGATGCGTCAGTTTTACAAACAAGTTTTTTTTTTAACTATTAACACTATTAAAAGTGTATAGTTTTAAAAAACGGGATTAGTATGTTGTTTAAAGTTACAAAGGTAAATGAGAGATAAAGGAGATGGGTAGCGTGCCACACCTTCGTTACCATGGCATGAGGTCAAAAGGTAACAAAAATGAGGAAATACCTTGGAAGAATTTTACTTCGATGTTCTTTAGGAAACAAAACTAGAAACAATTTATTATGGTTAAAGTGGCTGCCTCTGAGGATGGGGAACTTATGCTTTTCATTACAAATCCTCTTATACTAGCTTTTTTCAACGTGTGCTTTTACTACTTTGATGACGATAATTGTGAAAACAAAAAAGTCTTTCAAAGACCTCTAAGCACACTGCCACTCTTAAGTCCAAACTCACCCCATAAACAGGGGAGAGCGCCCCTAATTCCACACTCAGCTCCCCGCGGCCCACGCCTCTGGCAGCAAAGATGCCGTTATCTTAACAAACGATAGTTGGAGCCTCTCCCCGGTGCGACCCTTGTTCCCGTCCATTTTTTCTCCAATCTTGGAAGGTTTTGGGAAACGCTACGACCTCCCCGATAGCTCCGAAAAGCACGAGGGTTCGCCGCCCCAAGCCTTGAGTCTCCTCCCCCATCTCATTCCCGGGGATGCCTTGGCGCGCAGACCCGGAAGCGGCGGGGCGGCCGCGTCCCGAGGCTCAGGCGCAGTCCTCCTCAGCCTCGTAGTCCCGCCCCTTCCCAACCACTTCGCGAACCTTTCTGGGCCTCCTGGCCTTGGGTTCCCTCTTTCCGCCCAGCGTGACCACGTGACGACGGAGGGGCGGGTTGCGGAGAACGCTTCGCTTTCCCCCGGGGCAATTTCTTGACCTTCTTCCAGGGTCTCCTAGCTGGGCGCCGCTCAAAGGCTCCCCTGGCCGAAAGCAGGGGACCCGCCCGCCCCGGCGCCGCTTCCGCCTCGGCCGCGGTCTGTCACGCGCGGAGGGGCCGCGGTGAAGGAGAAAGGGAGGGCCGGGGCGGGCCGAGGCGAACGGGGCGGGGACTCGCGGTGTCCTGGGGAGGCTCTTAGGGCTGGGCCCGCTCTGGAGGTGCGGACACTCGCTGTCGCTGCTGCCGCCGCCTCGGCCTCAGCTGCCTCTGCTGGCCGTCACCATGAACCAGGACCTGCAGAAGGAGCGGGCCGCCGCCAGCTTCAACCCGGAGCTGCTCACGCATGTCCTGGACGGCAGCCCCGAGAACACCCGGCGCCGTCGAGAGATCGGTGAGGGCGGCGGGCCAGGCCTCCTTCCTTCCCCGAGCAAAGCTTGAGACTCCCTCCGGGAGGAATCGGGGGACGCTGTAGGGCGTAGGCCGCAGCCTCTGGCCCAGCTTTAGGGGAGCCTGGACCCCCATTTCCAGGGGCGGCTCTGGCGGGGGGAATCCCCTATAATGAGAGGGGACCTGTGCCCGTGAGTCTGAAACCTGCTGTGACCCAGGGAGCTTTAACGGAGCCCTGAATTTCTGTCTTCCTCTTGATATCCTTTAACTCCCTACCAGAGAACCTGATTCTGAAAGACCCAGACTTCCAGCATGAGGACTTGAATTTCCTCAGTCGTAGCCAGCGTTACGAGGTGGCTGTTAGGAAGAGTGCTACCATGGTGGAGAAGATGAGGAAGTTTAACATCGCAGACCCTGCTGAAATCATGTGGTTTAAAAAGTAGGTATGCCTTAGCTTAGATCAAGTGTCTAAGCCAAAACTTCAAATCCGCGATCTGCGGTGTCCTTTTTCATCGTGCTTGACGTTTGAAGACTCGAATTGGCATATTTTCACGCCATTTTAAAGTTATTTGTGTCGAAAATAATGTTTACTTTTGTATTTAAGCCTTTTAAAGGGATGGCATTTGTAAAAAGTTGATCATGGAAATGCTATAATTTTCTATCTCAAGAATCATACAAATTCGGTCCAGATGTTTCAATTTTGAGTGATTTAAATGCAGAATGACTTTGCTTTTTGTAAGAAGGAGGCCTGCTAAGTTTAGAAGCTGCATTTGGAAGGATGTTTTCAGTTGCAAGGACCAAACATTAAATATTTTGGAGCAGTAACAGGTCGTATTTTCATATGCGTGTAGATCTTGAGTTTAAAATAATGGAAGATATGGGTGGATGAAGAAGAACTTTAGTCATACCTTAGAATGAGTATAAAGTATTCTAAGAACCCAACATTGTTGAATCTGGTGATGGTATTTAAATGGCTCCCCTGTCATACAAGACCTCATAAAAACATGCCTTGGTCCTACTGCTGAAAGAGTATGTCCTTTTTTCAGACCATCTGCTTTTTGTTGTGTTTTTAGAAATAAAACACATTTTTTTACCTTTATGTAAATAAACACTATAATTATATGATCTTACAAGATTTCTTACAAGATCTTACAAGATTTCTTTGACTTTCAGCATCTCTTACACTTCTCGCTTATTCCTGGGCATTTCCTGTTTTAGGCCTCTACATTTTAGAAGAACTCCAATATTTTCATCAATAAAGAATAAATGGTGTGAATGGTACATATTTAAGAGCCAAGAAAAATGAAATATGTTACAAGTTCTGCCTTTATGTAGCAATAGGCATTCCTCCCTATACTACTGCTGCAAATACATATGGTATATAATTATTTTCTATTTGACCTGGTTATTATTGTCAAGAGGAAATGATTTACTCCAGCCCTTAGGACCACACTCAGAACTCCTTTCCATTTTAGTTACAAAAATGCAGTTAATTTGGTAGTCCAGAGTACTTACTAACTTCCAAATGCTTTTTTTTTATTTTTAAAGTTTGTAACTCATGGCTGTGAGGATATTGAGGTGGAGTAACTCCTAGAAGATTATGTTTCTAATTTTCCTGAGTTCAGTCTGTGAACTTTAAAAAATTAGTAAGATTTTATTCTTCCTTAAAACAACACAAAAGAGGAGGTTTGTTTTGTTTTACTTTAAAATGGCTGGTGCCGTGTGTTTCAGAGTTGGTTAGAAGATTTCATGATCTGTGGTGGTGCACAACGTGTAACCAGACTCCGGTGAAGTCACAATGAAATAAAGTCCTTTATGTGCGTTAAAGATCAGTGGACATCAGCCAACTGTTTTGCGTATCATTTTTTATGACACAAACCTCACTATTTGCGAAATACAAAGTACAAACTTTGGCATACACTTTGACATCTTTCCAGTATTTCTGGGATGTGACGGGGAGATCCATGTGTGTTAGAGAAGGGGATTGAAAATTAGTCTTGGCAATTACTGAACGCCATCGATTGTCACTCACACACATGTCTTATGTATCACTAACAAAGTTAACTGTGATGTACCATTAATTGTGAGATGCATCAGATTTCTTAAATGCTAAAATTGGCTGTGAGGAGAAGGATACTATAATTAATGAAATATAGTAATATTTCTCTGGGGATTTGGGGCATTTACTGGTCTCTTTTACATCCAATTTCTCTATCACAAAATAAAACTCATGAGAGTATGTTGAAATTGACTAAAGTATTAGTAAAGTACTTTGAGATTTCTCAACTTGAGCAGTGAAAGAATTCATCTCTCCATTCCTTGAGAAAATAAGACTTTGCTATTTGGGGAATAGGAGTTACTTTCCTAATGCCCTTTCCTGTAATTTTGTCTTTTAACTATACTGTTTGCTATGCAAAAACTGTAAAATATTCTTAAAAGTACTTTAAAATTCTGATGAGAATCATTCATGGTTTCTGTTATCCTTATTAGGTTTTTAAAGCTAGTTGCTTGAAAAGCATCTTCAGGAGGGATTAAACATAACTTAAAAACAAGCACTCAGATTTTGTTCTTGAGTTAACTTTTTTTTTTTTTTTTTTGCGGTACACGGGCCTCTCACTGTTGTGGCCTCTCCCGCTGCGGAGCACAGGCTCCTGACGCGCAGGCTCAGCGGCCATGGCTCACGGGCCCAGCCGCTCCGCGGCATGTGGGATCTTCCCGGACCAGGGCACGAACCCGTGTCCCCTGCATCGGCAGGCGGACTCCCAACCACTGTGCCACCAGGGAAGCCCGAGTTAACTTTCAAGTGGCCTCAAAAAAAAAAAATCTCAGTATGTTTATGAAAACATAAGTATTTGACAGTCTTTATTTTGTGTCATATATTTTTCCCTCTCGGTTTCCTAGAGTTAATTATTTCGTGTCAGTGTCATCATTTTACCAACCCAGAGCCTCCTCAATTCCGTCAAGGGATTGGGAGTGTCTTATATTGCCACCATTTTTAGCACCTAAATTACTGGTTTTATTTCTCAGAAATGCTCGCAGGTTCATTTCCTCCTTTAGTAAAGCATGGTTGTGAGGGAGTGCTGTGGTGCCCTTGCCGTTGAGAGGCCAGTTTCTACATTTATCTCCTCGTTACTTGTCTCCACTTTAGTGATGAATATGTTTTGCAAAGAGCCTTACTTCTCTCTGTAGTACAGCAGCAGGGAGTTGCTGCTGGTTGGTATTCCTATACCTCCTTTCCCCTCTTTCTCTCCTTTCAGTTTAAGGTTGTTTTTTTTAAGGTTTTTTTTTTTTAATTTATTTATTTATTTTTGGCTGCGTTGGGTCTTTGCTGCTGTGCATAGGATTTCTGTAGTTGCGGCGAGCGGGGGGCTACTCTTTGTTGCGGTGCACGGGCTTCTCATTGTGGTAGCTTCTCTTGTTGCAGAGCACAGGCTCTAGGGCGTGCAGGCTTCAGTAGTTGTGGCACGTGGGCTCAGTAGTTGTGGCTCACGGGCTCTAGAGCACAGGCTCAGTAGTTGTGGCACACAGGCTTACATGCTCCACGGCATGTGGGATCTTCCCGAATCAGGGCTCGAACCCATGTCCCCTGCATTGGGAGGTGTATTCTTAACTACTGTGCCACCAGGGAAACCCTCAGTTTAAATTAATATTTGATATTTGTGTGAAAATCATAGAACCTTAGGGTTAAAAAGCATTTCTGATGTTGACTAGTCCAGGCATTCCTTGGATGTTTGAATCTGTCCCCAGCACCCCTGAAAGGTGGTGGGATGGTTTCAGGGCCTCCCCAGATGTGAATTGGCAGCCTACCCCCCACTTTCCCTTAATTCATGCTCTGCTTGTTGTACAAGCCAGGATAGGCTGGCGGTGACACTGCTTCCAGTCCATCCCTTGAAAAGTCATGAGGGTCAGTTAGGTGGTACTTACTTTGTACCTTAAGCTCTTTTTTTTTCTTTTTTTAAATAAATTTATTTAGTTTATTTTTATTTTTGGCCGTGTTGGGTCTTTGTTGCTGCGTGCGGACTTTCTGTTGCGGCGAGCGGGGGCTACTCTTCCTTGCGGTGCGCGGGCTTCTCACTGCGGTGGCTCCTCTTGTTGCGGAGCACGGGCTCTAGGCGCGTGGGCTTCAGTAGTTGTGGCACACGGGCTCAGTAGTTGTGGCTCACGGGCTCTAGAGTGCAGGCTCAGTAGTTGTGGCGCACGGGCTTAGTGGCTCCGCTGCATGTGGGATCTTCCCGGACCAGGGCTTGAACCCATGTCCCCTGCATTGGCAGGTGGATTCTTAACCACTGCGCCACCTGGGAAGCCCCTGAAGCTCTCTATATAGATAGATCTGACAGAATAGACCCCTAAAAAATCTACAGCACAATGTAGCCGAGGCTGACTAGTATACGTAACTCGTATTTTGACCATCTCACAGATTCTCTTTTGTGAGAAAATCGTTGAAGACTGAATTTCATTATGATTAGAGTTCCCTTAATCTGGAATAATTTTCAAAGACTGTTTGTGATAAATTTTTAACACTCACATTACCTACTTAGCTGTTTCTAAGCTCTGAAGACCTTTAGAGATGTGTGCTTTGGCCCCAGAATGTATATGTACTATCCTGGACATTTGCTTCAGTTACTAGGGAAAGATAGTATAAATTATTCTTCTTTGGGACATTTTGTTAACAGGTCAACAAATAAGTGTTCTGTGGAGTGTCTTTTGATTTTCAAAACAAGTAAAACCTGAAAATAATCCAAAAACAAATAGGCAGACCCTCCAAAATATCAAACCAACAAATAACACCAACAATATAATAAACAAAAGGGGGTTGAGGCTAAAACATGGTAGAATTTGCTTCCTGGATTAAGTATGAAATTCAGAATTCTGGCCCTGAAATGACTAGGGGGAGAAGAGATTCCACTAGATTCTGCTGTTGGCTTTTTAGGTAGTAAATGATAAATATTAGTCTTAATTTCCTAAGAAAGAGGTTTAAATTTTTCTAACCTTCATCCTCAGGGCTACAGCCATCTGGCAGGATTGGTAGTAGAATGCAGTTTCCAGAGTAAGGCTGAGATCCTTTTCTTTTCTCTCCCGTAGACTACATTTGGTCAATTTTGTGGAACCTGTGGGCCTCAATTACTCCATGTTTATTCCTACCTTGCTGAATCAGGGCACCACTGCTCAGCAAGAGAAATGGCTGCTTTCATCCAAAGGACTCGAGATAATTGGCACCTACGCCCAGACGGAAATGGGCCACGGTTAGTCCACGTTTGAGGCTCAGCGGGTAACCCACCTCAGGACTTCAGTTAACAAATGACTCCTGGCAAAACAAACAAACAAAAATGACTCCTGGCATTTGACTTTTTTCTGCTGCTACACATTTGGGATTTTATTTTTAAATTGTTAAATCTTAAATAAAATTCAGCCTCTTATTTTCTGATAGTTTCTTTCCCCTTAAACTGGTCCAAGACTCTGGCCTGAAGCATCTGTCATTGTTATTTTTTAAGGCTCGTTACCATTGCTGCATACATCCGTTAAAATGGGTGTTGAGCAGTTTGGAAAGATGGGGTTGAAAATACGGCAAAGCGCCCCATTGCATTGGTGTCTGATTAAAGACTTAGTTGCAAATTCTTAAGAGGGTTCATGCCTCAGCAACATCTGGAAGATGCTCTGCTTTAATGAAGTTAAAGATGCGGATTTTAAAGGGGCAGAGGGTTAGAGTGGTGAAGGTTGTGAGATGGTTTGGGAAAAAGTCCACGATGCTCTTCATTTCTTTTTATTCATTTTTCTGTTCATGTCCATGGACTTTATATTACCAGTAATTCTTGGTTAAATTGTTCCTAAAAACCTGGCTACTTTCAAAAAGTTTTGTGTTTAGTCTTGTGAAACAGGTTTGTTTTCATAGATGAGGCCACTGACAGGTTTGAGTGTCTTGGAATTTGAGCTGCCCGGTTCATAATGCTTCCCTTATGTAAATAAAGGAAAGTAAAGAAAAAGAATGAGAAAAGGATGCAGATATCAGGAAGACTTCATTTTTGTGTTTGATTTGGTGCATTTTGGTTTGCAAATTGGTTTAAGGAAATGTTCTTTCCCATAATGCCTGTGGGAACTGCAGATTCTGGTCATGGTACAGTTTTATGAACACCCTGCCAAACACCCATGGCCATCTTCAGGATGGTCAACACTGAGATGACAGACCTGAAGGAAGGTGTCCTAACGGAAGGAATATCACATTCCTACAATGTTCCTCTCTTGGAGTGTGCACTCGTGTTTTGTTATCTTGAGATAGCTTTGAAATAGGGGGCATAAGATGTAAACTATTGTGAGGCTAAGTGAGTCTGATCTGTGTATCTCTTGTTGGTCTAATCCTTCTGCCTCTATTTATAAGGTACATTTCAAATGTATATTTGAAGGAAGAGAGGAGGAAATGAAGACTTGAACTTCACTGGTTTGAGGAGCCCGGAATGTTGGACTGAGGTCCTTTTTTGCTCTGGGCGAGTTTGTATTTGTTAGAGTTTTCTTTCCCTTATTCCTTCTAGTTTTCGAATGCTTTTTTGTATTCGAACCAACTCTGTCTCAATCTCTATGGTTTATTTAGAGAACAGAGTTTTAAGATTAGGTCTTGTTTCTTGCTGGAACTTTGTCAGTTCGTATTAGTTGTGCTTCACTGACTGCTGTTCTTTTCCAGAGAAGCCAGTCAGTTTGTTGGCTAATTTGCATCCTGTGATAGTACAGTCTTATGTAGAATATATAAAAAGTACTTCAACATCAACGGGATTGGAAATAGAGCAACTTGTACAGGATGAAGATTTGACCATTTAAATTCTGAGACTTTGGAACATTGGTCAACAGTGATTATCTAAGTGTTCTCACAGAATTGGCTATAACTTCGAGTTTGGGATTCTTTCACCTCTAGATAGCCGCTGAGAAGTGAGAGACTCAAAATTTCTCAGGCTTATTCCAGAATCCTCAAGAATCTTAAAATTCAACCACTTGCAGAAAGTCTAGGTCACCAGTTTTCTCTCTTCCCTCGAGAATTGTGTCTTCCCTCCTCTAAATACACACCTGTCTGTATAGGCACACAAGCCCCAACACACATTTGGTCTGTAAGTGCTCAAGCCTTAATCAAAGGCAGAGGCCTGGGCCAAGGAGGGCACCCTCTTCCTGGGATTCTGATGTTAAAGGGACAGTCTGGGACGTGGTCCAGGGGTATTATCCTGACTGTACGTTTCTCCAGGTCACAAAGCAAGTAGTGTGTTTGGTCTTCACAGGTATTTGATCATTTCACGTTCTGGCCACGTAATAGGAATTCTTCTTGCCTTTTCTATTATTGTTATTGTTATTATTAAGGAAAATAGAGCTTATGTAGTACATACTTACCATCCTTGAAGATGGTGGTGCAGATTCTTTGCAAATTCCCATCACTAATACTCAAATGTGAAAATACACTTCCTTTGAAACTTGAAAAATAAATAGTAAACTCGATTTTGTAAGTCACTAATCTTTCTCTCCCTGTAACTCACTGCTCTGTCTCTCCGAGAGTCTCCTGTCTTCTTTTTCCAGGAGGGATTCTCTTACCTTTTGGACTTCCCATGAGACTTGCTCCTTGGGTATTCTAATTTCTCCATTGTCAGTAATAACAATATCAGTCTCTTTACAGAAACTGTGTTCTTTGGGTTATGCCTTTGGAATATCTTTCTCAGAAATGAATTACTACATCTGAAAGGAATGAACACTTTATAGCTTCTGTTGCTCAAGACGTGGAACAAGTTTTGATGTACTTAGTGTGCTTGTGTGTCCATAGTCCTATCAACATGATTACTTTGTTTTTTTGCTACTTTTATGTATATCTAAGAGTTAACGTTTTAATTCTTCCAGTGCTAGTGAGCCTGGATGTTACATGTTTAGCTTACTGTAAACTGGGTTTTTCTCCTTAGAGTATTGAATACATAGGATCTGCATATTGATCTTACAAGATTTTATTGTATCCTTCCAATATTTCTTTCTGTTGCCTCTGTTTGATTAAACATTTTGGCCTTATGTATTCAGTGCATCCTTCTCTGAGTAGGTATAAGTTTTCTTTTTCCCGTATCTTGGATAATTATCTTCTATTTGATTCCCTTTTTTGTTTGTTTGATTTGTGTTTAATGCTTTGACTTGTGTATGATACAGAGATGAGTGAACCCCATACTATTTTTATGTTTATTAACTAGTAGCTCTTTCCCCTTGTTACGTACTTTCTGGTTCATCTTAGAGTTTTGTAATAGTTTCAGTTTATTTATGGAACCTTAAATATATTACATTAATTTTTTTCTTTATTTTTCTCCTAGCATCATAAGCTTTGGCTCATTGTTGCTTTTCAAGATATTTAAAAATCTGATAGAATAAGCCTACTATTGCTATATTTCAATTTATGTGTATTTGGTGTCCTTGCATACTTATTCTCCTAGATGAATTCTGATCTCAGTTTGCCAAGTTCGAAAACATATCCTGTAGGAATTTAAAACCCATTACCTTAAATCCCTGTATTTTCTTGGGAAGTATTCATTTTATTTAGTCCTCTCAGCCAAGAATTAGCAATTTCTTTCCTATTGTCCATTTTCATATCTTTTATTCATCCTATTAGGTATTTATATTTTCTCTTAATTAAATCTGTAATATTCTGAGCTAAATTACTTAACAGATTTTTAAAATATTTTGTTGCTGTTATAAATCACCTTTCTCTTTACCAGGGTTTTCTATTTGAATGGTTCTAATGGATAAGAAGGAGTGATTTTTTTTTTTTAATCCTGGTTTTTCTAAATTCATTTATTATTGATGGTCTTTTGTTTTTGTTGATTTCCTAGGATTATAATCATACTGTCCATGGAGATGCTATTTTGATTTCTTCCTTTCTCATATATTATTAATCTAATCATTTTGTCCTCAGTATTGACTGCTAGCCTTCCCATCCCTGTATCATGTAGGAGAGCCTGGGAAGGCCTTCTGGTGTTCCGGTTTTGAAAGAATCGACTCCAGCTCTTTACCAAGCAAAATGTTGGTGCTTTGCAATTTTAAAATAAATTAATTAAAAATAATATATGATCTTTATCATGCATAAAGGGTATAGCAAATACTTGATTTAAATCAAAAACTATCCAGGTCACTTTCTCCTTGTAACATTTCTGCATTTCATCCACTTCTGAATAATCCTTATCCTAGTCACAAGAGACATTTTTCTCCTGAAAACATTTTTTTGCTTCAAGACAGTTTCTGATTATAAGTAGTTTTACCCCTGCCCTCCTGAGTGTACTCTGTGGTAACCCTTGGTGCCCCTCATTATTCCCAAATACACGCCCACCCATGACGAGTCTGATGGGCGCCTCTGAATGGCCTCTCCTTCACCAGCAATCGCTCTGGTTTTTAGTCATGGAAAGTAGCCTCTCAGCACCGTGAGTGGCTGGCCCCAGGCCACAGCTTTTAGTCCTACTTCAGAGTTTTCTTCTTTTAGCTCCTAGGCGCACATTAATTTTTCTTCCTACACATCATTCTTTTAAAAACAGCACAGTTAACATTCCTGTCTGTGCGTGAAAGGTACTCTCTCATCCCTGGAATGTGTTTTTCCAGGGATTTCCACTTTTTTTCTTTTTTTTAACTTTTTATTTTGAAATGATTACAGAGTCATAGGAAGTTGCAAAAATAGCACGGAGACGTCTCTTGAACCTTTCACCCAGTTTGCACCAGTGGTGACATCTTACAGGATTTCCACTTTGATGCTTCCGAGTCTAGCTCTGATTTTGGCAAGTCTTTCTAGTGTCCCCACTGCTGTCCTCAGCCCAGGTTGCACTAGAAGACGTGATTAGGAGATGAGATTCTTGTCCTTGTTTTGCCATTATCTTTTTGACCTGAAGATACATAATTCACCTCAGCTTTAATTTCTCTGTCAAATGAGGAAGTTATTCGTGCATTCTTCAATCTTTATGTAATTGCTTAGCTGAAAGCTCAGCCCACCTCCCGCCCTCTTTGGAAGACATCACATGTCAGCCCCTGCCTAGAGCACCCTGTCCTGATTATTCTCCTCCTCAAGTGGAACAGTTGGAGAAATTTTGAAACTGAAATGTTTAGGCTCATTTCTAAGATAATGAGCACAGTAAGAGTAACATAGAATTGATTAATTTTGAGCTGGAAGTTAAATAAAATGCCAGTAGCATGCAACAGTACAAAGCCATATAGAACTATTTCCTGTTAGAAATAAATTCACATAAAAGTCTAAGGCACCTGCAAATTTTAAATGGAAAAGAATGACTTTAGAAAGTGGATTTAAAATGACAACTAACATGTTTATTATCATTTTTGATAATTCCCGTATAATTGTAATGGAGAGCTTGTTATGCATGAATCTGTTATTTGTAAATGTTACGGTCTTCACTAAAAATCACATGTCTTTTTATTTCTGAAATTAATTATTGGGATGAAGAGCACTGTCAATTTTTGTATTACGTTGTTTCAGTAGCATGTGGCTGGATATTTGTGATGGATCCAAATGAAATGACCAGAATTATGTGAGGAATGTGGATTAATGCTGGATGCTTTATGGACAAACAGAAAAGATTCTAGCCTAGAAGCATTATTGGAATTAGATCCTGGAGAAACTTTTGTCCAAGAGAACCAGTATGTTCTCCTGTCTCAACTTTTCATTAATAAGTAAGTCACTGTACAACTTAAATTCTCCATTCCATCCAGCCTTTTCAGGTTTTTTATTTACTTTAATTGCAAGGCTCGAATCCTCTGCCTTGCGCACATGGTCTTGTGCTGCACAGGCTTTGGCATCGGTAGCCAATCCCTTCCAAGAATAATTAACTTTAGAGATGAGTAGCCTTAGAAAATACTTCTCGCCAACATAAGAAAAATGGAAATTGCTAAGAGTTATAGAGTAATACAGACAGGGCAGTGCTCCCATCCATGATAAAGTCCACCCATTAATTCATACTTAACAGAAGGGTTTTTTTTCTCCTTCCCTTGCTCTGTTTGTTCAAATTGCTGATTCTCTCACACCTGATGACTCTTCTCTCAAATGCCCATCCTTGGTATTTCTTTGAAGCCTTGTGCACCGAGGGCAGTCTGGGCCTCTGGATCTTCACTTGGGCATGTTCCTGCCCACCTTGCTTCACCAGGCAACCGAGGAACAGCAGGAACGCTTCTTCGTGCCCACCTGGAACTTGGAGATCATTGGCACTTATGCCCAGACAGAGATGGGTCATGGTACGGTGCATTCAGTCTACCTTCTGGGTTGGGCGGGGCTCTTCGAGCTTAGCATGCATGGAGTGTCCACCACGTGTCAGCAGTGGCATATCCACGTGCTGTGTAAGATCTGTTTAAATGCAGTCTTTCTGCAGCGGCCAGGGTTTTCACACATATAAGTCTTGGCATAGACAGTGCTTTGGTCGGTGGAAATAAAAGCTTATATTATCACAGACATGCTGATTGATTATTCATGGTTCCCCTTCAGAAGGTCAAGAATTACAAGTCAGGCCTTACTTAATAAGTGATTTTTCAAGTTTACTGAAGTTGTATGGAATTTGTGTGTATATAGAGCCTGAACCCTTCTCTTTTTCTTCATTACTATCTGGTTATCTTTGCTACTGATACCTTAATGAACTTGCACAGATTGCAAAAGAAATACAGATTAATAGAATGTGTGCTCTTTGACTTGCTGAAGGGAAATGAGTGGCTTATATAACCAAAACATGCAGCATTTTGTACCTTGACATTATTTGTGCCTTGATTCAGTAAATTCAGTAAAGTTCTGAAAGTGGCTTTGGCCACAGTTTAGAAAAAATAAGATAAGTTGTACGTCCGGGCAGTTGATTTCACACTCTGTATGTACTGCCTTTCTGCTTTTTAAAATATTTATTTATTTATTTATTTATTTATTTTTGGCTGCGTTGGGTCTTCGTTGCTGTGCGTGGGCTTTCTCTAGCTGTGGAGAGTTGGGCTACCCTTCATTGTGGTGCGTGGGCTTCTCATTGCGTGGCTTCTCTTATTGTGGAGCACGGGCTCTAGGTGTGCGGGCTTCAATAGTTGTGGCACGTGGGCTCAGTAGTTGTGGCTAGCAGGCTCTAGAGTGCAGGCTCAGTAGTTGTGGTGCACGGACTTAGTTGCTCCGCGGCATGTGAGATCTTCCCGGACCAGGGATGGAATCTGTGTCCCCTGCATTGGCAGGTGGATTCTTAACCAGTGCACCACCAGGGAAGTCCCTGTACCACCTTTTTTTTCTCTTTCCATCCCTCACCTGTCTTTTCCTGTGAACTGGATGGGGCTGGAGGTGGTGGCTGTGCCTGGTAGCATCCGTTCCACATTGGTATCTGTGTTTACCATTTGTTTACTTCTGGCTTCTCTTTTCCTACTCAGACATTTCAGAACAGCTGGTCTAGTGTATATTTTCCACTTGCTCCTTATTCCTGTACAACTTCATCTTCATTTGATTGCTAAATTGGCTTTCAGCTTCTGTGGTAAATAGTATTTTAGAGGATTTTCCTAAAACTCGAAGTGGAATACTGTTTGATTCAGTTGTGCATTTGAAAACGTTTTGTCATTACCTGTTCTGTTTAATATGCTACCTCGTTTTCTATAAAAGTTTCTTCTTTGGTGAAAGGAGTCTTAGTGTCTGATTCCTTGATTCCCACACAGGGAAACGTTGTGGATCACACATAAACTGTTCATTTCCGTTACTTAACTCGGGAGTTTCTAAGTGTTTCACAGTTTAAGTGTTTAATGAGATCTGGCATTATCAAAGCAGTTCAGTAAAAGGTTCTCAGCATTGGCTACAGGATAGTATTACTAGGGAGGGTGTCACTTAGAACATTTTTCTGTAACTTTTTTCAAATAATTTTGGCACGTTTGTATTAGGATTTAAAACACGAATCCCTGTCTGTCTCCATTATACATAAAATGGAAACTCTTCCTAGTCACACTAGTGAACCAGCCAGGAATAAGTTAAGGCTTAGTGTTGAGTCTGCAGGGTGAACTTGGACCTTATTATTGGACTTTTAGAAATTAAAAAAAGTGACTGTTCCAAGTCTTTTCCGCATAATGATTATAACTTTTTTTTTTTTTTTTTTTGCCGCACTGCAAGGCATGTGGGATCTCAGTTCCCCAACCAGGGATCGAACCCGCGCCCCCTGCATTGGAAGCGCGGAGTCTTAACCACTGGACCGCCAGGGAAGTCCTGGTTATAACTTTTTAAGTTCTTGTTTTCCTTTCTAGCATTCGTTCTGAAATAAATTCTCAGTTTACAAGAACTTTAGCCGAGTCTCTTCCTGTCATGTGTTCTCATTCTTTGTTATAATACAGAATTCCAGAACATTGCATTGGTGTGGTAGACACAATACAAATGAGTTGAAATTGGCGCACTAACAACTTAGATATGCCTTTAAAAGGTCAGTTAACTTCCCTGTTAAATTCGTATCCTGTGACCTTACGAAACTATGATTCTAATCTGCCTTTATTTTACATTTTCTTTTGGTTGATCTAAATAAATGTTCCATATCCACTGCCACAGAAGTGCACTAAATCAAGTACAGAAATGGAATATGCTTGACATTTATATTTTCAGCTTAATAGGAACAAATCAGGAAATTACATATTAATTAATTAAGCTTAGGAAATTACGTATCTTGGTTATTAACCATTTGTAGTTCATCTACAGATGTTTTATTGTTGTTAGATTTTGTTACTCTCTGAGATGCTAGAGCTTTAAAGGACTGGGCAGGAGATTTTACCCTGTACCTATTTTTTCCTGTATTCTATCTGAAGTAGGTGTAATTCATTTTCTTAGGAACTCATCTTCGAGGCTTGGAAACCACAGCCACTTATGACCCTGAAACCCAGGAGTTCATTCTTAATAGTCCTACTGTGACCTCCATCAAGTGGTGGCCTGGTGGGCGTAAGTGAATTTTTTAACAGTTATTGGATGTTTTAAGATTTATTATAACGTGTTCAGAATGTAGAGCTTATATGAGAATATAATTTTGAAATATAGAAAAAGCTTCTTAGAGCTTAAACTATTCTAAGATATTTCACATTCTCTTGTGTTGCATGTTACAGATATTTATATGTTTTACAAAGCGCAGAAAGGGCAGCTATCTTACTCTGCTTTTCATGGTTTTTCATTTAAATATTCTCGTGTGTTAGCATAGTTTCCATAGTCATCATTTAAAGTAATTTAGTTTTCCCTGTTTGGTTAGTCATTTCCATACTGGAAAGCATTTGAGTTGTTTTCAAATTTTTATTATAAATAGCTTTGACATGAAATTTATTTAATATCGTCTTCCATTCTGAGTTATTGTTTTAGGATATATATTTCAGATGAGATTAGTGGTTGAAGGATTTTATTATTCACGTTATATATTTTAATATGGAATGTTACGTTTTGATAGGAAAAAAACTGGCATGCAAAAAAAGAAATATTTCTGGATGCGCTAACCAAAAATCTCTTAAAGCAGCTGTATCCCATAGTACTTTCTGCAATGATGGAATATTCTCTGTCTTTGCTGTTCAGTATGGTAGCTACTAGCCACTTTCAGCTTTTGAGCACTTGAAATGTAACTAGCTGACCTGAGGGACTGAATCTTTTATTTTATTTAATTATAATTAATTTAAATGTAAACAGCCACGTGTGGCTAGTGGCTACTGTTTTGGAAAGCCCTGCCTTAAGGGAGAAAAAGGATGTAATTTAAAGTAATGTTCTAGAATTATCCTAAAAATTTATTTATGTAAATGAATGAAAAATAAGTAGAAAAGCCTACTTTTTAAAAATGCTATCAAATTAACATGCTGTACACTTTAAACTTAGACAACGTTATATGTCAATTATATCTCAATTAAAAATGTGTTTATATATATTTAAAAAATGAAGGATTGCTTTGCCAAAATTCAATGAATTTTAACAACTATCAGCTTAACTGGATTTCCTCCTGAAAACTAGACATGACACTGTCATAAGAAAAGCTCTCTGGGCACACTTTATTGATGGAATCTAGTGTTATATTTAACATAGGCTTTTTTTCCCCCTCTTTTGTTTCTATGAAAATGTAAAAATGTTTGCTCACTTCCCTCTCTTGTTCTCTTTGATGTTGCAGTTGGAAAGACTTCAAATCATGCGATAGTACTCGCCCAACTCATCACGCAGGGGAAATGCTATGGATTACATGCCTTCATTGTACCTATTCGTGAACTTGGGACGCATAAGCCTTTACCAGGTTAGAACTGTTCATCTGATGTTGAGGTGAAAATTAAACCAATCAGTTTCTTCTGCAAACAGTATAATACATAACTAAAGAAGAGGAGGGAAGCCAGGAATCCCAGAACATAAACACCTTGTGACTTTCATCTGCGGTAGGTATTACTGTTGGAGACATTGGCCCCAAATTTGGCTATGATGAGATGGATAACGGCTACCTGAAGATGGACAATTATCGCATTCCCAGGGAAAACATGCTGATGAAGCACGCTCAGGTATATTTAGACAGAAAATAGGAGGAGAGGTATCAAACGGGGATTTCAGTGGCTGTTGATAATCACGGGGTTAGAAGGATCTGTTCTTTTAGAAGGTACTAACAGATTTTTACTTCTGAAGCTGCTTTTATTATGACCATGAAATCAAAAGCAGTTGGCAGGTATGAAGAGCATGTTTTGTTTTGCAAAACCAGTGGGGCTCAAACTTTAGCATGCATTAGAATCACCTGGAGGGCTGGCTAAAACCTAGAGTGCTTGGCCCCCAGAGTTTCTGATTTAGGAGGTCAGGGTGGGGACTGAGCATCAGGTGATGCTGATGCTGCCTTTCTGGGGACCACACTTGGAGAACGACTTGCCTAAACTGCCACTTGGTTTTAACAGAGGGAAGCGTCCATCTCATGTTCTTTTTCCAGGTGAAGCCTGATGGCACATACGTGAAACCCCTGAGTAACAAGCTGACCTACGGGACCATGGTGTTTATCAGGTCCTTCCTTGTGGGAGAATCCGCTCGGTGTCTGTCTAAGGCATGCACCATTGCCATCCGCTACAGTGCCGTGAGGCATCAGTCTGAAATCAAGCCAGGGTAAGGGTGGAGTCTGAGATGAGCTTGGTACTGAAGACCTGGCTTGGACCCCATCCAAATATCAAAATTCCCAAATGTGTTGTGGAGAAAGTGCATTTGCTGTAAAATTAGCTAGGATGGCAGTGTACTGAGTCTGAGAACCTAGACTTCCCTTAAGTGGAAAGTTGAGAATAACCACCTAATTATTACTTTTAACCTTCTAAGAAAAACAGTAATATTATTTGAGCTTTATAAATGAAATGTTGAAAACACTGAAGGTGGTGTGAAGATTCTAGTTGCTACTAACAGTTACAAATCGAGTATAGTGAAAGTGACATTAAACTTGATTCTCTGTTGTGTTCGTGGACATGGTTTATCCTTACAACTGCCTATTACTTGGGCATGACTCTGATAAACTTTTTACTCTTAAAGAAGGAATAAAGAAATTGATAAGAGCAGACCTGCTTAGACTTCAAATATTTAACTCAGTGCATTGGGTCTCCTCAAATTGTGGTCAGAATATAGTTTATTCAGCCATCTAGACCCCTTTAACGTTGTCTTCCTCCTGTGAAGTTAATGAACTTTGGTTCCGGAAGTTGCCATAAGATACAATTTTCTTAGATTGGAAAGACTAAGAAAAATATGAAAGTCAGCTAGAAAATCCTGTCCAACTAAGGCAGCTCATCAAGGTGGTTAAGGACGTGGTCTTCTGTAGCCAGATACCCTAGATTTAAATCAAGGATCTGCCACTTATTAGCTCTCTACCCTGGGTAGGTTCTTAACCTCTCATTTTCTCCATCTGTAAAATGGGGGTAATAAAAGTTAACCTCACAGGATCTTTATAAGGATTCGATAAATTAGTCTTTCAAAGTGCTTAGACCAGAACCTGGCACATAGTAAGCTCTTTGTAGGCCTTTAATTTTTTCTCCCCTTTTTTTATATGCTTTAGTGAACCAGAACCACAGATTTTGGATTATCAAACCCAGCAGTATAAACTCTTTCCCCTCCTGGCCACTGCCTATGCCTTCCAGTTTGTAGGCGCATACATGAAAGAGACCTATCATCGGATTAATGAAGACATCAGCCAAGGGGACCTGAGTGAGCTGCCTGAGGTCTGCATCATGTCTTGTTCCCTTGTGGGCACCCTTCTAGTTCATATTTGCCTATTGGATCATGTCCAGAGAAAATTAAACATTGGGATGTCTTGAAAAGAATCCATATTTTCTCAAAATATAGAGAAAATTTTCTAATTGAGAGTGGATCAAAGGTGAAGATGCGTGGGTTTGTTTTTAAGTTTCAGAATTACTGTACCATGTTGGTCATTTATTAATCAGAGGAACTTAAGTGGTGCCATTTTTGCCAAGTAAAACAGTTCAGAAGGGAATGTGGGAATGTTACTGGTTCAGGCCAATCAGATGAGCATGCTTTTCAGTTTACATGGCATAGCAAGTGATTTTGTTTGGTTTTTGTTTGGTTGTTTTGTTTTGTTTTGTTTTGTTTTGTTTTGTTTTGGCTACGCCACGTGGCTTGTGGGATCTTAGTTCCCTGACCAGGAACCCAGGTCCCTGGCAGTGAAAGCGTGGAGTCCTAACCACTGGACCGCCAGGGACGTCCCTGCCAAGTGATTTTGAAAGTGACAAGTGCTGTTAAGTGAGGCTAAGTGTGTCTCATTGGAATGCGGGCTGTCCACCACAGATGTTCTGATGGCCTGTGCTTCCCCCTTCAGCTTCACGCCCTCACTGCCGGGCTGAAGGCTTTCACGTCCTGGACGACTAACACTGGTATTGAAGCATGTCGGATGGCTTGTGGCGGGCATGGCTATTCTCACTGCAGTGGACTTCCAAATATTTATGTCAATTTTACCCCAACCTGCACCTTCGAGGGAGAAAACACTGTCATGATGCTACAGACGGCCCGGTGAGAATCTAATTCATGATTTCTCATATGTGTTCTCAAGAATGTTCGAGTCCTTTCCATTCTTATTCCCATGTTTTCTCTTCTCATTATATTTGTTCCAGAAAGATGTCATTTTTGCCTTCCATCCTGACCCACGGTTTTTTCTTGGGGTCAGGCTAGTATGAAACAGTTGTCCCACAGCTTAAAGTCATTTCAGGAGTTCGTTTTATTTCTGTTTCATGAGAAGCATAGTTGCTGAAAGCATGTGTCCTGGTGACTTTCAGGTTCCTGATGAAAAGTTATGACCAGGTGCACTCAGGCAAGTTGGTGTGTGGCATGGTGTCCTACTTGAATGACCTGCCCAGCCAGCACATCCAGCCACAGCAGGTGGCCGTCTGGCCAACCGTGGTGGATATCAACAGCCCTGACAGCCTGACAGAAGCGTACAAGCTTCGTGCGGCCAGGTGAGTACACCCTCAAGAGCTGGGACAGGGCCACGGGGGCCTCTGTGGCCAGGGGCTTGATGGGAGAGGCGGGAGGCACAAGTCCTAGCGATCACTTCCTTGAGCTCCAGTTTTCTAGTTCTTTTCTTTTTTTAACAGATTAGTAGAAATTGCTGCGAAAAACCTTCAAACTGAAGTGATTCACAGAAAAAGCAAGGAGGTAGCATGGAACCTAACTTCCGTTGACCTCGTTCAAGCAAGTGAGGTCAGCGATGGTCCTCTCTCCCCCTCCCCTTCTCCGTCCTTCACCACCCGCCTCATTTTCTTAGTGCAGAAACTGTATCACTGTTGAGTCTTTTTCAAAGGTTCTTGCACTCTGGTGTTTTCTTTTTTTCTAGGCACATTGCCACTATGTGGCAGTTAAGCTCTTTTCAGAAAAACTCCTCCAAATTCAAGAGAAATCCATCCAAGCCGTCTTAAGGAATTTGTGTCTCTTGTATTGTCTGTATGGAATCAGTCGGAACGCAGGGGATTTTCTTCAGGTATTTTCTAAGTTTAAGTCCTTTTATTAATGTATTTCTTAATTTTTTATAGAGAAATAATTGTGGTTTACTTCGTGGTTGTATGTGTATATATACACATATGAATATATTTATACGTACCTATGCAATATCTCTGTTTGCTTGCTTGTTTCTTTTAGGGGAACATCATGACAGAGTCTCAAATCACCCAAGTGAACGAGCGCGTAAAGGAGTTACTGACTGTGATTCGCCCTGACGCTGTTGCTCTGGTTGATGCATTTGATTTTCAGGATGTGACACTGGGCTCTGTGCTTGGCCGCTATGATGGGAATGTGTACGAAAACTTGTTTGAATGGGCCAAGAAATCCCCACTGAACAACACAGAGGTAAAAAAAAAAAAAAAAAAAGTGTCTTTTCACCTTTTGAAATTGTTCATTTAAATATTAAGGCAGGAAAGGCCTCTGAGTGATCATCTGTGAAAGCTTTGAAAGCTCTCATGGCCACTTCGGACAGTCTCTTTATTTGAGCAGCAGGTTCTGAAGGGAACAAGGTCTTCCTGCAGTGTGCAGGTTTTTAGTTTTCCTCAACTATTTAGCAACAATTGAAAAATTTCAAATGTATACACAAATAGCATACTCCAGTGCATCTCCCCTGTACCCTTTGTCATGTTTCAGCAACTGTCTGCTCATGGCCAGTTGCATTTCATCTGAACCTCCCAGCTAAGAATTATTTTGAAGCAAACCCGAGATATCAGATAATTTTATTCATAGATATTTCAGTATGTATCTCTAAAAGATAAGGACTCTTCTTAAAAAACATAAACACAATGCCATTCTCACACCTAGACAAATTAACAGTAATTCTTTAATATCATGAACTACTACCCAGTCAGTGTCCAGATTTCCCCAGTTAGCTCAATTCTTCTTTTCTCCCCACTTCAGATTTTTTTGAATCAGGATCCAAATAAGGTTCAGATAATTTCTTGATTAAAAGTATGCTATTTTATTTTATTTTACTAATATATTTATTTATTTTTGGCTGTGTTGGGTCTTTGCTGCTGCGCGCAGGCTTTCTCTAGTTGCGGCGAGCAGGGTCTCCTCTTCATTGCAGTACGTGGGCTTCTCGCTGCGGTGGCTTCTCTTTTTGCGGAGCATGGGCTCTAGGCACACAGGCTTCAGTAGTTGTGGCTCGCGGGCTCTAGAGCGCAGGCTCAGTAGTTGTGGTGCATGGGCTTGGTTGCTCTGCGGCATGTGGGATCTTCCCAGACCAGGGCTTGAACCCGTGTCCCCTGCATTGGCAGGCGGATTCTTAGCCAGTGCGCCACCAGGGAAGTCCAGGTATGCTATTTTAAATTGCAAACTCCGTATCAGTAATTTTTTCTCTCCCTTCCCTGCAGGTCCATGAATCTTACTACAAGCACCTAAAGTCACTGCAGTCCAAGCTCTGAAGTGTCTTGAGGACAAGTTCAATCTCCCGAAAGTAACTGTACTCTACTCCCCTTATACCTGTCACACAAATTCATGTGGAATCTGTATCAAATTTAGAAAAGCTAGAGCGAATGATAAATTGACCCTTTTCTCTTTTTATAAATGAAAAAAAAAAAGAACAGATTTGGGATTAAAGGAAAAAAACAGATGTGTTTTACAAGTGCAATTAACGCTGAAAGAGACCTGTTAAGCATTCAGAAAAAGCTTTAAGAAATGCCGTGTGACTTCCATCTGTAATGCTGCTGATCCCAGGAGGCCAGGACTTTTGATAATTCGTAGAATTTAACTACTAAGTAGTTAATTATTTTCACATCTCAATTGCTAATCACTGGATATGCAAGTGTTTTTAAGCAAAGGTATTTTTTAAGTGGGGGTAGAACCCTTCCAAGCTTTCCTGCTAATTGTCCTACCACTCCTGCCGTGGGCGCTGGTTAGAAAGCAGGACTGAAGAAGAGGGATTGGGGAAAGAATCTAATCAGGAAACTTGGTGTGTGTGTGTGTGTGTGTGTGTGTGTGTGTGTGTGTGTGTGTGTG
>NW_021703786.1:29954991-29962779 GCF_005190385.1 Monodon monoceros
GTGTGTGTGTGTGTGTGTGTGTGTGTGTGTGTGTGTGTGTGTGTGTGCGTGTGTGTGTGTGTGTGTGTGTGTGTGTGTGTGTGTGTGTGTGTGTGTTTGATACATTGGCATATTTCCTGCCTGCCCTCCTTTGCTGGTGTATAGTTCCTGTCTACCTGTTCACGGTAGCACTTTTCTAACACAAGGATTTCTTCAGCACAGGCCACTGCGGGTCACTGCCCCGTGTGATTAGAAACTGATCTTCCACTGGAGGGTTTCCCTAAATTGCTGCTCTCGTAGCAGTACAACTCCCTTCGCCCCGGCTCCTTGGGAAGGGGTAGCAGCAAAGTTATCTCTACATATAACTTTTGGCAACTGATGGGACCTCCAAATCTTGATCTCCCTCTCTCTCTCTCTCCCTCTCTCTCCCTCTCCTGGGAGAGATGCAAAAAGAAGGAGAAAAAGAGAGTCACATTTCCTTCTTAGTAGAATAAGGGCAGGAAGAGCTATCAGTTATGGTTACCATAACTTTGGTGACCATATTAACTAACTTTTCTGGAACAATCCAGATTCCTTCTATTCTGTCACTTTGGTGCAAGCTGTTAAAATGCTCGGTGGTTACAGTGTCTGGCCTCACAAAAATGAAAGCACCACTCGCCGCCTCTTACACCCAGGAGTCGCACAGAAAGATCCTTTGACAAACCACGTGTTCTGATTTTTGGATCAGAAAATATAATCATTGAAACTGTGGCTAAAGGATAAATGGAAGTTCCATAGAAAATCCGTTTCTTATTGTATATCTGGCATTATTTTCAGTATGTTTCTGGGAGCTTTTTCTGACTTGCTAAACAGCTGAAATCTAATTTATACAATCATTCTATATTTAAAGGCTAAACATGTATCTCTTAATGAATTTTTTCTTAAAATCAGTGTAAAACAAGTCACTTGATTTTTTGTTTTTGTTATAACTCTTTGTGACATCTGCCTCATGAAACCAGTTGTTCTAACGTCAGTCTTGAGAATGTAGTATGTAATTCAGTGGAAATGTAGTTCCTGTCTTGGGACCTGCCATAAAATCTATCCCAATGGAACGGGTAATAGGAGATAAGGTCCAGCAGAAGAAATACTGTCAGTTGACACAAGCCGTAATCTTTCCACCAGGAGCACTGATTGGTCATTGTGTTAAGACTGAAGTGAAAAAGCACTGTGTTCATCTCATTTGGGTGTATCTTTGACTAGATCAGATTCTGGGAAATAACAGAGAGTAAATTCAAATTCCTTAATGTTGACCTGTTAAATGTAGAATAGTTTCCAAATAGGGGTTAAAAATCTTATTCACAGAGGGATATCCACAGTCAGGATCTAAGGGCGTTTGAGATGACACCCACCCAATCCAGCTGCATAGGCCTGGGATCTAAGCAGGTTGGAACAGGTGGTGGACTCCACAGAGCCACCTTCAGTCCAGCACCTTGAGTCGCATTTAAACACAATCTGAGATTGACCATATTTTTATGAACATTGGAATGTTTTGTCTTGAACTTTGTCCTCTGTAATTAAAGAATAAAGATACCGTAAAACCTCACTAATTTGTTACTATCAAGATGGAAAGAACGTGCCACATAACTAAACATAAGTTTAAATTATGAAGAATTTTAAGATGCAGGTGTAGGTAACAGTAAACAAAAAAAAGGAAGGAGTGAGAACTGCCTAAGCAGATAAGGCTGAATGGGCTGTGATGCTGTCATTGCAGAGTATCTGAGTGCTCTGTCCATGCAGGAATACAGGTTTCTTGGCTGCTCGTAAGGAAGCAGCAGACCCAGCCTGCTGTCCCTTAGAAGCCAGACTTTGCCACAGATAAGTTTGGTTCTGTTGGGTTCTTTTATGAGCCGTTTTCACAAAGAGTACAGATAAATTTCAACCTAATCTCCAAAATGATGATAAATCTCAGTAGAATTAATGAGATTTTTCTGTTAGATGATACTTATATAAGCCTTTGAAGTTTCATAGAGGTTTTTGCTATTTGTAATGGATGAAGGTTGATACTTCCTCACGTATTTGGAGTTCTACTTCATGCTCTACTCAGTAGATACCGAGGTGTACTTAAGTGTTTGGATATTAGTGACCTCAAAGCACAGTTGGCCCCAAAGCCTTTGGGGGCCTTCACGTTCCTGTCTTCAGAACATATTACTGCTAAGTAGCAGCTTGTCTTCAGAACATTCACTTAATTGCAACATTAACCACATTCAGGTACTTTCTGAGAACTCACTGCTTGTAATTTCAGATGCCATATACCTAGGGGTGTTTAACAGTTCCTAAAGTTACCAATGTTAGATCTTAATTCTTGGATTCTCGTCAGTGCAGGGCATGGTCGGGGAAATAGATTCAGATTCATCATCCTCGAGTCCTCTGGGGAACAAAAATTCCGTAGACGATGGACTGTTGGTCAAAGTTCCTCCTACCCCTTTCTGAGTTTTTTCCATCCATCCTAGTAGAAAGGGAGAGGATTAGATGCAGATGGCCTGTAACACCCACTAATCTTTTTATACATGTGGAAGGAGTTATAGCTTTTCTTCAAGCAGTAGCTCTGCTGCAGCTGGAGAGAGGACCAGTGCCAGGAGAATGATGATTCTGCTTGAGAGAAGAGTTTTTTTGAGTCTCCTCAGATAAAGGTTTTGATCATTTTCATGGAATAACAAAGAGATCATCTCAGCTAATTGAATATTTACTGATCCATTCCTGGAGGATTAGACCAAGTCATTGTAAATGACGAAAATGTATTTTCATTTTAAAATATTGGTGGAGTTTTGCTTATAGTTGTCCAAACTAAAACTTTCAGTACCTATTTTTGTGGTCCATGATAGTAAACTTAGAAACATAAGGAAATTTTAGAGTTACTGGATGTTAGCTGTTGCAGACCTGCAAATTCCTAGATTTGAAGGGATTTTTGTTTGATTTTGATTTTGCCTTAAATTTAAGTGAGCCACTGATTATCTCTGGAAGATCACGGAAAATTGGGAGGGATTTTAAGAATTCCAAACCAGGGACTTCCCTGGTGGCACAGTGGTTAAGAATTCGCCTGCCAGTGCAGGGGACATGGGTTCAAGCCCTGGTCCTGGAAGACACCACATGCCGCGGAGCAACTAAGCCCGTGCACCACAACTACTGAGCCTGCGCTCTAGAGCCCGCGAGCCACAACTGCTGAAGCCCGCACACCTAGAGCCCATGCTCCGCAACAACAGAAGCCACCACAATGAGAAGCCCACGCACCGCAACGAAGAGTAGCCCCCGCTTGCCGCAACTAGAGAATGACGGCGCACAGCAACAAAGACCCAATACAGCCAAAAATAACTGAAAAATAATAATAAATTTTTTAATTTATAAAAAGAATTCTGAACCAAAATAAATTGTTTTGCCACATTACTGTCAACTGTTTCACAGATGAGGTAACAAATATGTGATCTTACGCATAATATTCCAACTGATGATTGCTACTTTGTAAACACCATTTTATTTCCAATTGCTGTGGATTTGAGGAAATGACTTGTATCTTTTGGAATGTGTAATTACTTTGCTACCTTTTTCCCCTTTAACTGTTGTGGTTTGAGTTTGGTTCCTAGCTGACGAGATGCATTTAGCATGTATTGTTACCCATCCCTGGCAGGACGTGTCAGTGAGGGTGGGGGTACCAAGGAAGCGCGGGGGGTCCAAAGCGTGAGAATCATGGTTGGACAGCAGTGACCCACCAGCTTTGCTGGGCCTGCGAATAAGCCAAACCACTAACCTCTCCTTCTTTTGTAAAACTGAAAAACCCTTAATAAAATCTGTAATCAACACAAAAAGTGTCTTTATTAGGTGATGGTGTTGGGTTTCATTCTGGCTTCCCAGCTTTGAGTTTCATAATTGAACAGGAAGGTCACAGCTACTTTCCTAAGCTTTGGGGTGTGGAATAAATGCAGATTTATAGTTTCACCACGTCCGTCTTCCACTCTTGACACATTTCTCACGCCCTCCACCTCTCCGCAAGTCAGCGCTCAGAAGAGAGATGGAAAAAATTGATTTCCGTGCGCAAGGGGGATGCTAGTTCCCCGACCAGGGATCGAACCCATGCCCCCTGCAGTGGAAGCGCAGAGTCCTAACCACTGGACCCCCAGGGAAGTCCCTGGAAGTGTTCGGTCGTGGAGCCCAGGCCCCCGGCAGTTCCCCAAGGAAACCGGGAGGAAGAAGCTCACCGGCCTTGGATCCCGGTAGCGACCGCTTCGCAAAGGAGCGTTCAGGCAGCTCCTAGCAACGCGTCAAGCCGCAAACAAGAGGCCGGGCGCCAACTAACGGCCGCGGCGAGCCACCCTGGGAAATGTAGTTCATCTCGGTGCCCCAGGTTCCCTTGGCTCTGGCAGGTGAGCGGGCCTAGGACTACAACCTCCAGAATGCTTCGCGCCTTGCCTTGCTTCCGGAGGCCGGGCGACTGAGAGATTGGCGATCTAGAGGCTCCGAAGCGGGAGGCCTGATTGAGCTGGGCTCGAGTGGAGCCTGGAGCAGCGGATATGTCTGGGACACGTCCAAGCGGCTGCGCCTCCAAGGGGAATGGCGCGTAACGGGGGGGATTTCAGGGGCTGGAAGGATCGTAGGTTGCGCTCGGGATCGAGACGGGCTGGGCGCGCGGAGGGGGGTGGTGCATGGAGGGGCGGGGAGTCTCGAGACCGAGGGGGTGATTCCGGGAGGGCGCTAACTAAGGGGCGCCCTCGGGATCTTAAAACGCCTGGCACGAAGTTGGCTGAGCAGATGCAATGACGCGATGGTCTTTGTGGCCCCGAGGCCTTTGTAATGCTCCCTTAGAAATTCCCACGGTCTGGGAGGCTGGGAGAGCATCGCTAGGAGATGGCAGACGCCCCTGGATGTGATAAGAGACAAAACGTGTTGAGACTTGTAGGCCGTGAACATTGCCTTACTGAGAAAGAGAAACACAACCATTCAGAGTGGCCCCTATACAGTAACCTCACATAAACTTTGCATTCTAATAACAGGACAGGCCGACACCAGAGAACTAGAGAGGCCCACCTCCCACTCCTTTCTTCCAAGCTGTGCCAAAGGTCAGTTTTGGCAACGTTGAGGAGGAGGTGGGAGAGAATGATAATTCTGGGGAAAACAGTTCTCTATTAATGGAGTGAGTCGGATTTACAGTTAGTGTGAAGGGAAATTTTTCCACCGACAGTGAAAATGCTATCAAGGAGTAACCAGCATTTGCAGCCGCTCTTTGCTCTGAACGCTGCCAGGAAAGTAGTCAGGGTGTTGCCTGGGAAGGTGTATTGGCCTTAGTGCTAGGCACCCACCTCCTTTCTGAGATGGGTACCTGCCATTTTCCGCATTCTCTTTCAGAGTAAGGGATGAGGACCACTGCACTTTTTTCGAATAATCTCCAGGCCTCGAAAAGTTACCAGGGGGACTTCCCTGGTGGTCCAGAGGCTAAGGCTCTGCGCTTCCGATGGAGGGGGCCTGGGTTCGATCCCTGGTCAGGGAACTAGATCCCACATACCGCAACTAAGAGTTCCCACATGCTGCAACTAAGACCCGGTGCAGCCAGATAAATAAATATTGAAAAGAAGAGAAGAAAAGAGAAGAGTTACCCAGAACACTTCGCTTCTCATCTGAATTGCTCACCCTACAAGGAATTTTTAAATTTATTTTTGGCTGCGTTGGGTCTTCGTTGCTGCATGCGGGCTTTCTCTAGTTGCGGCGAGCGGGGGCTACTCTTCGTTGCGGTGCGCGGGCTTCTCATTGCGGTGGCTTTTCTTGTGGAGCACGGGCTCTAGGTGCATGGGCTTCAGTAGTTGTGGCACGCGGGCTCAGTAGTTGTGGCTCGGAGGTTCTAGAGCGCAGGCTCAGTAGTTGTGGCTCACAGGCTTAGTTGCCCCACGGCATGTGGGATTTTCCCGGACCAGGGCTCGAACCCGTGTCCCCTGCATTGGCAGGTGGATTCTTAACCACTGCGCCACCAGGGAAGCCCTACAAGGAATTTTTCATTGATGGAAATGTTTTGATCTCTTGAATGGGTAAAGTGAGAGAAGGCTTGATCAACCTTGGACTCAACCACTGTTAAATCCAAATAATTTTTAAGCAGCCACTTTAATTTTCTTCATTAGGGAGGATGAGCCTGATGGGCAGAGTTCAAATGAGCTGGACAGCGCTGTGAAGGAGCTGCAGGCAGCCCCCAGAGCCTTGAGATGGTAGGCAGAATGCAGAGTAGGTGTGTGGAAATGGGAGCCTGCCCTCACCCCTACTCCCACCTCTAAGATCTTAACTGCATGAAGTACTTTGGGGGCTGGGTGGCCCCAAAGAAGAGTGATGGTTAGGAGCATTGATATCAAACTTATTAATGGGACTTCCCTGGCGGTCCAGTGGTTAAGACTCCACGCTTCCAATGCAGGGGGCGTGGGTTTGATCCCTGGTCCAGGGAACTAAGATCCTGCGTGTCATGTGACACGGCCGGAAAAAAAAAAAAAAAACTTCTTATTAAACAGTAAGCAAGCATCTTTTTTGAGCCTCTGAATGTTCATCTGAAAGCATCCTTACATGTCTGTCACTTATCCTGAAGAGTCAGGACATGGAATAGAGGAAAACTTTACATCCTGGCTGGCTGGGAGGGTTTGCGTGTGGCGTCTGGAAATCTGAGGGAAAAGGAGAGACTTCTGCCCACCGGATGGCACCCACAGTGGTGTCCACTGCTGGTTAGTGGGGGCCCTTTTCATGCTCTGAATGAGTCTATTCTCAAAACTCAGAAAACCATAAAGGGCCTCTGTCTATAAATGCCATTGGTGCACCTTTTCCTCTGGTGACTTGGCAAAAGGCAAAACAGTTCATTCTGCATTGTTGGTTTCAGTACACGTTCACTGTCTCATCTTGTTAATGTGATTTGTTTTTCCCATTTTAGGCACCAAAAACCAAGAAGGGATTGAAAGGTGAGTGGAGATGGAACACCACCCTTACGCCAAAAATAATTCCCCCACTTTGGGTCCACACATAACTTAGACGTGTCTGTCTGAATGTTCTCAGTGTGAGTCTTGCTGATTTCCCCATAATCCCATAGGCAGCTTTGGTTTTCCTAGGGAATTCCTTATGCTGCCTCATTGGCCCTTGGAGTAATTCAGAAATAAACAACAGATGGAACTTGGGGGACAAAAATCCTTCTTGTTGAAGTATTTGTATCTAGAAGTATACCGTTGGGGTTAAGGGTGGTAAAGGCACTTGAGCTTGAGCTGAGAACTAATTCGGTACTCACACCTGGGTTTCCCCTACATGCTGCATCGGAAGGTGGCCAAGGTGGTGTGTCTTCAAACCAGCTTGGCAGGGGCGGGCGCTCAGCCGGAAGGGGACAAGGAGACTGTTGGTATGAAAGAAGCTTGTATATGTGCCTAGAAATCCTGAACGCTTTTCCCAAAGAAGCATCTGGGCTTTGTTCAGAGTCTGGAAGACTGGCTTGTTGGCCAGTGTGTCATGTAGCATGTAGGTTCTACTGAAAAATCTTCACCATCATCCTTTGAGAAAGTTATTTTCAAATTCCACCCTGGGGTCTTTCAACAAAGCATTGTGACTTGTTGCCAGGAGTTAGAAAACATCTCATGGCCAGTGAAGAGAGAGCCAAGCCTAAGTCCCAACCTCTGAGGGCTCTGAGGTCCCGGATGAGGTCGCAAGACATGAGGCCCTAAGGACCATTCTTTCCTCCTGAAGTCACAGTGGCCCCTTTTCTGTTCCAGGTTCCATCGATGATGTCCTTGGTGACCTCCTGGGAGATGAGAGTAAGTGCCCCTTTGCTGG
>NW_021703786.1:29962789-30028465 GCF_005190385.1 Monodon monoceros
GTCCTTGGTGACCTCCTGGGAGATGAGAGTAAGTGCCCCTTTGCTGGAATCCCCTGATTTAGGCTTGCTCTTTTTTTTTTTTGAATTGAGATAAAATCCACATAAAGTTCACTTTTTTTTAAAATTAATTTATTTTTGGCTGCGTTTGGTCTTCGTTGCAGCGCACGTGCTTCTCATTGCCGTGGCTTGTCTTTGCTAACAGAGCACGGGCTCTAGGTGTGCGGGCTTCAGTAGCTGTGGCACATGGGCTCAGTAGTTGTGGCTCGCAGGCTCTAGAGCACAGGCTCAGTAGTTGTAGCGCACAGGCTTTGTTGCTCCGTGGCATGTGGGGTCTTCCCGGAGCAGGGCTCAAACCCTAGTCCCCTGCATTGGCAGGCGGATTCTTAACCACTGCACCACCAGGGAAGCCCAAAGTTCACTCTTTTAAAGCGTACAATTCAGTGACATTTAGTATATTCACAGAGTTGTGCAACCATCACCACAGTCGAATTCCAGAACTTTTTCATCACCCCATGAAGAAACTCCATACCATTAGTGTCACTCCTCATTCTCCCCTCCCCCACCCCTAGGCAACCACTTATTGAACTTTCTTTCTCTATGGATTTGCCTAGTCTGGACATTTTACGTGAAATGGAATCATACAGTGTGAGGCTTTTGCATTTGGCTTCTTTCACTTTCCATAATGTTTTTGAGGTCTGTCCGCATTGTAGCATTCCTCTCTTCATTCCTTTCCACGGCTGGACAGTACTATTCCATTGTATGATACATCTCCTCGTTCTGTTTGGTCATTCGTCAGTTGATAGACATTTGGGTGGCTTCCACATTTTGGCTAGGCTATTATGAATAATGCTGTTATGAACCTCCAGGTACAAGTTTTTGTGTGGGCATATGTGTTCAGTTCTTTTGGGTGTGGATTTAGGAGTTGAATTACTGGGGTATATGGTAACGCTACGTTTAACTTTTTGAGGACCCGCCAAACTATTTTCCACAGCGCCTGTATCATTTTACATTCCCACCAGCAGTGTAAGAGGTTTCCAGTTTCTCCACATCCTTGCCAATACTTGTTATTTTCATTTTGATTATAGCCATCTTAGTGGGTGAAAAGTTGCATCTCGTGATTTCCATGGGCATTTCTCTAATGACTAATGTTGCTGAACATGTTTTCATGTGTTTCCTGGCTGTTTATATCTTTGGAGAAAGGTCTATTCGGATCTTTGCCCAGTTTTCTTTTTTTTTAATTTTTATAAATTTATTTTATTTATTTTTGGCTGCGTTGGGTCTTCGTTGCTGGGCGCAGGCTTTTCTCTGATTGCAGTGAGCGGGGGCTACTCTTCATTGCGGTGCGCGGGCTTCTCATTGCGGTGGCTTCTCTTTGTTGTGGAGCACGGGCTCTAGGCGCAGGGGCTTCAGTAGTTGCGGCACGCAGGCTTAGTTGCTCCACAGCATGTGGGATCTTCCTGGACCAGGGCTCGAACCCGTGTCCCCTGCATTGGCAGGCGGATTCTTAACCACTGCGCTACCAGGGAAGCCCAGCCCAGTTTTTAAATTGGGTTATTTATCTTTTTATTGTTGAGTTGTATGAGTTCCTTCTATATTCTGGACATTAGTCCCTTACCCTGTGTGTCTGTGTCTGCTGCACGGAGAAGCAGGGCTTCGGGGTCATGCACAGCTCACCAGGGACAACAAGGCCGAGGTTCCCCGCACCTGGTCCATAAGAACCCACAAAGCACAAGCCCATGGACGATGGCAGTGCCTTGTTGTTCCTGCATTTCCATGGGGCTGCGGTGGCACGGGAGTAGCCTCTTCATTTGGCACCAGTTGGGTTGACTTCCTGCTTGGAAACATACCGCTCCCTCCCCCATTCTGGTTTTTAAGGGACCTTCCTACAGGGCCAGTTTCCTTCCTCCAAAAAGGCCCCTCTTTCAGTAGGAAGGTGTGGGAGACAGCTTGGTGGGGAACTTGCAGTCCTCTTCCCCTTGACTCCAGTTCTCTGTGACCGAATCACATCTTTTGTTTTCTTTTTTCCCAGCGACACCGCCTGAGAAGCCTGTTAAACTAGCTTCACGTGCCAGAGACGCCACAGGTGCAGCTCAGGCGCTCCCTGCCTCAAGGGCTAGAGCAAAGTGAGCACACGGGGCTGGCCTGGGCATCCAAGCCCCGTTTCAGGCCCAATGCTCCTCCCCCCCCCCCCCCCCCCCCCACCACTTTCCACTCGCTGTGGGCCCCACTTGTAGTGCCACCGCCTCCCGGTCCTCCCGTCAGCTCCTGGGCAGTGAAGGAGCCTGGAGGAGTGCGAAGAGAACTGAACTGGAGGTCGGAGGTTCTGGCTTCTAGTCCTACATCGGTTATTTCCTGTGTCAACTTGCGCAATTCCTGAACCTCTCTGAGCCTCAATTTTCTTACCATCAGAATAAGAGGATAGGCCTAGATAGGTGCCTCCCAGATTGTGTCTGTCCTCCTGAGAGTTGCGAGATAGGGAGACACTTTGTGAGCTCTCTGCCCTCCACCTTCATTTTAGCCCAAGCAGTTCTGTTTTTCTCTCTTACCTGTTGTTTTTAAAGGGCTCTACTGCTTTAAAAAAGTTTAAAAATCACTGCATTAGGTGACCTGTGAAATTCCTTTCAGCAACTCTGTTCTTCCAGAGAAGAGTCTATTCAGGTTCACTTGGACTCTTTAAGCCGCTTCTCCTTCCTTAGAATCATCTAGTGCCCGAGGGACCATTCGTGGGTGGGTGCTGACTCTGCCTCTTTGCAGGTCCCTCGTGGAAGATGATGCCTTCAGCACCAGGGCAGGCCTGGCAGGAGCTGATGCTGAGGTGAGCCTGGCGCATTCCCTGCTCCTCACTGACCCTACTTATCCCCAGAGACGGTGAGATGCGTGTTGTGCCAAGGGGCTGCCCACGGAGGTTTAGAAGTCCCTGCGAAGCCAGTTTGTTCTTCAAAGGGCTGCTGGGGCTTCCCTGGTGGCGCAGTGGTTAAGAATCCGCCCGCCAATGCAGGGGACACGGGTTCGAGCCCTGGTCTGGGAAGATCCCACATGCCGCGGAGCAACTCAGCCTGCGAGCCACAGCTACTGAGCCTGCGCTCTAGAGCCTGCGAGCCACAACTACTGAGCCCTCGTGCCACAACTACTGAGCCCATGGGCCACAACTACTGAAGCCCGCGTGCCTAAAGCCCGTGCTCTGCAGCAAGAGAAGCCACCACAATGAGAAGACTGCGTACTGCAACGAAGAGTAGCCCCCGCTCGCTGCAACTAGAGAAAGCCTGTGCACAGCAACGAAGACCCAACACAGCCATAAATAAATGAGTGAATGAATGAATGAATGAATGGCTGCTGAGTGGACCCAAGGCAGCATCCTTTTCCTTTCTACCAGTGAGATGAGCTAGAAAGTAGAGCTCCGAGCAACTGCTTTAGGCTCGATGTTGCCACTTCTAACTGTGCTTCCCATAATAAACTCCACGCTGTCCAATCACGTGGATAGAAAGTAGCCTAATTTGAGTCCTATGATGGCTGTGCACTTACTGCTGGGAGGACCGGAAAGTGGCAGTGCTTTCTGGGTGTCCACAACTGGGCAGGCTTGACTTCCTACAATACCTGAGCCCCAAGTGAGGGCAGGACCCTCCAGTTTATGCCCCCTGACCCAGCTCTGCTCCTGCCCTAACAGAAGCAAGGCAACAAGGGCCCTGAGCTTTGTTGGGCCTTGACTAACATGCCTCGTTACCTCCCATCTTGTAGGTTTCAGACATCTCCGATGCAGACCCGCAGGCTCTGCTCCAGGCCATGAAGGTAAGGAAACAGCTTGCACAATTCGGGGAGCCAGGGACACGGGGTGGGATACTATTTTGTGCCAAGCCTTCATTCTCCCTCTCATTTCTTCTTTTACAATTTGTATTTCTGAGCCCCACCTCATGCAAGAATGGCATTCATGAGCTCTTGCCCTCCCTGCCCCTCTGGGTATAAATCAGTTTTCCTGGTTTATGGAAATTCACCCACCCAGAGACACAGTCACGTCACAGGCCTCTGGGGAAATGGGGCTGCCTCCCCCGGTGAGGAAAGGGGGAGACCGTTTCCCCTAAATCTTGTTCTTTTTTTTTTTTGGCCACACTGCCCTCACCAGGGATTGAACTCGGGCCATGGCAGTGAAAGCCCAGAATCTTAACCACTGGGCCACCAGGGAATTCCCTCCTAAATCTTGTTCTTAATCTTTCTCCAGATTTCTCCTCACATCCCCTGCCAAGTCCCCTTTAGTACAGCTGTCCTCTTGTCAGATCAAGCCCCAAGCTGATCTTTGCAATGGAATTTTAAGACATAAATTCATAAGCACCATCTCATGGGGCTCGGGTGGCCTGGCTGGGGTCTAAAACGTTGAGTGGTCCTGTTTTCTCCCTCCCCTTCTGTCCAGCAGCATCCTCCCGCCTGACCTCCGCTTCATGTCCCTTCTGGTTAACCCATGCTGCCACAGGCCAGGGCTGAGCGCTTGCTTTCAGCCCTGTGGGGCCCTGAAGGGTTGGAGTCTGTTTCCTTCTTGGCTCCAGAATCAGCTTCTTTAACCTCAGTTTGAAGTTGCTCCTCCCCAAGACCCCTGGAAGTGACCCTCGAGTCCTCTGACTAGTCGATAGTGGTGGCTCTGAGTCTCTCATTCCGGAACCACGAGCTGAACCCTCCACCCACTCTGCTTACCTTTGGTTCCGTTATCTTTCCCAACTCACCTTTCTTCTGAATAGTTTTCTCATTCTTTTATTTCCTCACATTTCTGCCAACCGCACTTATCAAAATCGTCATGCTCCCAGTCTGTACCAAGGGCTTGTGGCGACCAGGGAGTCCCCGACCGTCTTCCTCTCCCAGCTTGCTTATGGTGGTTTTTAATGCCCTTACTGTAGACCATTCATTGACCCAGAATAGCATCCTTCTCATACCTCTGCCTCTGTTGTCAGTTTGCTTCCCCTGACCCAGGCAGGCTAAGGAATCCAGATCAAAAAGACATTTTTTTAAAGGCTTTGTATTTTGCAGGCTTCTTCATGCCTCTTTTTTTTTTTTCCTGGCCGAGCTGCTCGGCTTGCGGTATCTTGGTTCTCTGACCAGGGAGCGATTGAACCCGGGCCCCCTGCAGTGGAGGCGCGGAGTCCTAACCACCGGACCACCAGGGAATTCCTGAGATCAAATTTTTCTTGACTTTGGACAGAGGGTTATCTTCTTGCCTCAGGTCCCTTGTCACTCACTGCCCAGTGGTAGTCCCTTGGGGAGTCTTAAACCCCAGGATCCTGCTGTTTCGTTTCTACTGCAAATAGCTTTGACATTTGCTAAGCCTTTGTGAGAAGCTGCTGAAAGCAGGATTTAGGCACCCTCTCATTCTAGCATCAAGGCAGGAGCTGCCGGTGGGGCTGATAGGAGCACCAACCTGAGACCTTTCAGCTTATCTGAGATCGACTACGTTGAGTCTTTGGGCTTTGGCCCTGCCTCTGTCCTTGTTCAGTCCCCCACCCCAAGTCCTCATTTGTTCCATATGGAAGTTGGAGGCAACACCCTCACCAGGCTGCTCAGAGCATGAGGGTGTTTAGCACCTGCTGGCTGAGCACCTGTGGGGATTCCTCCCTCCTCCCTGCTTTTCCAGGATCTGGATGAAATGGATGCTGATCTCTTGGGTCTGAAGAAGTCTAATCTAGCCTCAAGCAAAAGGTCTGCAAAGGGTTCTGGGAAAGAAGAGCAGCCTAGTCCTCTTAAACCTGCTGGTGTGTTAACAGCCAATGAGAAACGTGAGTGAGACATAGGTCCGCCAATCAAGGGACATTTTGGGGATGTGGGAGGTGCTTAGAGGGTAGCTCTCAGCCCTGTGGGTTTTCTCTGCCTGGGATGGAGAGGCCAGGAGCTCATTGTGTGCGTGTGTGTTAGAGTATTTATAGTGGGGGAGGGAGACAAGTTGAGCTTTCCTCCTTCCTACGGCTCTTCCAGTCCCTCTAAGTCCAACACGGCAGCTCCTGGAGAAGCCATTTGAGTTAAATTGGAGAATTTTTTGGTAGCCTGTGCATCTCCCAAACCTATGTCCCTGTTGGAGCAACTTGTGAATAGGGGGCCAGAGGTAGCTTCCAGACCACATTTCCCGGCCAGAAGCCTGTTTGAGAACCGGAGAGGTGTAGACCCATCCCATGGCTGTGTCCACGGCCACAAGCCCTCAGCCTCCAGGTAGAAGTGTGCACCAGCCCAGTGGTCCCAGTCTTGGTCTGGCAGAACGTAGGCCAGGAGAGATCCAGGCCTGTGACCTTGCCTTCTCTTTGCTCCCTGCAGGAGATGCCATTCCCACCAAGAAGCTATCTCCCTCTCCCACCAGCCTTGGGCATCAGTACAAGAAGTTCTCCTTCGAAGGTACCACAGGCCCTGCAGTCACACTTCTGGGGTGCTTCAGTTTTGAGAGTGCAGTAGGCTGGGCGATGCTTACTTGCTTGCCTGAGGCCGGGCCACTGTGTATGTCAGAAGAGGAGCAGAGAGCTCGTGCCGCTGGTTTTGTTCCTTATGAATTCAGGGAGGGACTAATTATGTTCTACTGGCTGGCATGTCTGGGGCACTTATTTGCAAGGACTTTGAAGCCAGGTGTCAAACTGAAGACTTTATAAAGTGTGGGGAAAAGTTCCTTTTCCTTCATGAATGCGTGGAAGTTTTACTTCTCTTCTCATGCCTCAGTGCAGGCCCTGAAGCCCGGGCCACTCTCCCTGCTTCCTCTCCCCTGGCCCAGCCTGGTCTGTGTCCGAGCCCCGCTAACCCAGGCCCCCAGATGCCGAGCGGCTTGTATAGGTATCAGAGCGGCTAGAATTCTCCAGTAGAGCAATAACTCCCCTAGCACAGCACAGCACTTGTTTTCCTGAACGAAGTGTGCAGTCTTCCCTTTGCTTCCCCTTCTGGCCGTGAGACTTGGAAGACCCGTTGGCAGGACTTCTCTCTGATGATGAGGAAGGAATCGCCAAGAAGCTGCCAGGGACGGAGAGTAAAACAGCTTCCGTAAAGAGCCCAGCCCCGGCCAGAGATCAAGGTGGGGTGGGCGTGTTACCCATTCCCGGGGCAGGTGCAGTTGGCTAACTGAACTTTCCGGTGCAGAGCCAGACACCCCACCAGGCAGGGACCACAGGTCTCAGATCCTGGACCAAGAGGTTATCAGTCTCTGGGAACGGGGAGGGGGGATGCATGAGCCCGGGGGTGGGGCTGTGGGAGTGGGGCTGGGGAAGCTGGGTGCTGTGGGCAGACCAGACACTGCCATGCCCGCTCTTCCACCCAAAGGCCAGGGTTGCAGGGAAACGCCCCCCACGTTGCGTCCAGAAGGCTGTGGGCATTGTGCCCTGTGTTCTGTCCCTTAGCGCCCTCTATCCCTCTAACTCCTGGGAACACTCCAGTCCGAAAGAAAGAAGAGTTGCTCTTTGACGATGGGGACGACATCATGGCCACCCTGGGGTTTGGAGACAGCCCCAAAGCAGAGAGGAGGCACACGGGAGACCAGTAAGTGTCCCTGTGAGCGGAGAGTCCCTCCCCGGCCAGGGAAAAGCGAGAGGGAGGGTACAGTGGGGGCCCCCCAGGAGCCCCTTGTGTTCTCATGTACCAGCCCTATGTCCCATCCTGCAGGGAAGGGCCCCTCCCTGCCCGCTCCAAGCTAGATGAGCTGCTGGGTCGGGGCACTGCCGCCAAACTCCTGGTCCGTCCGGGCACCAGGGAGCACAGGGAATTCAAGCTGGACAAGAAGTATCAGCGGCCACAGGGTGAGGAGCTTGTGGGGCAGGGGCGGTGGGGAGTGGACCCCCAGAACAGGATTTTACCACAAGCCATAATAAGAAATAAGCTTTACATCATGACACACATTTAATTATTCATGTTTATTACTGAGACAAAAAATGTCAGGAAATAATAATCACCACATTCAATTTATGTGTTCTTTGACTAATAAATACATTGGTTGCGACTCATTCAATTAGTATTTCCACCTGCTAATAGGCAGCAGCTCACAGTGTGAAAAACACTGCCCTGGACCAGTGTTCCTCTGTTCAGAGCATCGGCCCACGGGCCATCTGTTGAGAATCACGCTCGTGACACGCATGGCTCACCACGCCTCACCTGCAGAGGGTCTGCGGCAGGGCCCGCTGGTACACTCTTAACAGCTCCTGGGTGATGTTTTGTAGGCTGGAGCCTGAGTGTTGACAGACGCCCAGCCCCTCACCCTGCTTTCTCCACAGCAGCTTCCCTATCACTCGTCTTACCCATCAGGCTGCCAGTTCAGCTTTTCTTAAACAAAGAATTCTGCAGCTACAGAAGAAGAGTTTGAGTCCCCCTGCTCTAGATCACAGGTTCCTTCATTCACAGAAAAAGAAGACCCCGGGGGTGACGAGGACTTCACCTTTGGGGCCTATCAGCCCACCGTGGGCTCCTCCGAGGGCCGGCAGTCCCGCCGGCAGTCCGTCAGGTAAGTGGGGCCTGCAAGGAGCTTGGCCTTGGAGGCAGGTTGCCCGCTGGGAAAATGGGCGGAATCCAAGATGTCTTTCATGGGTGTTCATGGTGTTCTACGGACATCACTCAGCTTGCCGCGGCTCTGGCTGTGCAGGGCCCCGGGCATCACGACTTCTTAGCATGGGCCCCATAGTCACCCCCAGCAGTGGAGGGAAAGGCCCGTCAGGGGGCTCTTGGGACAGACTGCTTGCCCTGCCTTAGACCCCTCACTTCTCTGTCTTGAAGTAGGTTCTTTGAAGGCGGCACAGACCCCAAGGGAGAACCAGGCTCCAGACAGAGCACCCCAGCAGCATCCAGCCCTACCCAGCCCAGGAGGGGAGGTGCTGACTGGCTGGGCCTCAAGGACGAAGGCCTGGACCTGCTCCCTTCCTCCCCGACCAGGGAGGCTTGGAGGGGCCCCCCTCCCGCCAGCCAGCATTCTGCTCCCAGCCACCACTCTGCCCCGGCTGGGCTGCCCTCCTTGGGGGCACAGCCACCAACCGAGGGTACCGGTTCTCCTGCCAAAGGCAGCCAGCCTTCCCAGCCAGGAGCGTCTGGGAAGAAGGAGGAGGACTGGCTGAGCCATGCCCTGTCTCAGAAGAAGTCCCAAGGTCTGTCCGGAGAGGAGCACGACGCAGCCTGTAAGGGCCAGCACTCGGTAGGGGCGCTGCCTTCCGACAGGTAGGGGCTTGGGCTGCTGTCCCTTTAATTTTCTTTTTTTTTAATATTTATTTATTTGGCTGTGCTGGGTATTAGCTGCAGCACGCGGGATCTTTGTTGCCACGTTCGGAATCTTCGTTGAGGCGTGTGGGATCTTTTTTAGTTGCAGCACGCGGACTCTTAGTTGCGGCAAGTCGGATCTAGTTCTCTGACCAGGAATCAAACCCACTCCCCCCTGCATTGGGAGCGCGGAGTCTTAGCCACTGTGCCACCAACGAAGTCCCAGGGCTGCTGTCTCTAGTGGAAGGAGGACCCTGCTGTCTCGGTGCCTCAGTCGGGAGTGCCCGTAGCGTGCCTCAGAGCAGAGCACCGCCTCTCGGCCGTGCTTCTCCCTTTCTTTAGGTGATGGGGAGAGTGTCTAGCTCCCTGCCTTTGCTCAGGTGAAAGCACAGGGGAGCTGGGGGGCTGCCGACGCTCACTCCCTGACTGCTGTGGGGACAGGTGCTGACCTGATCGGGCAGGAGACCGAGGGCGCCCTTATGGCAAACACACAGCCATCCCGGTGCCTCTGAGCAGGGGCTCTGTCCACAGCGCCCTCGGGCTGGCAGGACACCCGGTGTCCAACTGCCCTGCTGACCGAGCTAAGGCAGGCAATGCGTGTGCGTGTTGGACCCACTCGCGCTCCTGGGGAGTGTTCGAGAAGGGGAGGCCGTGGAATGTGAACGGCCCTGAGGGGCTGGCGAGGCCAGGACTGTCCAGAGGAAGCAGCAGGATGCTCTGCGGCTGGAGCGAAGGGGAGGCAAGGCGGGGCGCTCGTGTGACAGGCCAGGGATGTCACCCAGCCCTGGGGTTGGGGTGAATGAGGAGGGCGGTTTGGACCTGGACCTGAAACCGAGGTGACCCCGAGAGCCGAGAAGCAAGGGGGAGCACCAGACAGGAGAAGCGAGGAGCCCAAAGGGTGCTGGAGCTGGCGGGAGGGTGAGTGAGCAGGCCCTCCGCCGAAGCTGAGGGAGCCGCGCGGACCGGCGCACGGCCTTGCTGCCCGTAACAGGCCCATGGTCGCTCCTGGGACATCATCAGGTGGTCCCAGTGAGCGCTGAGGCCAGGACGGGCTACGGAAGGCCAGGCGCTCAGACTTGGGAGGAGAATTACCAAGATGGGATGGTTAGGAACAGGAGGAAGGCTGAGGGGAGGCGGGAAGAGGGGCGGCCACACAGCTTCACTAGTGGGCTTTGTCCCAGCCTGTCTTGGTCCAGCCTAACCCAGACCTTCTGCCTCCTTCACTTTAACATTTACTTCCTCAGCCAGCCTGCTGCCGGCACCCAAGGGCTCGAGCCAGCAGCCGCCGGGGGGACCCCAGGCACGGCAGCGCAGAGGCCGCCTGCCCGGCCTGCCACCTCAGGGTACATTCATGGCAGGGCTGTGGGTAGGGGAGGTGCGGCGGGGTGGCCCGAGCCCCCTTCCCTAGAGCGGCGGACGGCTGTGCTGGGCTCCACGTGGTCAGCGTGGCGTGTGGTATCCCAGACCACGTAGCAGGCCCACGGAGTAAGGGGCCGGAAGCTGGGTCCCCGTCCCCTTTTCCCAGCTGAGACCTCACTCTTAGTAAACTACCAGCCTCCAGGCCTTTGCAGTCAGTGACTTGAACCTGACATTTTCCTTTCCTGCTGGGCCAACCCTCCCCTGCTCCCGGCGTCCTACACAGAAGGCTCTTCAGCTTGCCACCCCCATTCCTGTGTCCTCAGGTCCCCCGTGACTTGGAACCCCGCTGCCTTGGCCCTCCATGCGGGTGACCCAAATAGGGGAACAGCCCCTGGAGATTGCTCCGGCACTGGTTTGTGTTCTGCTTTGTTCGAGGGGTGTAACTCTGGGTAGAGGAGAGACACTGAGAGCTTCCTTCGGGGGCCCTGGCAGACAAATGAAGCTGGGCTCTCCCGAGCACACACCCAGCCCGCGGGGCCTCCCTGCACCCCCTGCTCATTTCTCTGCTGTTGATTTTTCAGAGCCTGCAATTGGTTTCCCAAGCTCCCAGGAAGCCCCAGGGCTCTCTGTGCCTGTCCAGGTAGGGAGGGTGAACCAACAGGTGTAGGTTTCGGGCCCATGGAACAATTCTCACGTGCTCAGAGGCAACACCTGCCAAACCTGACAAGCCGCTGGGAGGCATGCATCGTGCTATCAGCTAGCTCCCCCGGCGCTCCCCGCCAAGCACTTTCCGAGCCACTCCCGGGCAGGTTTGGGTGCGGATTTGCCAGCATCAGTAGAGAAGTGAGGTGGCACCCAGGTGGGGGCAGCTGGGAATGCTCTAATCAGAAAGCAGGGCCGCAGGTGTCCTGATGCTCTGTCTAGAAAGCCTCCTCCATCCTTGCCATCCTCCCACTGCACCGCCTCTGTTTCCCAGGTGCAGCGCCGCCAGTGACCCTCAGGCCTGAGGAGGCCTAGCCCCACGGGGGCACCTCCCGGGTAACCCGGAAGTGCCTTTGAGGTGGTGGGTGGTGGGCAGCCTTCGGGAACCAGAACGGCTGTCTGCGTTGGGGCTTCAGGCCTGACAGAAAGGGCCAGGGTCATAACCTTTTGTTGTAGCCAAGGCTCTGCTGGGACTCGGCTGTTTATCCAGGGATCTGGAACGCTTTCTGGGAGGATGCTGTTCTGAGGGCGGAAGGGAGACTCATCTTCCCCAACGAGACCTGCGAGGGGAGGGGCAGTGACCACTTGACTCTCCCGGGCCTCATCCTTGGCCTCTCGGTGTCATGACCTTGTCCCCGTCTACAGCCACAGATCAGACACAGGGCCTGGGAGGTCCAGTGAGTGAGGGCCAGAGGTGGGTGAGCTCAGCTGAGTCCCTGTCCCCTACCTGACAGGGAACATCCCTCCCCTTCTCCTCCAGTCCCTGCTCCCAGAGTTCCTGGCCTGGAGCCTGCTGCCCGGCTCCGAGTACCAGCAGCAGCTCCTGGCGGCACCGGCTCAGCTTCAGAGGGGCACTGCCGAGCTCCAGGCCCACCTCCTGCAGAGCCAGGCCCGGCTGGCGGAGCTCGAGGCCCAGGTGCGGGGCAGAGGGGCAGCCGGCTCCGGGGGCAGGGCTGAAGTGGGAGCGGGCCACGTGACGGCCGGACGGCTTCCCCAGGCGGTCTGAGGGACCCTGCCCCCCACAACACACACACCCCGTCCCTCCCGCCGTCTCCCAGGTGCGGAAGCTCGAGCTGGAGCGGACGCAGCACCTGCTGTTGCTGGAAAGTTTGCAGCAGAGGCACCAGGCAGACCTGGAGCTCATCGACAGCGCCCACAGGTACCCCCCGCTCCTCCGGCCCGGACTTCCAGTGGCTCATGGCCGGCCCCAGCTCCCGTGCTCTGAGAGGCCCTTCGGGTGGCCGCTGGCACCTCCTGAGCCCCGCGATTGGGTGTGCTGTTGGCAGGAGCCGAGTCAAGGTGCTAGAAACATCGTACCAGCAACGGGAAGAGCGGCTGCGGAGAGAGAACGAGGAGCTGTGTGCCCAGTATCTGTTGCGCTGCCAGGAGGCTGAGCAGGCCCGCGCCGAGCTCACAGCCCAGCACCAGCGGCGCTTGGCGGCCACCGTGCAGGAGAAGGACCAGGAGATGGAGCGGCTCCGGGAGCTGCAGCGGTGAGGGGGAGGCCCGGGGGCGGGGGGCTGCCTGCAAGGGTGGCCAGGGGAAGCCAATTGCTGTGAGACCCAAAGCCATGGGCTCAGCAGCCTCTGGACCGAGGCTCGACCCCTTCCATTCTGGGAAAGGACCTAAGCCGAGCTCACTGCCGCATCACCCCACCAGTGGGGACCCATCACTCCTACAGAGTGGGGAGGGCATACCAGCAGGGCCCAAGGTCACTAGCTGTTTGGGCAGGGCCTGGCAGCAGCAAGCAGCCCAAGGGCTAACTCAGCACCAGTGAACCCACTCACCGGCCCCACTTCTCGAGCCTAGTAACTAGTTGGCCCTGGAAAAGGTCGTGCCTGGCACGTTGATCTGGTTACCTTTCTAGATGAGAGCAAAACTGAGAAAAAGCACGTGAGGGAGTTGGCCGACGGGGGCAGAGCCAGCCTTTTCACACGGCTCAGACTGGCCAGACACAAAAGGGCTGTCGGCACACCTGTCGAGTGTCCTTTGCTGCATAACAAGGAATCTGCCCCCAGAGAGTGGATGTGGCACTGAGGCAGCAAGACAGATAAGGCAGAGGAGCCGGGGAAAGTGAGGCAGTGCCCGGACATGGGGAGGAGAGGCCCACGGAACATGGAGCACCCGGAGGCAGGCCCCTCCCACGCAGAGCCGCCCTCCCCACTGTCCCCCAGGGCCTCCATCCTGGAGATGCGCAAGGACCACGAGGAGCAGCTGCAGCGGCTGAAGCTGCTGAAGGACCGGGAGATCGATGCCGTCACCAGCGCCACCTCCCATACGCGGTAGGCGCGCCATCCAGGCCCTGCCCGCCTGGCGCGGCCCTGCTGGGCTCCACAGGCCGCCGTGACCTGAGCCCCCCGCAGGTCCCTGAATGGCATCATCGAGCAGATGGAGAAGTTCTCCAGCAGCCTGCACGAGCTGTCCTCCCGCGTGGAGGCCTCGCACCTCAGCACTGCCCAGGAGCGGGAGCTGGGGATCCGGCAGCGAGACGAGCAGCTCCGAGGTACCACAGGCCACACGTGCCTCTCTCCTGTCCCCCGTGGTGGGAAGGTGGGCGGGCAGTGAGTGCCCTGTGGCCGCCCCCAGCGCTGCAGGAGAGGCTGAGCCGGCAGCAGCGGGACATGGAGGAGGAGCGGAGCCGGCTGCAGGAGGTCATCGGGAAGATGGAGGCGCGCCTGGGCGAGCAGAGCCGGCTGCTGGAGCAGGTGGGGCGCGTCCTCCTGCCGCAGGGCCTGTCTCCCCCGGGCACCCAGGGGATGGCAGCTGTACTCTGACCTCACCTCCTGGGCCTCAGGACTCTCCTCTGGAATGTCTCTCCTGCCCTTTCCTGCCTCTGCAGGGGCTCCCACCTCCCCACCTCCAGAAGCACCCCAGGCCTACCCCATCCAGCTCCTACCTGCTCATCAGGGATGCCTGGGACTTTCGGAGAAGTGCTCTTGCCTTCTGAGCTGTAACAGATAACGTATTTAAACTCCCTACGTATCTTCCAGGTATAAGAGTGAGCTTCGTTCTTTAGAAAATCATGGCTTTTCGTGCTCGCTTCAGCAGCACATGTACTAAAACTGGCACAACACAGAGAAGATTAACATGGCCCTGCGCAAGGATGACGCAAATTCGTGAGGTGTTCCATGTTTTAATAAGCGTGCTTAAACAGTTGGCTGTACTTATGGGGACTTCCCTGGCAGTCCAGGGGTTAGGACTCCATGCTTTCACTGCAGGGGGCCCGGGTTCAATCCCTGGTCAGAAAACTAAGATCCCACAAGCTGGGCAGCACAGCAAAAAAAAAAAATTAAAATAAAACAATTGGCTGTACTTATGAAAAAACTCAAATTGACCCCTACCTTATGCCAAACAAAAAAGCAATCCCTGATGGAATTGATCCAATAAATATTTGATGAATTCAGAAATAATAATAATACCTTTTCCTTTTCTGTACAAGGTTATAAGGGGATACATCTCATTGAAAAAATTAAAATAACAGGCAACAATAAAGAAAATAAAAATTACCCCCTAGCCAGAGATAGCCATTGATGACATCACATATATCCTGTAGACATATCAGTACGTAGACACAGATGTTTTTACATCGTGAACCACATTTATTCAGCCCTTCATTCGGTGCTGTATTCAGTGCCTGCCTCGGGCCAGGCTTGTATGTGGCCCGAGTCCCCTGGCATACGGTGTCATGCCCACCCTGGTGCTCTTTCCCTGTTGGATAACAAGAGACAGGCGGGCAGTGCTGTAGTTGGCGATTCAGGGAGCAGGGATGTTGCTGTTCTTTGGCCCTTTGGAGCCGCAAGGTGCCTCTCTCAGCAGCGGTTCCCGAGCCATCAGCCTCAGCACAGTTAATCCCAGCAGCTGGGCCCCAGCAGGCCTCAGGCTCCTTCCCATTTTCACCGCTCAGGAAAGGATGTGTTTGTGGGAGAAGCCAGAGGAGGGCGGTTTGCACGGCTCCCCAGGGCATGTTCTGGCCTGAATGGGGGCAGGCAGAGCATCCAGGGGGGCACGAGCCCTCAGCCCTGACCCTGCCCGCCCCGCAGGAACGCTGGCGGGTGAACGCCGAGCAGTCCAAGGCCGAGTCCGCGCAGCGTGCTCTGGAGGAGCAGAGGAAGGTGGTGGCCCAGCAGATGGCCGTGGAGCGGGAGGAGATGGAGAGGGCCAGGGTGAGCCCGGCCACAGCGCGTTCAGCTCCGTCCCTGCCACTGCACCCAGGGATGCTCACCTGTGCCCTCACGCCCTCGCCCCAGAGTGCCTGCGCCCAGGGATGCTCACCTGTGCCCTCACGCCCTCGCCCCAGAGTGCCTGCGCCCAGGGACGCTCACCTGTGCCCTCACGCCCTCGCCCCAGAGTGTCTGTGCCCAGGGATGCTCACCTGTGCCCTCACGCCCTCGCCCCAGAGTGCCCTGCTGGAGGAGCAGAAGTCCGTCATGCACAAATGTGGGGAGGAGCGGCGGCGCCTGGCAGCCGAGTGGGCTGAGTTCTGTGCACAGCAGAAGCTGAGTAAGGAGCGGGCCGAGCGTGCGGTGGAGCGGGCGCTGCAGGTGGACACCCAGCGGGAGGGCACCCTCGTCAGCCTGGCCAAGGTAAGACCCAGAGCCTCCCCAGACAGCGGGAAGCCCAGGCAACCCTGCCCCTCTCCCCACCCCGGGGCCTCACAGCCCCTCCGTCAGGACGTGTCAGCTTAGCAAAGAGCGCAGCGGTAACAGGAGTATAGGAATTAAAACAACAGTCATCGTAATAACTACTTCCTTTTATCGTATCATCGCAGGTACTTTCTACACATTTGCTCATTAACTCCTCATCACGTTCCTGTGACTTAGATATTCTAGAAATCGGATTCCCGAGAAGTTGAGCGCGGGGGCGAGGGGCTGCAGCGGGGCTTGGCCCCAGGTCTCCCACCACCTCCTCCCAGAGTCAGGGCGCAGCTGAGCCACAGCCATGAGGCAGGGCGGCCGGCAGGTCCTCGGAACCCTGAGCAGAGCCCAGTTCAGCTCCGGGGAGGAGGCTGCAGAGAGGCTTTGCTGTCTCCAGGATCAGGCAGAGCTGAAGCTCAGGGCAAGTGAGCTCCGGGCCAAAGAGGACCAGCTGGCGGCCGAGAGGGAGGCTCTGGAACAGGAGCGCCGGGAGCTGCGGCTGGAGAAGGAGAGGGTCGGCGCCGCCGCCCAGCACATCAGGCTGCGCGCTGAGGAGGTGGAGAGCATGAGCCAGGTGCCCAGCGGCTCAGCCCCTGGGTGTGGGCAGTGCACCCACCCCGCCAGCCCAGCTGACCCAGGCGGCCTCCCCACAGGTGGCCTCGCAGAAGTACGAGGAGGGGGAGCGGGCCCTGCGTGAGGCCCGGCAGGTGCAGGCGGAGCAGCAGGCCCGGCTGCAGCTGGTGCAGCGGCAGCAGGAGCAGCTGCGGCAGCAGGAGCGGCACGTGCACCAGGCAAGGCTCTTCCTGCCTCCCGCTCCCCCCGCTCCCAGGGCATCCCTACCCCCACCCCTGCCCCCAGACTTCCGCCCTCACAGCTGTGTCCTCTCTGGGGGGACGGGGACAGGAGAATCTGAGTCTGGCCCAGCAGCGGCTGCAGCTGGATCGTATCCGACAGGACCTGCCCTCCGGGCCCGTAGGGCTGCTCTCCAGGGCCCAGGGCTCGGCAGCCTCTGGCCTGAGTGGTAAGTGGCTGCAGGAGGGTGGGACATTGGCTCGGCCAGCCCACTGGGCAGGGCAGGGCCAGCAACACCCTGCCCACGCCTCCTGTGTGCTCAGGTTAGGGGGCAGCTGGGTTTTAAAGTCATCTTGGGTTTTTTGTTTGTTTATTTCTGGCTGCGTTGGGTCTTCGGGCTTTCTCTAGTTGCGCGAGCGGGGGCTACTCTTCGTCGCGGTGCACGGGCTTCTCATTGCGGTGGCTTCTCTTGTTGCGGAGCACGGGCTCTAGGCACGCGGGCTTCGGTAGTTGTGGCTCAGGGGCTCAGGAGCGCTGCAGTCCCTGACTCCGTCCTCCTTGGCCTTTACAGCCATCGTGGCTCCTGTCCCCCCGGCTCCTCAGTGCAGCCAGCTGGCAGCCGGCCTGGGCCCCTCGCACCTCTACGCCAAGCTGGTGCTGCTGAAACACACAGCTGAGCAGGTGAGCTTCCCAGAGCAGATGCCGCCCCGGCCCAGGCCCACCCACTCCCCCTGGACTTAGGGCTCCTCGTGTTCACACTGGGGACAAGCAGCTCAGGCAGAGGCAGGAGGGAGTACAGCCTGGCCCCGGGGAGGGCTGAGCCCACCCCCTGGAGGAGAGCAGCAGCGCGGACTGCTTAGAGGACACATCTCAGAGATGCTCACCGCGTCACTGATGGAGCATTTCCTACATGCCAGGCTCTGTGCCGTGCCTGATAAGCTTGTACCCTCCCACAGCCCTACCAGGCAGGTCATGTTATTGTCTCCAGTTTACAGACAGGCTTAGAGGCATGAAGTCACGTGCGAACACGTGGCCCCACTGGGCGTGAGCGCTGGTGTCTCACTCCAGTGCGTGTGCTCGTTCCCTGCCCCACCCCCACTGACTCCCAGAGCCAGGCTGAGCTAGGATGCGAGTGAGAAGGGCCCCGAGGGAGGGCTGCTCGGCTGGCACCCAGGGTCCAGCTCACTCTCAGTCCAGCAACCCAGCGTCCCTGTGCACAGAAACGGGACAGGAGGGAACCAGAGGGTGGCTGCTCACTCAGCCCTGCCTTTCAGGACCGTGACTTCCTGGAGAACGAACAGTTCTTCCTGGAGACCCTGAAGAAAGCCTCCTACAACATGACGTCGCATTCAGCCTGAAGGCCCCACTGCCTCCTCAGCAGACGCCTGACTCTAGAACCGTCCCACTGCCCACTGGCCTCCAGTGCCGAGCAGGGGGGTCAGGGAGAGCCCTGCAACGCCCAGGGCCTTATTACAGCTCTTCCTGTGGACAGGGTGCCAGCGCGTTCTTTCCGACACTCCGGCCCGTGCGGAGGCAGGCAGGCGCCCCCGTGCCTCTCAGACTCCCCAGGAGGCAGCAGCCTCTGGGGACACGCGAGGCTGAGGACATCTCAGCCCCACGACACCGTCAGCGACGGCGTCGGTGCTCCAGCCCCGCAGACGTCCGGCTCAGGGCCCAGCGTCTGACTGGGCTCTGTGGGCCCCTCGGCCCCTCAGCCCCTCAGCCCATCGATGGTCTGGGGATCTTTTCGCCTGGGCCTCTTCTGAGGCGGGGGGTCTTCTCGACTCCCTTGCCACAAGGAGTCTGCTGCCCTCCCTGCCTGAGAGGCCGGCAGAGGGAGCGCCGGGTCTCCTCCCTGATGGGGACGTAGAGTCAGGCCGCAAATTTTCAAGAGCCTTCTAGCCTCCTGGCCGAGGGGGTGGGAGGTGCTGCAGGGGCAGGAAGGGCGCTGTGCCCAGCGGCTTTTACCTCACAGACTGACCTGCCCTTGGAACTCAGCCAGCCCTTCCTGCTCCCAAGCTGGCGCACAAAGCCCCCGCCTCGTTCCCAGCTGCCGGGACAGCGGACTCACCGGCACAGACGCTGGCCTCATCGGCTTCTTCTAATGCGCTCCGCAGAGGCAAAGAGGGGGCTGCGGGTGACAGTGGGGTGTGGGGAGGGACAGAAGGCTTTTCTCCATGCTGTTCACTTGCCACAAAACCCCGGCCAGTGGGAACAAAGATGACAGAGCAAGAGCCCCTGCCTTGGAGGATACAGAGCGCCGAGGACCATGAGGGGCCGCACCCCGGCTGCTGTCCCGGGTGGGGGGCTCCGCCCTTCTCCACGTGTGGGCAGAGGGCCAAGGCCAGCCAGAGGGGTGCCAGGAGAGGGGTGGGAGGATTGGTAGTTGTCTCCTGCAGACCCAAGGACTCAACTAACAAAATCACAATTAACCTCTAGAGCGGCTTCTCTCACCTCCCATCAGAGGGGACCGTCTGGGGAGCAGGAAGGTGGTGGAGGAGAGGGTAGTGCCGAGTGGGGTGTGAGCAGGCACAGGTGCATCTCTGCTCTTTTAGAGCAGCTTGCAGAGGGAGCTCATTTATATACAGCCTCTTGGACCCACTAAATTGCTATGTTCTTCTGTTTTTTTTTTTTTTTTTGGCCGTGAGGCTTGTGGGATCTTAGTTCCCCAACCAGGGATTGAACCCGGGCCCTCAGCAGTGAAAGCTCAGAGTCCTAACCACTGGACCGCCAGGGAATTCCCTAAATTGCAGTATTCTTAATGATTGGATTCTTAGAATCTGCCATGGCTCATCAGAGTTTGAACCTATTTCTTGGAAATGTTTGCTCTGTAGGGCTGTCATTTGCTGTAATAACTCTCCAGCCCCATACTCCCCTGGCTGGACCACAAGCAGGAGAAGGGTGTGATTATCACCCCTACTTCGCAGATGAAGGGACTGAGACTCAGAGGTTCAATAATCTGCCGAAGGTGACGCAGCAAACAGCAGAACCTGGATTTGAGTTCTGCTTGGACAGATTCCAAAGCCCCAGGCGCTCAGCCACATCACTGCCGGCTACTTCTAGAAAAGCGCGCTGCACACGGTGCTTCTGTGAAGTAGAAGATCCCCAAGCCGCTGCTTGGGGTGGTGCCCACACAGAGGAGGGAAGCATTCGTGTCCCATTAGAAGCCTTGTTGAAGCTTGGAATTCAATCTTCTCAACACACACTTAATGAATTCCCACCTGTGTGAAGGGCCAGAGGTAGGTCTAAGGTTGGGCACAGCCTGGGAGCAGCTGGCATTTAAGCAGTCACCTGACAGATATGTGGGCAATCACAGGCACGTATTGGGGGAGGGTGCAGGGAGACCCAACAGGAATGAGTTTAGAATTAGGGGGCAGGTCGACGAGGCTCTGTTTACCTTGTTAAAGTTTGAATTTTTATCTTCAGGCCAATGGGTATTCATTGAAGCGTTTGTTGTTTTTTTTGTTTGTTTTCGCAGTACGTGGGCCTCTCACTGTTGTGGCCTCTCCCATTGCGGAGCACAGGCTCTGGACGCGCAGGCTCAGCGGCCATGGCTCACTCCGCGGCATGTGGGATCTTCCCGGACCGGGGCACAAACCCGCGTCCCCTGCATCGGCAGGCGGACTCTCAACCACTGCGCCACCAGGAAAGCCCCACTGAAGGGTTTTAAACAGGGTGGAACCATCTTTGTGTTTTAGAAAAAGTACTGTGGCTTTGGGTGGAGAACAGACCAACAGGACTGGGGCAAGAGTGGGGGCAGGGAAGCGGGCAGAAGGCTGTCTGCCGTGGTATAGGGGAGACGGGACAGCACAGCACCGGGCGTGGCACTGAGGGACCTGGTGCCTGACATGCAGGCAGGGTCAGGAAGGAAGATGTGTCGAGGACGACCCCAGGTTGCTGTCTTGGGCAACTGGGTGCCCATGGAACAGCCAAGTAGACACGTTCCACGGGCACTTAGTTACGGTGACACGTTACCCAGTGCCTGTAACTGCTCTGGATCCCTGTCACTGGCGTTGAGGTGTGGCAGGTGGCTTACACACCCCGTTTTCATTAACGTTCTCCCATGCCACAGGTGGGAGACGGCTGCACACAGGAGTGAGTGTTAACGTATCTGCTGATCTTTCTTTTCCCTTCAAAATTATAAACAACTCCTCAAGGTCATAAACCCAGATGTTCCCTGTAGAAAGAGAAATATTGGTGGAAAGTAATGATGATCAAAGACACTGGCTGGGCTAATACTTCCAGTTTCAAGAGTTATTCATGTTTATTATTTGCCTCAAGTTGATACCAGTGGGAATCCCTGCTAGGCCTTTCAAACAGTTAAAATCCCAGCAAGCCCCATTCTTAGAGGGTTCTAGGACAGCGAGAGAACAGGAGTGTTTTTCAAAAGTAAGGAATAATGGACAAATAACAGCCATCTGGTTGACTAGCAAGCCCTGTGCCTCTGCCCCGGAGGTCCCATGAGTCTTCATCTCTAGAGGAGCAGGCTGGGGTGGGGGTGGGTTTAGAGGCATGTAGAAGGGGATTCAGAAACAAAAGAAGATAAAATAGCAAAGGAGGCCAGATTCAAACACACGCAGGACATCAAGAATATAGGAACCCCTGTGCTCCTCCTGGCCTGAGGCACAGTCCTGGTCTGCTCACAACCTTCAGCTCTGCTCTTCCATCAGCAGAATTTCACAAATTAATAAGCAGTGCCTCCAGGAACTTCCCTGGGGGTCCAGTGGTTAAGACTCCGCGCTTCCACTGCAGGGGGTACGAGTTAGATCCCCGGTCGGTTGGGGAACTAAGATCCCACATGCCACGCGGCGCGGCCAAAAAAATAAAATAAGTAACATCTGAATAAAATGAAAATATTAAAAATAAGCAATGACTGGGTCTTACGGGCCTTAACATACAGTAGCTGTGCATTGATGGGTGAATTGGCAGTGACAGTGAGTTTAGCTGTTTGGCTGCTGTTTATGAAAACCAAATTCAAGGTGTGGCCACTTCCTGCTGAATTAAGAGACCCCCCCCCCTCCCCACTCATGCCATTTCAGTGTGAATGTGAGGGTCAAGCTTCTGCTAGTACCAGAGCAACTGAATGGGTCAGCAGCCCTGGTTGAGACATCAGGGAAGGCTTCCTGGAGGGACCACTTCACGGGGTCTAGGAGGTAGCCAAGCAACAGGGGGAAAGGTAAGGAGTGCAAGGCAGAAGTAACAGCATGTGCAAAAGTCCGGTGCCAGGGGGAGAAAAGTGCTAAGTAAGTGAAAAATGTGAAACCGAGTCCCTGTAAGACCATGTTCCCTTACCGAGTTTATGATTATTCTCTCTATCCAAAACTTTATTCCCTTTCTTATCCCCTCTGATCTCAATTCTGTGCTAACTGAACAGTAATCAACCAGAGTCAGATGACTAAAACTGCTGCTGTTGATAACATCGTTAATGTACTAAAATTGCTATTATTATAGATATCTCCATTCATGTGCAAACTCAGGCCGTTTCTCCAGGGCAAGATGAGCTCACAGACCCCCAAGCCATGGACTACCTGGCCAGAGAGTCGTAAACCAGAAACATCCTGATTCCCAAAACTTTGATTAAGAAATGTATGGACTTCCCTGGTGGTCCAGTGGTTAAGACTTCGCCTTCCAATGCAGGAGGTGCAGGTTCCATCCCCTGGTCAGGGAGCTAAGATCCCAAATGCCTTGCAGTCAAAAACCAAAACATAAAACAGAAGCAATATTGTAACAAATTCAATAAAGACTTTAAAAGTGGTCCATATTAAAAAAAAATGTCAAAAAATGATGATTAACCCCAGCTTCCTTTTTCCTCCCCTAAAAAAACCCCCACAAAACAAAACTCAAAGACCAAGTTGGGGTGGATCTGAGGTTTGTCTCCCACTCCCTTGCTTGGTGCCCTGCAATAAATCTACTCCGCTGCAGATCCAGTGTCAAGAGTCTGGCTTTCTGCATCACAGGCACAAGAGCCCTTTGCTGGGTTACAAAAGGTTGGTGTCACGGAAGCTTGAATTCCAGGACAGAGGGACCAGAGCAGAAGCGGGTCCAGATCACCAGGGGTACCAAGTTTCATCTTGTTAGAACTGAATCCCTAGAACAACACAACCCTGAAAAGGTTTAGGCAAAGGCAAACACTTGGAGGTGATCAAAAGCTAACACATATCCCACAGTTAAGCGCTTTATATATGTTAATTCATATTTAATCCTTCTAACAATCCTATGAGGTAAGCACTATTACTACGTGTTTTTTTTTTTCCAAATGAGGAAACTGCAAGGGCGACAGTAAGGTCACAATCTGGAATCTGAACCCAAGTAGGAGGACTCCTGAATCCCTGCTCGCAACCCCTTCCCCTGCCCGTGCTGCCGGGGGTGCTCAGGATGCCGCCTTCAGGGACTGGGTGACCCTTGAGAGAGAGCAGCCCCCAGAGCCCCGCAAAGCGCCTACCTCGTTGAGCCGAGGTGGCTGCGGGCCCGGCCGACCGTCCCCAGTCTGTGCTGCCCCCTGGTGGCTGGACGCGGGAAGGGGTCCGGACCGCTCGCAGCTCCGCCTCGCCGTTCACCGGTCACTTCCGGAGCCGGGGCGCCCGAGGTCCGCAGCCACCTCCCGGAGGGAGGAGCTCGGGGATCCCAGGAAGTAAGACTCCTGGGCCAAGGAGGGGGCGTGGCTCCTATGATGCTGGGGCGGGGCCTGAGGGCGGGGCTTCCGCCGTGCGCTCAGGCGCTGCTGCGGCCGCCTCTTTCGGGTCTTAGGAGCCGCGGCGGCGACGGCGGCCTGGGGGAAGATGGCGGCGACCTGGTGGCGAGTCGCGCTGTATGGGAGTCGGAGGTGGCGGGGCTTCAGCACCTCAGGTGAGGGCTCTTGGAGGTCTCCGTATAGCCGAACCCTGGGGATCGAGCCAGCTCCCGCCCCCGACCTCCGTGGGCCGGGCCGGGGCCGGCCTGACGTCCCGCTCTCTGCCCGCAGCCGCCCTGAGCCGCCGGACCGCTCCTTTGGGGCCGATGCCCAACGAGGTCATCGACGTGAGCAACCTGGAGCGGCTGAAGAAGTACCGCAGCTTCGACCGCTACCGGCGCCGGGCGGAGCAGGAGGCGCGGGACCCGCACTGGTGGCGGACCTACCGGGAGCATTTCGGAGAGGAGTCAGGTGCGGGGCGACCGGAGCTCGGCGGTGACCCCGCCGCCTTGGGACTCGGGGGGGCCCCGCCGGCGTCCTCCCCGAGCTTGGGGGAGGGGGCCTGCCAGCGTTTCCGTGCGCACCGGTGGCGATTTAGTCCCACCAGGATTTTTCACACCTTTCGGTCCCCCTGCTTTGGAACATTCCTTTCTCTCATTATTAGAGTTCCACCTTGGATATTTCTACACCTAAAGCTCTTTCCTGACCAGCTCCCCACGGCCCAGTTCCGGGTTAGAACGCCCCTCTCTGCTCCTACAATACTGTTCATGTAGCCTTGGCCACACCGTATCCTGACTCTTTTCGCTGCCTCCCTCCCAGTTTATGAGCTCCCTAAGGGTGGGGATCTTGCCTGTCTTGACCACCATTGGATCCTTGCACCCGCACAGTGCTTGGCACGTAGGTATGCAATACTTTGCTGAATTAAATTGAAAGCCCTGGGCAAGGTGACTCAGGGACCCTGCTCCTGAGAGACTGACTACACTTAAGGAGTTTGTTCTTTGGAAAGCGTTTATGAAGGCATTTCAATGATGGTTAAGGGCACACATGTGGAATCTTACTTAAACCCAAGTCAATCTCTTGGGAGTGACTTCCCTGAGGTTCAGTTTCCTCAACTATAAAATAAAAAGATTGTGTCTGTGTCACAAGATCGTTGTGAGGATTAAAGGATACAGTTAATCGGAATTCTTAGACTAATGTCACTCTTGATGTGGGCTCAGTGTCTGTTTCTTATGGTCATAGTCTAACGTAAATGGGAAAGGGTGTTGGATTGAAAGTTTTCTAGGGTCTTGCTCCTCAGAGTGTGTTCTGGGAACAGCAGCATGGGCATTACCTAGGAGCTTGTTAGGAATGCAGAGTCTCAGGCCCCACGCTAACTTGCTGATTCAGAATCTGAATTTAAACAAGTTTCCCAGGTGACTTGTGTGGTTTTGTGCATTAAGTGTGAGAAGTGCTTCTTTCCTTCTAGCTTCAGCTCTGAATTCTGCCAGGTACACAGGTGCGAGTCCATGGCCAGCTGTGAACAGGCTTGAAGGTGATCCCAACTATAATTGGGATGGCCAGCCGCCTCGATTTCCCATGACCGAGACAGGTGATGTAACCTGGTTTAGGGATCAGTCTCAAGTTGTATCCAATTTGCTTAGCAACTGGACCCTGTTCATGTCTGTGAAGCTGACTACACAGTATATTTTAGTTTTGTGAATTAAAGGGTAAGCTTTAGCAGCAGAGCTTGCCCAGTGAAAGGAAAGGTATGGACAGGCAGCTTAACCAAGACCTGATCCCACTTTCTCTAACACACCTTCCCTCCCCAGATCCCAAAGACAAGATTGACATTGGGTTGCCTGCACCTAAGGTCTGCCGGACCCAACAGCTGTTGGAGCGGAAGCGGGTCCTCCAGGCGCTGCGGGCCAATGTGGAGGAGGAACGGGCCGCTCGCCTCCGCACAGGTAAGCCTTCCCAGGGGAGAGGGTCCTGGGTGTGTCCCTGCCCTGACCCTGCATCCCAGCTGGCATCATTCCTTCCCAGCACGCATCCCACTGGAGGCAGTGAGGGCTGAGTGGGAGAGGACCTGTGGCCCCTACCACAAGCAGCGTCTGGCTGAACACTACGGCCTCTATCGAGACCTGTTCCACGGGGCCACCTTCGTGCCCCGAGTCCCCCTGCATGTGGCCTACGCTGTAGGCGAGGACGACTTGGTGCCTGTGTACTACGGCAATGAGGTCACTCCAACTGAGGTAACTGCTGGCCTGTGCCCCTCCCCGCCCTGTGTACACAGACATATCCCACCATGGGGCCACAGACAACAACTCCTTTTTGAAAGCATTTATAGAGGCGGTTTTTATGGTGGTTAAGGACATAAGCATGGCATCTGTGTAGACTGATCTGGGGTCTTCTTGTTCTCTGTCTCCTCTTTTTGATTTCCTGATAAACAACACCATGATACAGTAATTACAAAGAAGAGAATGTAAAATGAAAGGAAAAGAAGCTCCATCTTGGCATAGTGCTGTGACGGATCCTCTGTCTTCAGAGTGCCCTCCTAGCCCCTGGTCCTTGGCCTTCTTGTGGTTCAGATCTCAGGCTCGTCAACTCTGTAGAGTTCTATAAGTCTATAAGTCTCTGTTTGCCCACCTGCCTCTCAAGGGGCTGTCATGGGCATTTGGTTCAGAATGGACTCTTCTTTCTCCAAGGTTTCTCAGGTTCCTGACCTCCAGAATGAAGGTCTGTTTAGAACAGCTTGTCCATCCCTGATGGGGGTGACAGCTCCATCGTTCTTTCCCCACCAGGCTGCCCAGGCCCCGGAGGTGACCTATAAGGCAGACGAGGGCTCCATGTGGACACTACTGCTCACCAACTTGGGTAGGTGTCTGGGGCTCACTGGGACTCTCCTGCCTCCTTCACCTCCCGTGAGCCAGGGCCCTGGGGAGCTGGGGTAGGGGCCAGATGGAAAGCTCCAGCCCCAGCTCCTTCCAAGGGAGGAGCTGGGAAGGGGCGGCAGTTCCCGCAGTCAGTGGGGTGTGTTTATGTGCAGATGGACACCTGCTGGAACCGGATGCCGAGTATTTGCACTGGCTGGTGTGAGTACCTGGGGTAGGGGAATGGGTCAGAAGCATTCCAGGAGGCCCTGGCACCCTGGAAAGAGCTGCACCTGAATTTCAGTCGTGGCTCCACCATGGATTAACCACCATCTCCCATCCCTGGAGGTGGTTCGTCACCTCTGCTTCCTGAGGGTGTCAGGGGCCCTGTGATCCAGTGGCTGAAGACAGGTGCAGAAGGAAAGCAGGCAGCAGTGGGCCTTGGCCTCTCCCACAGGCCTCCTGGTCTCCCTGAACTCATTTCCTTACCTGTAAAACTAGGATGATGCCACCACATGCCTTAGCCACCCTGAGGGGCTCTGTGACAATCAAATGGGAAAGGAGTCCATGAGAGGCCTCTGGTACCTGTGGGCTGCCTCTTGTTTTCTCAGTGGCCTTTGGTTCTGAGCACCAGGCCAAGGGGAGGAGGTCAGGTATTTTTATTCAACTGCAGTTACCAGCCTGTGTAACAGGACCCTCTGGGGAGTTGTACCTGGGGCAGGTACAGCGGCCATCCCAGTGCCAGGCTGGGCAAACACTCCCTGACAAACCTAGAAACGGGGAGAGAAACAGCCCAAGGTCGCATGGCTCTCCCGCGTGCACGGCTGTGGCATCCCCACAGCTCCCCAGGGCCAGTAAACGGGCTGCTTGACCTAGCTCTCATCTTGACAGTTCCTGGGGCCCTTGGTCTCTGAGCCCCTACTGTTCCCTCCACAAGTTTGCAGTCCATCCGAGGGTTTACAGAGCTCTACTTCCTACTTGATTGTACAATAGAGATCATTTTAGGGTCTCTCTTCCCGGGGAGGTATATCAGTCTCTAGGGAGCACACGGGTGGGAATGTTCCTGCTGCCACCTCCCACGAGTGGTAATTAACAGATGCTTTTTCTCTCACCAGAACCAACATCCCGGGCAACAGGGTCGCTGAAGGACAGGAGACGTGTCCCTACCTGCCCCCCTTCCCTGCCCGAGGCTCCGGCTTCCACCGCTTTGCCTTTCTGCTCTTCAAGCAGGACAAGCCAATCGACTTCTCTGGGGACACCCGGCCCTCACCCTGGTAATCTGTGCCCCTCCCCCCCCCACAGCTACCCCCAGCCTCAGGCCAGCTTCCCAGCAGTGGTCAATCTTTCTCAGTTCTCCTCTCTCGTAACTTGAGCTGTGCTAGGCAGACCCTAAGAGGCTTCTCAGCATTGCCTGTGGGGCTCTGGTGCCCCCTTCCCCACTCTCTAATGCTCCGCTCTTCCTCCAGCTACCAGCTTGCCCAGCGGACCTTCCACACTTTTGATTTCTACAAGAAACACCAAGATGCCATGACTCCAGCTGGCCTGGCCTTCTTCCAGTGCCGCTGGGATGACTCGGTCACCCACATCTTCCACCAGCTCCTGGGTAAGGGCAGAGTGGGCTGGAGGAGGGGGCGGCTGGCCTGAGCTCACAGACGTCTCCTGACTTGCCAGGAGGAGCGCCTGTCAGGAGAGGGCCACCAGCAGGCGTGCCACTCCTGGGGTGGGCTGGCTGGGTCCCACCTGGCAGACGCGAGAGGGGCTCAGGCCAGCAGCAGTCCACACACACGCCCCTTCACTCTTCTTGCAGACATGCGAGAGCCTGTGTTTGAGTTTATGTGGCCGCCCCCTTATCACCCTAAGCAGAAGCGCTTCCCCCACCGGCAGCCCCTGCGCTACCTGGACCGGTACCGAGACAGTCACGAACCCACCTATGGCATCTACTGAGTGGCTGGAGTGCCACCCCCCTCAGAGAGTGGACTGGGCCTCTCAGGCCACCCTGTCAGGCTCCGCAGGCAGGAGCAATAGAGACACAGTGCCAAGGGGGGCAAGCATTGGGGTTCTCCGGCCTGCCTGAGGCAGCCCCTCTGCTGCCCTCCCAGCAGGCCCAGGGCTTGGGAGTGAAGAAGGCTGGGGAGTTGGGGGTATGAATATATTGATTTTTGCTGTAGCTGGTCTGGGTCTGTGTTCTGGGAGCAGCCAGAATGCCCCCTGGTGGGACTCTTGCTTTATGGGTGGGAAGAAGGCTGCCTCCCACCCCAGGAGGTGACCCCTCACCTCTGCTTCCTGAGGGTGTCAGAGGCCCTGCGATCCACTGGCTGAAGACGGGTGCAGAAGAAAAGCCGGCAGTGGGCCCTGGCTGCTCCCACAGGCCTCTTGAAAGAATTTTGCCAGCCCTGGGCATTGGCCTCTTGCCGGCTCTTCACAGGCTCCTGGCCTCCAGATGCTTTGAATAAGAAGCCTTGTCAGGTGGGGCAAAGGCAGGTCTCAGAGATCTCTGGGCACGCCCCCTGCTCAGGACCCAGAAAGCTCCCGAGTGCTTGCTGGATGGTTAGGGTATTTCTCCTCTCTAAAGGCAGAGACTGCCTAGTAGCCAGTTAAGAGATCAATGCACCTTTTCCAGCAAGAGAAACTTCACATACTGTCACCCAGAAGACAATACGCTTGCTGCATCAAAGGGAGAGGACGCCCCGCCTCAAAATTAGGCCAGCTCCTTTGGAAAGAAAGAGTTAACCCACCTCCAGCTCACGCTGGCCCAGCACACACTGCCCCCAGGGCAGGTGGGTTAGCAGTCAGGACCCTTCTGTGCTCAGCTGCAGGGGAACCACCCCTCTAAAAGGGAGGTTCCAGAACAGCTGGGACCTGCAGACAAGGAACTCTCCCCAGCAGAGGGCTGACACCAAGAGGGGATTCCAAGTGCAGGTGAAGCTTGCTTTAGTTTCCATTAAAGGGGGTAGGAAGGAACCGCTGTTTTTTGGTCTCTGTCTCTTGGTAACCAGAAATTTCCACCTCACTGTTTGCTTTAAAAGAACCGAAATTAGGCATAACCTAGAGAAGGGAGACACCCTAATCTGGCAAGTGCCTGAAATTCAGCTCAAGGAAAAAGTGCAGCAGGGCCCCTCGGGTCAGGAGAGAGCATTTAATGAGCACTAGCTGTGTGCCCCATGCTCATTGCCAGGCATTCCCATGTGCGGTCCTGTTCCATTTAATCGCCAAAACCCCTGGGAGGTAGATAACAACAGCCCTTGTTGTTAGTAGTATTTGCATGAGATTTTCAGATTAGGGGCTCAGAAGAGGTTCTGGTGGTGGCCCTCAGCCAGGAGGAGGCCAGGAGGCCCGACGGGTTTCCCAAGCCTCTTGTGTCCAGATTCCCTGCACGGGAGCTGCTGGACTGAAGATCTAGGGAAGCAGGATGGAGGTCCCAGAGAGAGCTGGACCCCAACTCCCAGTCTGGGGTGGTAAAAGGCAGGCAGGGGTGGCTCGGAGTTGACAGGGGCCGAGCACCGGAATGGGAAGCCAATCCCGCAGCCGTCGGCGCAGGGTGGAGCGAGCGCACTGGGAGTGGCGGCTGGTCGGGGCGGAAGAAGGGCTGTCAAGTTCGTCTTCCCAGGCGGGTCCTGGCTCCGCCCGCCGCACCCACACCCGGGCGCCGGCGGTCCCTTTAAGAGGCCCCGGCCTTCCGCCCGTGCGTCTGGGGCCGCCCACCGCCGCCATGGCCGCGCCGTGGCTGGAGGACAGGCTGACCTGTGCCATCTGCCTGGGGCTCTACCAGGACCCGGTGACGCTGTTCTGCGGCCACAACTTCTGCAGGGCCTGTATCCAGGACTGGTTGGGCCGCAGCGAGAAGGTGTGCCCGGAGTGCCGGGAGTCCTTCCCCGACAGCGCCGAGCTGCGCCGCAACGTGGCTCTGAGCGGCGTGCTGGAGGAGCTGCGCGTCCGGCCGGCGCCCGACCCCGGCCCCGGCGCGTGCTGCCCCCGTCACGGGAGGCCGCTCGAGCTTTTCTGCCGCACCGAGGGCCTCTGCGTGTGCAGCGTGTGCACCGTGCGCGAGTGTCGCCTCCACGAGCGGACGCTGCTGGACGCCGAGCGCCGAGAGCGCGAGGTGACCCTCGGGGGACCCCGCCCTGCTCTCTGCGCCCGGGCGGGGCTGGCAGCTTCAGCAGCTTCGCTTGGCCCTGTTTTTATTCTGGTTTGAAAGGAGGTGGTGGTCAGAAAACAGATGCTTGGAATAGAGATGTTAGAGCTGGTGACGGGTCCAGGGTGAAGTTACAGGGGTGAGTGGCTGAGATGGAATGAGGAGGTCAAGGAACCCAGAGCCAGAATGTGGAGGATAATCCCTGTGGCTGCTGAAGGCACAGAGTAAGGACAGGGTGTTACTGCTTGTGGGGCCAAAGACCTTGCACTAAGCATCGAAGTTTGCAGTGGAGGGCAGCAACAGGGAGAGAGGGAGGAACAGGTGGTACAGCCCGCGGCAGACACACTGCAGGAGCTAGAATTTGGCTAGGGAGAGGGAAAGTGACGCTGGGGTGTGAGGGGCTGGATGTGTGCCCTTGCGGGAGAGTCAGGGTGAACCAGAAAAGTCTGCCCTGCCCCCTCCTACCTTCAGCATGTTTTACCGTGCCGGAGGCGGTGAGGCCTGAACAGAGGCACAAGTGTTGCACTTAGGAAGACCTGATTACTTTGGCCAAGTTGTCAACTTCTCTGACCTGTGAATCGGGGATAATATCAGTCCTTCCATCAAAGTGTTGCTGGGACAAGAAGAATCAAGACAGGCTCTTGACCTGGTACAGGGAACCAAATCCTAGCAGATGTGCAGTTCTGAACTACGAGAGTATAGCATTTTGATTCTCGAGGAGACCAGACAGGTCACAACCAAATAAGGGTGCCCCCTTCCCCCTCATGTCCAAAGCTGGGCCTGAGGACTGGCCAGGCATTTGGAAGAACCCAACTTATACCTGCGGTGCACTGCCCACCTGTCAAAAAACTTTGGTGCTTTGGGTCGTCACCCCTTCCGCTGAAGGCCGCGTAAGCTCCCATTTATTGACTGGGGGTAGTGGGGGGCTGCTCCGCCCCAGGTTGCTCGTCTTCAGCCCAAGGCCTCTGCACCACCCTGCTCCCGGTGGGGAAGGGGCCTTGTCCAGGCCTCCCTGGGACTCTGACCCAATTCTCCCGGGGCTCACACCAAGGCTGATGCTCTGCGTGCTGGCCTCACCTGGGGTGGCATGAGGAGGGGATGCCCAGCATCTGTAGGTGTTTTGACTGCCTGAGGGGGGAACTTCACAGCTGATCCTGGCCCCCTCTTGTCACTTGTCCCCCGATGGGCACCACAGGCCCAGCTGAGAGCCACACTGGAGGTCACCCAGCAGCAGGCCACCCAGGCTGAGAGCCAGCTACAGGAGCTGCAGCAGCGAAGCAGCCAGATCCAGGTATGAGGCCTGTCTGCTCCACGCCCCCCACGTCCTCATGCCGTGTCCTTCGAGCAGCCACTGGCCGGTCCCTGGGACACCGGGCAGTAGGTGTAAGCTGCCTTGAAAATGCCTCCTGGCAGCAGGAAAGGAAGGGCTGAACGGGGGGAGAGATTCCAGGGACCATGGCTCCCCACATTCCCACCCCTCAGGCCAGCGGGCAGCCCAGGGACTTGGCTGCCCTTGACTTCTCCTGTGCCCACCCAGAGCTCAGCCTGCACCCTGACCTCCGTGATCTCTGGCAAGTTCAACCGCCTGCTGCAGGCCCTGGAGATGCAGCGGGACTTGGCCCTGAGGGACATCGAGGTGGCCAAGACACAGGCGCTGGAACAGGCCCGGGACGAGAAACAGCGACTGCAGGGCCACCTGGAGGCCTTGTCTTGCTGTGACCACAGGATTCGTAACCTCCTGGAGCAATTGGACGACCGGACCTTCCTCCAGGTACCAGGCCTTGGGGCGGCAGGGTGGGGGACCGGTGTGCCTGCCCCTCGTGCTCCGGCTTACTGCAGCTGTCCCCGGGGCTCAGGAATCACAGCTCCTGGCGCCCCCAGGCCCTCTTGGGCCACTGACTCTCCCACACTGGGATGAAGATCAGCAGCTGGGCGGCCTGAAGGAGTCCCTGAGCCAGCTGTGTGCCCTCCTCCTGGAAGAGGGGGGCCACCCCGGAACACCAGCCGAGGCTGCTGACTTTGGCTCCATGGGTAAGGCTGACCCCAGATCTCTCTCCACCCCACTGGGCCCAGCTGTTCTTCCCACTGGGGTGGTAATGGAGTCAGGGCCCAGCCCCCCATGAGCTCCCCTCCAGATCACTCCCCTAAAACACTGCTTTGCCCCCTAGAGGCCCCAGGTCCCCTGGCACCAGTCGCGAGCCTCGTTTGTCCACTGAGGAGGAAACTCTGGCAGAGTAAGGCCCATCGAATGTGTATGTGCACCTGTGTGAGCGTGTGCGTGTGAGTGTGTTGTGTGTACACGTGGGTTTGTGCGTGTGCACTGTGCGCACGTGTGTGTGCAGGGCATGTGCTGTGACTGTTCTGTACAGGAAGTCTGTTTCACTCCCCTCCCTGGGGCTAACCTCGCCCCTCTGCACACCTCACCTCTTACACGTGCAGCCAGTGTAGTGTTTAAGGAGATACTGGGCATACAAATCTGGGATTGATCACAGTTCTTCCACTTACTACGAAGTTAGGTGACCTTTCTGAACCTTCGTTTTCTCATCTGTGAAACGAGGCTGATGGAAGGTTCCACCTCAGGGGTTGCATGGAGGGTCGGATGCTGAGATGACGTCCACGTTAGCTCAGCTTGCAGTCACCCTGGCAGATGTCTGGCGATCCGCCCGTGGACCTTCAGTTGCTGTGTCTCCCCTCTGGGGACAGGATGGTGGCCAGGCACAGGCACCCTTGCCCGCTCACCTTCCGTCCATCTCTGCCCAACAGATTATCGCAACCTGACCTTCGACCCCCTCAGCGCCAACCGTCACTTCTACCTGTCTCAGCAGGACCGGCGGGTAAAGCACTGTCGCAAGCCCCGGGGCCCAGGTGGGCCGGGCAGCTTCGAGCTCTGGCAAGTGCAGTGTGCCCAGAGCTTCCAGGCCGGGCAGCACTACTGGGAGGTATGTGTGTCCAACCACTCGGTGACGCTGGGCGTTGCCTACTCAGAACTAACGAGGCGCAAGCTGGGGCCCCACACGGACAACATCGGCCGTGGGCCCAGCTCCTGGGGGCTCTGCATTCAGGAGGACAGCACCCAGGCCTGGCACAACGGGGAGGCCCGGCGCCTCCCGGGGGTATCAGGGCGGCTCCTGGGCATGGATTTGGACCTGACCTCTGGCTGCCTCACCTTCTACAGCCTGGAGCCCGAGACCCAACACTTGCATACCTTCCATGCCATCTTCTCCCGGCCCCTCCACCCCGTTTTCTGGCTCCTCGAGGGTAGGACCCTGACCCTGTGCCATCGGCCCGAGGCCAAGCTCCCTCCAGGGCTCCAGGAAGAGGCCTCAGGGCTCAGCTGAGGAAGGCACGGGATGGAGCTCGGGGTCAGGACCAGGTGCCACCAGGCCTGTGGGCCCAAGAACTGCCCCAGCCCCTGCCCTGGGGGCCTGAGGCCACAGCTCTAACGGGACCAGTTGGTGGCCAGAAGACCGAGTCAGGACCAGGCTGGGCCACTTGGAGAGAGAGGTGGGTGGAGCCTCCAAACTGGAGTTTACTTTTCCAGCCTCTCTGAAGGGGACAGGGGCTAAAGGAAGTAAAATGGGAGCCCAGTTCTAGGCACTGCCTGGACCTCAGAGGCTAGTGCAGTGCCCAGGGCTCCTGGTCCTTCAGGAGAGCGAGTGTGGTGCGGGACACACCACAGGGTGGGACAGACAAAATCATACGTGCAACAGCCCCAGAGGAACAAACAATTCCTAGAGGAAATCTTGGGAAAATTGATATTTACCTTTTCCCTCCTCATCTTTATCTCTTTTCTTTTCGTTATTTTCCTTAATATTTTGTATAGTTTGGTCTTTTTTTCTTTTACTTTGTACATCCTTGTGATCGTATTCCATAAACAATTGTGTTTTCTGCGTGTTTTACTTAACAAGCATTTTTCACATTGTTATAAACTTTTCTCTGAATGACTACAGTATGGACAGTCATTCTAATGATGAAAACAAATTCTAATCAGAATTTGTTTACCCATTATGGGACATTCAAAACGTTTTATTTGAGGGCTCTAAAAATATGGCCGTGATGACTGTTTTTGAACAGGAAGCTTTGGCCATATTTATTGTTACGTACGTAGGCTACATTTCCTAAAGAGGAATTGCTCAACAGAGAAACAATGAACACTTGAAGATTTTTTATTTTTATACAAAGGACCAAAATAAAGAAACCTTGAGTCAGGCCAGCTAGTGCCCCTGCCCCCCCCATCCCACCAGGCAAGTTGTTGTGGCAGAGCCTCAGCTGCCATCTTCCCCACCTTATCCCCAGCGGGGGTGTGGGGATTAAGCACAGTCATTCGTGTAGGTGCCAGCACACTGCCAACTCCTTTTATTTTGGTTTTTGCTCTTCGGAACATGTTTCCGCGAAGATCCTTGTACATGTTTTTGCTTGTGTTTCTGGAAGTGAGGGTGCTGGGCCATAGGGGAGCAGTAGTTTTGTACTTGAAATGTTCCACTTCTTGATCTGGGTGGTGGTTCCAAGGGTGTTTGCTTTATAACTTTTCCCACTGCACACACACGTTTTATATACTGACGTGTAAGTATCTGACAATAAAAGTTTTATTAAAGGATAACACATACTCCAAAAGTTACAAAATATTTTTATATAAAGTGTACCTCCCTCCTCTCGGCCGCTGCCACAGTCGCAGACTCCATCTTGTGGCCTCACTTCTCAGCCGTGTGGCTCTCTGTTCAGGGGCAGGGCCAGGCCTCTGATTGGTGCAGCCTGGGCAAGGAGCTTTCAGTAAGATTCCTAAGGTGGGGAGGTCCCCAAACACGGGAAGGAGGTTGTGACACTGGGCAGCCCAACAGTGTGACAACTGGGTTAACAGCAGGAGCTGAAAGGCCGGGCAGGGCAGGATGCAGGACCGAGCTGGCCAGGTAGCCATCATCACCGGCTCTCCCGGCGCACAGATTCTAACTGTCCCTCTTGATCCCAGAGCCCCAGCACCCGACACAAGTGTCCAGCCAGCCGAGCCCATGTTCTGAAAGGGGCAGAGAAAGGAAGAACAGCCCCCTTTCTGCTTCCATGGTGGGAAGTGCCTTGGGTCATTTATTCTGTGGATTTACTTTTTTATTGGGTTGTTAGTCCTCTCCATGTTGTCCTGTGGGAAGGTTCTATATTGTGATCATTAACCTTTGTTTACATATAACACTACCATTTTTCTTTTTTCTTTTTTTTTTTTTTTTTGCCGTGATGCTTGTGGGATCTTAGTTCCCCAACTGGGGATCGAACCTGGGCCCCCGCAGTGCAAGCGCTGAGTCCTAACCACTGGACCACCAGGGAAGTCCCTATTTTTATAGAGTGCTATGGAGAAGTGCTTCCCAAGTAGGTCTGGAGGCAAGCATTGACAAATCTCCTGGACAGCTACTTCAGATTAAATTCGCTGGGTCCTCCTGATTCTAACAGGACTCTCTGCCTCCTCTCCAGGAAAAATGCCTTGGTGTAGAGGGAGAAAGAAGCATGGGCTTTGGGGTGTAACTTTTATAAAGAGGACACATTTGATGGGCCTAGGGGTGTTTCCAGCATCTCTGCCCCACTCCTCACGGTTTCTGGGTGTCTGTGAGGCAGAATCAGCAGGGTGGGCACAGGGACAGAAAAAGAGCAGGGGAGGGCAGGAGAGATTTTAAAAGACAGGGGCCTCTGGGCCGGTGGAGTTGGAGGGAGTTGGATTGGAGGCCAGAGAGGGGTGTGGTAAAGGGAATAAGAGGCTGCTCTTGCCCAGGCAGTAAGGGATGGAAGGGAGCAGCGTGGTGACAGTAGGAAATGTGGCTTCAAGTAACAAGGGGCTGGAAGCTAGAAGACAATGGAGCCAGGCCATTGAGACTCTGAGGGGGAAAGATTTCCATTTAGAATTCCATACACGGGACTTCCCTGGTGGTCCAGTGGTTGAGAATCTGCCTTCCAATGCAGGGGACACGGGTTCAATCCCTCGTTGGGAAACTAAGATCCCACATGCCACGGGGCAACTAAGCCCGCGCACCACAACTGCTGAGCCCATATGCTCTGGAGCCCGCGCACCACAACCAAAGATCCCACATGCCACAAGAAAGACCCGACGCAGCCATAAATAAATAAATATTAGAATTCCACACCCAGCCAAACTGTCAATCATGGGCAAAGCCTGAACCAAGATATTTGCAGACACTTCCGCATCCATTCCCAGGAAGCCCCCAGAGCACCCACTTTTCAAAAATGAAAGAAATCAATGAAGGGAAAGGGAGACCTGGGATCCAAGCAACGGGGAGCTCAACACAAAGGAGAAGCGATAAAGAATCAAAATTTCCAGAAATACGAGCACAGACATTCACATATTCAAGGCTTATAAGCACGTGCTTTAGAGACGAGGAGGTAAGTGCTGGAAGAGACGGTTAAGAGTTGAACCTGGTTGTCCACGGGAGCAAGAATCTGGAGGAGGTAGGACATGGGACTGCCAGTTTTTGTTATAAGCCTCATTAAATTGTTTAGTTTTTAGATACTCCTAAATATAGTACTTTGAAATAAACAAGTGTTTTAAAGCACGTCAATAGCATAAAGAAGAAGTGCTACTGTGGGACATGGCTTGGATCCCATTTCCATTTTTTTTCAGAGATGCAAGCAAAGCTAGGTGTGGCTTGCTAAGTGCTATCATTTATTTGCTCAACTGCTTTTGCTTGTTTGTTTTTGTTTCTGTTTGACTTTTTTGTTGGTTTTTTTTTGGTAAGCAGTACTGCAGCCAGACAAGGTCATTTATGATACGAGGTTTAGGATTACTTTCAGGTTGCACCTTCTGGGTTTAAATTCCACCTCCTCCACAGGACTAGTTATGTGACCTCTGGCGAGATATGTAACCTATTGGAATTCTATTTCCCCTCCTTCGTGACAGTCCTGGCAAGGGCAGAGTGAGATGCAGGCATGAGCAGAGTGTCAGTTGCCCTTTCCCCTTAAGAGCCAAGTCATTTCAAGAATAATGAATATATTGGGCAACTTAAAGCTACCGTAATGGAAATGAAGTGTCAAAATGCAGCCACCCTGGCAAATCACATCTCCAAGCTTTCCTGAGGGAGCACATCTTCCTGAACAGGCTGTGGGGTGGGGAGCAGAGGGCTGGCTGGGGCTCATCCCTGAGCACCCCCAAACCTGAGTGGCACCCTTCTTTCCCCTCCAGAACCAGGCGGGTCTGTGGTCTCAGCAAGCCCAGGCATCCTCGCTGCCAAGCTGCCGAGCAGGGTGGCGCTGATGCCTGAGCCTCTGAACTGTTGCTGGGTCTTGGCAAACAAGGGACCGTCCAGATCAAGTGCTCCTTGTGGAAACCAACTTATGGAACTCATTACCTGCCTTCCTGCCAAACTAGGCACACCCAGCCTGGTTCCCTCTGCTGCTCTGCCCAGAAGATCTTTTCCCACCCTAGTTTCTGCATGCCTGAGCCCTAGCAGTCTGTGAAAGCCCAACTCAAATGCTACTTCCTCCATGCAGGCCTTCATGGTTTCCTGCCCTCCCCCCACTTCCCACAAATCCCCCAGGAGTGGATCCCACCTCTCTTAATACGTAATAGATCTTAGTTTTCTTCTCTCTTTCCAGGAGGCTCTGCATAGCATCTTTCTAAATTAGACTTTTTTTTTGTTTTTTTTCTTGGCTGTGCTGCAGGATCTTAGCTCCCCAACCAGGGATTGAACCCAGGCCATGGCAATGAAACTGCCAAGTCCTAACCACTGGACTGCCAGGGAATTCTCCCTAAATTAAAGACATTTTTAACCTGGGGTCTTAGGGGGGAAATCCTCTTTATTTTCACTGTCCTCTAACAGATACTTAGCATTTCTATTACAAATGGAGAAAACACACTGCAGTGATATTAGCAACAGCTGTGACTTGTCACCAATAGAAATTACAGATTTTTTTCAAAAAATACCTAGAGACAAATTACAATGAAAATACGATGATCCAAAACCTATGGGATGCAACAAAAGCAGTTCTAGGAGGGAACTTTATAGCAATACAAGCCTACCTCAAGTAACAAGAAAAATCTCAGATAATCTAAACTTACACCTAAAGGAACTAGAGAAATAAGAACAAACAAAACCCAAAATTAGCAGAAGGAAAGAAATCATAAAGATCAGAGCAGAAATAAATGAAGTAGAAACAAAGAAAACAATAGCAAAGATCAATAAACCTAAAAGCTGGTTCTTTGAGAAGATAAACAAAATTGAAAAACCAATAGCCAGACTCATCAAGAAAAAGAGGGAGTGGACTCAAATAAATAAAATTAGAAATGAAGAAGAAGTTACAACAGACACTGCAGAAATACAAAGCATCATAAGAGACTACTACAAGTAACTCTATGCCAATAAAATGGACAACCTGGAAGAAATGGACAAATTCTTAGAAAGGTATAACCTTCCAAGACTGAACAGGAAGAAATAGAAAATATGAACAGACCAATCACAAGTAATTAAATTGAAACTGTGATTAAAAATCTTCCAACAAACAAAAAGTCCAGGACCAGATGGCTTCACAGGCGAATTCTATCACACATTTAGAGAAGAGCTAACAGCTATCCTTCTCAAACTCTTCCAAAAAACTGCAGAGGAAGGAACACTCCCAAACTCATTCTATGAGGCCACCATCACCCTGATACCAAAACCAGACAAAGATACTACAAAAAAAGAAAATTACGGGCTTCCCTGGTGGCGCAGTGGTTGAGAGTCTGCCTGCCAATGCAGGGGACATGGGGTCGTGCCCCGGTCTGGGAAGATCCCACATGCCGCGGAGTGGCTAGGCCCGTGAGCCATGGCCGCTGAGCCTGTGCATCCAGAGCCTGTGCTCCGCAACAGGAGAGGCCACAACAGTGAGAGGCCTGCGTACCGCAAAAAAAAAAAAAAGAAAATTACAGACCAATATCATTGATGAATATAGATGCAAAAATCCTCAACAAAATACTAGCAAACGGAATCCAACAACACATTAAAAGGATCATACACCATGATAAAGTGGGATTTATCCCAGGGATGCAAGGATTCTTCAATATATGCAAATCAATCAATGTGATACACCATATTAACAAATTGAAGAAGAAAAACCATATGATCATCTCAATAGATGCAGAAAAAGCTTTTGACAAAATTTAACACCCATTTATGATAAAAACTCTTCAGAAAGTGGGCATAGAGGGAAACTACCTCAACATAATAAAGGCCATATACGACAAACCCACAGCAAACATCATTCTCAATGGTGAAAAACTGAAAGCATTTCCTCTCAGATCAGGAACAAGACAAAGATGTCCACTCTCACCACTATTATTCAACATAGTTTTGGAAGTCCTAGCCACAGCAATCAGAGAAGAAAAAGAAATAAAAGGAATACAAATTGGAAAAGAAAAAGTAAAACAGTCACTGTTTGCAGATGACATGTTACTATACATAGAGAATCCTAAAGATATTACCAGAAAACTACTAGAGCTAATCAATGAATTTGGTAAAGTTGCAGTATACAAAATTAATGTACAGAAATCTCTTGCATTCCTATACACTAATGATGAAAAATCTGAAAGAGAAATTAAGGAAACACTCCCATTTACCACTGCAACAAAAAGAATAAAATACCAAGGAATAAACCTACCTAGGGAGACAAAAGACCTGTATGCAGAAAACTATAAGACACTGATGAAAGAAATTAAAGATGATACCAACAGATGGAGAGATATACCATGCTCTTGGATTGGAAGAACCAATATTGTGAAAATGACTATACTACCCAAAGCAATCTACAGATTCAATGCAATCCTTATCAAATTACAAATGGCATTTTTTATGGAACTAGAACACAAAATCTTAGAATTTGTATGGAGACACAAAAGACCCCGAATAGCCAAAGCAGTCTTGAGGGAAAAAAACGGAGGTGGAGGAATCAGACTCCCTGACTTCAGACTATACTACAAAGCTACAGTAATCAAGACAATATGGTACTGGCACAAAAACAGAAATATAGATCAATGGAACAGGATAGAAAGCCCAGAGATAAACCCACACACCTATGGTCAACTAATCTGTGACAAAGGAGGCAAGGATTTACAATGGAGAAAAGACAGTCTCTTCAATACGTGGTGCTGGGAAAACTGGACAGCTACATGTAAAAGAATGAAATTAGAACACCCCCTAACACCATACACAAAAATAAACTCAAAATGGATTCGAGACCTAAATGTAAGACCAGACACTAAAAAACTCTTAGAGGAAAACATAGGAAGAACATTCTTTGACATAAATCACAGCAAGATCTTTTTTGATCCACCTCCTAGAGTAATGGAAATAAAAACAAAAATAAACAAATGGGACCTAATGAAAACTTCAAAGCTTTTGCACAGCGAAGGAAACCATAAACAAGACGAAAAGACAACCCTCAGAATGGGAGAAAATATTTGCAAATGAATCAACAGACAAAGGATTAATCTCCAAATATATAAACAGCTCATGCAGCTCAATATTAAAGAAACAAACAACCCAATCCAAAAATGGGCAGAAGACCTAAATAGACATTTCTCCAAAGAAGACATACAGATGGCCAAGAAGCACATGAAAAGCTGCTCAACATCACTCATTATTAGAGAAATGCAAATCAAAACTACAGTGAGGTATCACCTCACACCAGTTAGAATGGGTATCATCAGAAAATCTACAAACAACAAATGCTGGAGAGGGTGTGGAGAAAAGGGAACCCTCTTGCACTGTTGGTGGGAATGTAAATTGATACAGCCACTATGGAGGTTCCTTAAAAAACTAAAAATAGAATTACCATATGATCCAGCAATCCCACTACTGGGCATATATACCCAGAGAAAACCATAATTCAAAAAGACACATGCATCCCCAATGTTCATTGCAGCACTATTTACAATAGCCAGGTCATGGAAGCAACCTAAATGCCCATCGACAGAAGAATGGATAAAGAAGATGTGGTACATATGTACAATGGAATATTACTCAGCCATAAAAAGGAACGAAATTGAGTCATTTGTTGAGACGTGGATGGATCTAGAGACTGTCATACAGAGTGAAGTAAGTCAGAAAGAGAAAAACAAATATCGTATATTAACGCATGTTTGTGGAACCTAGGAAAATGGTACAGATGAACCAGTTTTCAGGGCAGAAATTGAGACACAGATGTAGAGCACAAACGTATGGACACCAAGGGGGGAAGTGGCAGGGGGTGGGGATGAATTGGGAGATTGGATTGACATGTATACACTAATATGTGTAAAATAGATAACTAATAAGAACCTTCTGCATAAAAACTAAATAAAATAAAATTTAAAAAAACGAAGTTACAGATTTTTCATTGCACATTACAGAGGTGACAGAGAACCTGAAATATGTTTACATTCATCACTATTTCAAAAATACAGTAATTCTTAGGCCTCCATCAGATCTTGTTATTTGTTCTTGTGTTAAAGAAACACATATATTACTTTATCACAAATTTATTTCTTTATATTTTGAACCTGTATTTCAATGTAATTGGTTGCCATGGAATCGTCTGCATTTTATTTTGTGCATTTAAAAGCATTATTCTGGAAAGGCTTCTGAGACTACACCAGGCTTCAAGAGGGCCCCCCCGGCAGAGCAAGAAAGGCTAATCCCCACCTCTAGGTGGATCGATCCTCTCCACCACTTTATTCCTTCCACTTTGGCCTCTCATCAGCAGGAAGTCTGCAGGCCTGGGGGTAGGAAGCATTGCCCCAATTAACTATATTCCATAATTTATTCAAATTGCCTTAGTTTTCCCCTAACATCCTTTTTCTCTCTCAGGAACACGTCCAGAATACATATTACATTTAGTTATCATGTCTCCTTGGGCTTCTCTTGGCTGTGACAATTTTTCAGACTTTCCCTGCTTTTGTTTGATGACCTTGACAGTTTCAAGGGGTTCTGGTCAGGTGCTGTGTAGTCTGTGTTTTATTGGGATTTGTCTAAAGTTTTAATCATAATTAGAGTGGGATTATGGACTTCTGGGTAGGAAGACCACATCATATCAAGGGTACTTACTGCCGACATGACTTATCTCTGTTGACGTTGACCTTGATGTGGTTTTCATCAGGTTTCTCCATTGTAAAGTTACTCTTCTGCTCCCTTTGGAAGAAAGTCACTATGCACCGTCTATATGGATTAAGGAGTGGGAAGCCATTCTCCACCTTGGAGTATTTACCAAAACTGTTTGGAATTCCTCTGAATGGGAAATTTGTCTATTCTCCCTCATTTATTTATTTAGCCAGTCATTTATTTACACCAGCATGAACTCATGGATGTTTATTTTATACTTTGGGTTACAACCCAATGCTACTTTTGTTATTTTGTTGCCATTCTATTTTTTTAAATTTAATATTATCGAGGTATAGTTTACGTATAATAAAATGCACCATTTTGAGTGCATAGTTGAAGGAGTATCAGCAAACGCCTCCACTTGGGGAACCCACATCCCTAGCCCCAGGCACACCACATGAGTGTCGGTGGACCGTGGACCGTAACTGAATTCCCAGGACGATGGACCTGGAGGATATCAACTTCCCATTTCAAGTTTAGAGAAGCCCAAGTTTCCGACCCGGGTTAAATAGGGGCAAAAACATGCGTATATCAGCAGTTTCCCCCCACCCCCACCCCCACCCCCCGCCTTCAGCAGCTCAGCAACTTTGCTTAAAGGTGCTGCGGAGGGGTCTGGAGTGCAAAGGTGCCTGCGGAACACAGTGGGGTCACCCAGCCCCTCCGGAGCCCCTGGCTGGCCACGGGGTGGGGGAGTTTATGGGGGGTCATGGAGGAGTGAACTCCTTCCCTGCTTTCAGCGTGTCCCCCGCATTGCCTTCTCAGCTCTCTGCCCTCTCTCTCTCACAGCCCTTTCGTCCAGGAGCCCCTAGGGGTCAGACGGGGCCCAGAGGCCACTCTGCGCTGTCCGGGCTGGGGCTGGGTGTCAGGGCCGGCGGGCGGGCCTGTGGTGCTGGGGGGCGGTCCGAGCCGGACGGCGGGCGGGGGCCGGATCCTTGGCCTCGGTCCCAGGGGCGGCGCCGCATCGCGAACAGTCCGGGTCCCTCCCAGACGGGAGCAGCACAGGCGGTGCCCCGCGACCGAGGAGCCATGGACGGCAGCGGCCCCTTCAGCTGCCCCATCTGCCTGGAGTCGCTCCGGGAGCCAGTGACGCTGCCCTGCGGCCACAACTTCTGCCTCGCCTGCCTGGGCGCGCTTTGGCCGCACCGCGGCGCGGGTGGCGCCGGCGGGCCGGGAGGCACGGCCCGCTGCCCGCTGTGCCAGGAGCCCTTCCCCGACGGCCTGCAGCTCCGCAAGAACCACACGCTGTCTGAGCTGCTGCAGCTCCGCCAGGGCTCCGGCCCGGGGACCGGCCCCGGCCCGGCCCGGGCCCCCGAGCCGGTGGCGCCCAGTGCACCGCCCAGCGCCCCGGAGCCGTCGGCTCCCTGCGCGCCGGAGCCGTGGCCGGCGGGCGAAGAGCCGGTCCGCTGCGACGCGTGCCCCGAGGGCGCCGCCCTACCCGCCGCGCTCTCCTGCCTCTCCTGCTTCGCCTCCTTCTGCCCCGCGCACCTAGGCCCGCACGAGCGCAGCCCCGCGCTGCGCGGACACCGCCTGGTGCCGCCGCTGCGCCGGCTGGAGGAGAGCCTGTGCCCGCGCCACCTGCGGCCGCTCGAGCGCTACTGCCGCGCGGAGCGAGTGTGCCTGTGTGAGGCCTGTGCCGCTCAGGAGCACCGGGGCCACGAACTCGTGTCGCTGGAGCAGGAGCGCGCGCTCCAGGAGGTGGGGCGCAGGCGCGGAGGGCGGGCGGGCGACGGGCCTCGCGTGGCGGCCGAGGGCCGGGGACCCCTCACCCCCATCCTTAATTCCCTCCTTTAACCTGAGGATTTTTGCGGTCCCTTCCAGCCCTGACGGTCTCCTCTCGCTCTGGGACATTGCGCTTGGGACGAGAATGGGGGTTGGAGGGACCCAGTGAGAACTCGAAAAAGATGGGCGGGCTGGGGGCCTGAGGCTGGGGCGGGGCCCTTGGGGGTTTAAACAGCCAGGAGCCGGGTTAGGCCCACGTGGTCCCAGGCGGCTGATTTGCGCCGCGCAGCTGCTGCGCGGGCCGAGCTCCTGCAGATCCCCGTTTGCCTGGGCTGAGGGTTTGGATGGGTGTGGCAGGCGAAAGGAGCTCTGCAGAGGGTGGTCCGAGCACACAGACCGCTCTGTCCAGCTGTTCCGGGGGCCGTGGCGGGAGCATGTGCACGCTGCCTGGCCGGTTACCTCCGCCCCCAGTTTCCTTTGGCCCCCAGCCCGGTCTTGGCGCCTCTGCCTTGGGATTTTCCGTCTCTCCTGTCTGGAGTGGTGACTCATAAGACCCAGGGGATTTGCCCGGAATCCCTATTTTTCAGGCCTGGGCTGGGGGCACAGACTCTTTGGGGACAATGATGCCCGGGACAGCTGAATGCCATCTTGTGCAGGGCCCCCTCCTCACTCTCTTTCTCTGCCTCTTCCCCACTGAAGGAAGTTCTCAAATGAATGTGAGCAACACTGAGGACCATAGATGGCCCTCTACTTGCACACCAGTCAAAGGGGGGAGGCAGACAACCCCCAGCTGGCCAGCCTGCCCTCTCCCTGGGCATTCGGGAATGGCACCAGCCTGGGCTTGAGGCACCTCTGACAAATCATGGCCACTCCCAGTCCCACCTATACCCAGATACCACTCTCTCCCAGGTCACCCCTCTCCTCCCCGCTTGGTGAGACCTGGGACCCCAGTGCAGGGTTGTGACCTCTGCCAGACCCCATACTCAAGGGTGTCATTCACAGGCCGAGCAGCCCAAAGTCCTGAGCGCTGTGGAGGACCGCATGGACGAGCTGGGCGCGGGCATCGCACAGTCCCGGCGCACGGTGGCCCTCATCAAGGTCCGATCCCATCCTAACCCCCGCCCCCGTTCACTCCTGCAGTATCCTCCTGGCAGTGTGAGCTTTCAGCATGGTACCGTCCACTCTAAAGAAGCCCACGCTCAAGGCATTGCCCGGCTCCAGTGAGCACAAGTGTCTCCCCTGACCTGACATAGATCCAGGGCAGCTGGGGCTGGTGCTTCTGTCCCCCCGAGAGGACGGGGGGGGAAAGTGGGGTATGGGACGTGATGTTCTTTGCCTTCATCACCGCCACCTCTGTCCTGTGCAGAGTGCAGCCGTGGCAGAGCGGGAAAGGGTGAGCCGGCTGTTTGCCGAGGCTGCAGCCGTCCTGCAGGGGTTTCAGGCAGAGGTGCTGTCCTTCATCGACGAGGGGGAGGCGACCATGCTGGGCCGCTCCCAGGGCGACCTGCGGCGGCAGGAGGGACAGCGCAGCCGGCTCAGCCGGGCCCGCCGCAACCTCGGTCAGGTCCCTGAAGCCGACTCGGTCAGCTTCCTGCAGGTGAGGGCAGCTCTGCAGGCCAGAGAGGACATGGAAGGGGGTAGGCGGGAGGCGGAGGGAGAAGGCAGCGGGTGCCTGGGCTTCAGGGCTGTGCCAGCCCCCTGGCGGCGCCGTGTCACCCCAGCCAGGAGGAGCTGTGGCCAGCAGGGCCTTAATGGGCGTTTGTCTGGCACAGGAGCTCCTGGAGCTCAGGCTGGCCCTGGAGGAGGGGTGCGGCCCTGGGCCCGGGCCCCCAAGGGAGCTCAGCTTCACCAAGTCATCCCAGGCCGTGCAGGTGGTACGAGATGGCCTGGCTTCAGCCTGCACCAGCCAGTGGGAGCAGCTGCAGGGGCTGGGCAGCGACGAGGATGAGCTGCAGAAGCTAGGCACGGAAGGTGGGTGCCCCCCGCAAGTGACTCATCCTTCCCCAGACTCCCCGCACGGGCCCCCAGGCCTGGTGCCCGTTCAGGAGTGGAGGATGGAAACTGCCAGGCTCAGGGTGGGACCCCAAATCCTGCCAATGGCTGGAGCCACCACCCTGTAAGCACAAGTCAGCCCCTTTGGCCACAGCCCGGGGGGCAGAGCAGGCCTCTCCTAGACCACCCTCTAGCTTCAGAAGGGCTGAGGCCCAGGGAGGAAGTGGAGCGGGGGCAGAGCCCGAGGACCAGGCATGTGTGTGAACACAGTGTACCATATTTGGGGGCGTGCCTGTCCCCAGGTGGCCTGGGGTGCTGGGAGGAAGGGGGAGGAGGGGAAGTTCAGTCATAGGTTCGGTGGGGGGCGGTCACCTTGCACAGCGGCCCAGCCACGGGCAGCTGGGGGGACCCCCTCTGCACTGTCTCTTCTTCTGCAGTGGATGCTGAGTCCCAGGACCCCGAAAGCGCCAACAGCCTGGAGAGTGAGGCTCCCAGGGATTACTTCCTCAAGTGTAAGTCGACACCTGGGCTCGCCCCACTGCTCATAAGGGGCCCTTCCAAGGCTTCTGGGCTGGGCCCTGGCGCATGAGGTCTTCGATTCCTGTCCCTCATTCATGCAGTGGACTAGGTTAGCTCATGGGGTGCTCCCCAGGGTGGCCTGCTTGCAGAGGGCCAGTTGCAGAGGAGGGGAGAGGCTGTGTTTGGGGAGGTGGGCCCCTAGGGGAGGGACTGTCCCACCTGACCTTGGACCTGAGCCCTGCATCTCTCTCTGTTCCGTGGGAGCAGTTGCGTACATCGTGGACCTGGACAGCGACACGGCAGACAAGTTCCTGCAGCTGTTTGGAACCAAGGGTGTGAAGAGGGTGCTGTGTCCCATCAACTACCCAGAGTCGCCCACCCGCTTCACCCACTGTGAGCAGGTGCTGGGCGAGGGCGCCCTGGACCGGGGCACCTACTACTGGGAGGTAGAGATCATTGAGGGCTGGGTCAGCGTGGGAGTCATGGCTGAAGACTTCTCCCCGCAAGAGCCCTACGACCGGGGCCGGCTTGGACGCAATGCTCACTCCTGCTGCCTGCAGTGGAATGGACGCAGCTTCTCCGTCTGGTTCCACGGGCTGGAGTTGCTCCTGCCCCACCCCTTCTCGCCCACCGTCGGGATCTGCCTGGAATATGCTGACCGAACCCTGGCCTTCTATGCCGTGCGGGATGGCAAGATGAGCCTTCTGCGGAGACTGAAGACCTCCCGGGCCCGCCGGAGTGGCACCCCAGCCTCCCCGGTTGACCCCTTCCAGAGCCGCCTGGACAGCCACTTTGCGGGGCTCTTCACACACAGGCTCAAGCCCGCCTTCTTCCTGGAGAGCGTGGATGCCCACCTGCAGATCGGGCCCCTCAAGAAGTCCTGCATATCCGTGCTGAAGAGGAGGTGATGCAGGGGGCACGGGGCCTCCTCCCGCTGCTGTCCCAGCTCCTGGGAAGCTTGCTTCTCTGCACCCCTGCTTTGCCCCAGGGAAGACACCAGCCTTGGAGTCCCAAACATTCCCCAGGCTTCTCATTTCTAGAGGCCTCCACCTTCCATATACAAGGCCTTCCACCTCTCAGGGACGAGGCTCCCCAGACCCTGTCCCCCTGCAGGCCTTGTTTCTGGGAGAAGGGTTACCCCGACCCCTCCTCTCCCAGGTTCTTGGGACAGTGCCTGGCACATAGTAGGTGCTCAATAAACATTTGTCGAACGAATGACTCCCTTTTCTACCCTTCTCTCCACCCACCAAGGATTCCCAATACTTCTCATCTTTCAAGAACAGGTCTTGAAAGGCAGGACAAGGGAACAAGCCCCTAGTCCCAGATTCCTATTGGGAGGGAGAACCCTGGCCCAGGAAGAGGAGGCTGAAATGGGGTGCCTACCCTTTGGGGCACACCTGCTTCCTGGTTCTGGACAGGGAGAGGTAGAGGTGGCTTCTCCTGGAGGGGTCCAGCCCCACAGTCATTCTGGCTGCCCGAGTGTTTGCTTTGGACAGCCTGGTTCCCATCCACTATTTTCATCCTTGATGCCACAGCCTAGTTCTGGACCTGCCTAATGGTGTTTGTGCCCAGGATTAAATACAGACATCACATCCCCCAAGAGCAGGGCATAACTCCTGGGCATGGGCAAGAAAGTTTGAGACCTAGAGCTTCTTTCATACACATACCTTCTCAGCCCATGAGAGATGTGGTTGACTGACCTCCGGGTGCGGCTGGAGTGGAGAACGTCTACGCTAAAATGACCTGTGTCCTCCTTTGGAAGCTGCCTCCCATCTCCACACCAGCTGTGCGGCTGGAACGGTGCTTCGCCTCCATGCGGGGGAGACCCTGGGCCCTGGGCCCCAGCAGAACCTTCATCTCTCTCCCAAGAAGGCCCAGTGCCCCTGCTGCTCTAGAACCCCCATCCTAGCTTGGGATGCCCGCGTTCTGCTTTCAAGGCGAAGGCTTGCTCCCTGAGGCTACGAGGTGAGTGTGTTCCCAGGCCAGCCCCCTCCTCCTGGGGTTGTCTGTGACTCAGGTGCACCCCAGGGAGGGCCATGCCTGGAGAGCAGAGGCAGGCAGAGAGCCCAAGGTCGGGTGGGACAATGGGTGAGTTATGCAGCCAGACGGCAAGGCCATACAAGTCCTGCCCTGGCTGCCTCACCAGCTAAAAATAACCCCTCCCACAGAGCCTGCTGGTGCCCCAGAAGCCAGGATGTTGTTTTTCCGGGCGGGGCCTGCTGGCTCCTGGGGCTCTGTGTTCTCAACACGGTTTCCTTGACAGCCAAGGGCCCCAACTCCCCGGGCCTGGGGCGGATGGGGGAGGCTGCTCCTGTCGCTGTCACAACGCGGACCAATGGGAGCCTCCCACCTTGCCCAGAGCCCCTCCCACCCCCCCCACCCTGGCACGCCCCACCCCACACACTCCCCTTACAGAGAACCCTCGGGTCCCTGATCCTGCAGGGTCCTGGCATGTCACGGAACATGAGTTAGATGGACATGGCCCCTGCACAGGACTGGCGCTTCCTGGTTGGAATTCGGGCCTGACTAGTCAAGTCTGCAGCCACAAAGGCCCTGCCACTTGCAGAGTGACTGCCAGCTTCCAAAGACTCATGGAACCTGGTGCATCTTTTTTTTTTTTTTTGGCTGCGTTGGGTCTTCGTTGCTTCACGCGGGCTTTCTCTAGTTGCGGCGAGCGGGGGCTACTCTTCCTTGCAGTGTGCGGGCTTCTCATTGCGGTGGCTTCTCTTGTTGCGGAGCACGGGCTCTAGGCACGTGGGCTGCAGTAGTTGTGGCTCACAGGCTCTAGAACTCAGGCTCAGTAATTGTGGCACACGGGCTTAGTTGCTCCGAGGCATGTGGGATCTTCCCGGACCAGGGCTCGAACCTGTGTCCCCTGCATTGGCAGGCAGATCCTTAACCACTGCGCCACCAGGGAAGTCCCGAACCTTGTGCGTCCTAATCTCACTTCCCAGTGTTAACAGATTTACAGCTCAAAGCAGGGGACTGGCTCACCCTGGGCTGCACAGCTCGCAAGGGGCTGGCTGAGCCCGCCCCCAGATTTCAGCGTTATCCCCAGAATGGAGTGTTAGCTGCAACCCTGCACTTCCTCTGTGACTCTAGGAAAATACTAGAGCCGGAGAGATGGGGTGTATGTGAGAGTCTATGTGTTTTCGGGTGTATCTCTTTGCCTATGTGTGTGTTTGTGTGTCTGTGTGTATCTATGTTATGTATCTCTGCCTCTGTGTGTGTGTCTGTGCTTGTATGTTGTGTGTGCATTAGTGTATAGGTCTTCATGTCTGCCTGGGTGTATGTCTGTGTATTTGTGTGTGTGGATCCACCCCAGTGACTTTTCAAACATGCTCTGAGGACACCTGGAGTTCTGAAGAGGTATAATGAGGCAGGTATAATGAAGAGGTATAATGAGGCTGGAGGGGTGGGAGGGGAAACCAGGGGTCGAGCCCCTCACTGCCCCTAACAACACTTTAATCAGAGCAGATTTTACCCAAGATGACTTGCAAAAGGAGAAGCTGTTAAAAAGACGAAAGTTTAGAAAACCATCGATCTAGTCCAAATCTTCTTTTACCACTACCGTTTCCAGATGAAGGAATTGAGGCGTGTGCTTAAAATGTCCAAACACACATGCACACACGCGCCCACGCTGCTTCCCAAAGCTAAGCCTGTGTAAGAGCTGCCCTCGGCCCAGTTTCCACGGCCACCAGAGCCCTTCCTCCAGAGCTGCCTGAGGATCTGTGAGCCCTGCCAGTCACAGACAATGGCAGTGTGTGAAGAAGGTGAAGGGTCTTCTGAGGCTGTGTTGCTATTAGCTGAGTCTGGCTCCTTTGGGCCAGGCGGGGAGCCAACCGCCACTTGAGCTTTGTTTCTGTGGGAAAATGAGCTCCGGAATTCCAAACGACAGACTGACCAACGGACTTGAGCATCTCTCCGCTCTTGGCAACTAAGGACAGCTGGGTCCCGTACCCCTCACCCCTCCCACCATCCCCCCCCCAACCCCTAACTCCAGGAGGAAAGGGACAGACGCATCCTTTCCCCTCCCTCTCCTCCTCCGACCCACTCAGGGAACTCACAGAAGTGCCTTTCTTCACCTCCCCTCCTCCCAGGCACAGGGTGAGGCTGGACTGAGACTGTGGCTAAAAAGGAGGGCCTGGCCAGGAAGATGGGGCTGAACTGGGAGGGGCAGAGGTTGACAGACGGCTCTACTGGTGCTGGATTTTCTCCCCTGGGAAGAAAATAGCATTTAGCTGCAGGGTCCGTGACCCAGTCAGCCCCACACCCAACACACACATTCCCATTTGATGCCAATGTTCAAAATGTGGAACACGAGGTCACTCCCTTTCTGCACCATCACATCCTCCAGAAGATGCCTGAGAACTGCAGGAGGCCGTGGGTGGTCCTCATGGGTCTCCACCTGGATAGAAGCCTCGACCTCCTCCTTCCCAGCGTCCTCAGAGAAGGGGCCAGGGAGGGAGTTCACACCCCGAGCACTGAGGCAGGTAGGACACATTCTTTGATGCCTTGTGTACTTTGTCTTTAAATGGCATTCAATTTTTGAATTTTACTCGGTAATATCTCTGATTTTGCTTTAATGTAAAGAGCAACACTTCTCTGCTCAACAGTGGAGAATGGTTTTTGTGTGTGAGTTCTGGAATCAGAAAGTCTTGGCTAAAAATTCCACTTTGGCCATTTCCCAGCTGCATGCCTTTGGGCAGGGTTCTTAGCCCCCTCCATGCCTCGGTTCCCTCACTTGTAAAATGGGGATAATAATAGAACTGCAAACACAGAGACAGAGAACAAACAGGTGGCTGCCGGAGGGGAGTGGGTTGGGGGAGGCAAGAAACGCGTGAGGGAGATACAGAGTAAACCGCCTAGCGTTATTTTTTATTTTTTTTAATGAAATAAAATTATGGAATATAGGTTTTTTATTTTATTTATTTGTTTTTGGCTGCGTTGGGTCTTTGTTGCTGCACGTGGGCTTTCTCTCATTGTGGCAAGCGGGGCCTACTCTTCGTTGCAGTGCGCGGGCTTCTCATTGCGGTGGCTTCTCTTGTTGCGGAGCACGGGCTCTAGGCCTGCGGGCTCAGTAGTTGTGGCGCACGGGCTTAGTTGCTCCGCAGCATGTGGGATATTCCCGGACCATGGCTCGAAACCGTGTCCCCTGCATTGGCAGGCGGATTCTTAACCATTGCGCCACCAGGGAAGTCTGTGTTATTTTGAGGATTAAATGAGGTAATTTAGGCAAAGTGCTTGTCACAAGTCTGGCACAGAGTGAGCTTTCAATAAGTGTTATTGGTATTCTTCTTCGTTCTCTTGAATGATGAGTAAAATTGATATTCTTGGAAGTTTCGTCAATCCTTGGGGGATCCATGGCTTTGTTCTTTGGGGGCCAAGATTAACCCAGACCTCAATTCGTCAGGATACTTACATTTTGCCCCACCCACTAAGATTGGACACTTTCACTCGCTCATTCAACAATGTTTATTCAGTGTGGTGTGCTGTTCTCCGGGGCTGCGGATACGGTGGTGAGTGACCCAAACAGAGATGCCTGTGCCACACAACCGGCCGTGTGATAATTGCAGCTGTAGTAAGTACTGTACAAGAAAAGGGCAGCAACTCCACCCCTGCGGATACACCCCAAAGAACTGAAAGCAGGCACTCAAACATGCTTGTACACCCACGTTCCCAGCAGCACTATTCACAACAGCCAAAGGGTGGAAGCAACCCAAGTGTCCATCAGTGGACGGATGGATAAACAAAATGTGCTCTGAATATACAACGGCCTTAAAAAGGAATGAAATTCTGACACATGCTATCACATGAATAAACTTTGAAGACATTATGCTAAGTGAAATAAGCCAAAGGCAAAAGGACAAATCTTGTATGTTTCCACTTCTATGAGGCACCTAGAATAGACAAATTCATAGAGACAGAAAGTAGGAGGGGGGTTCCCAGCGGCTGGGGGAGGGGGGATTGAGGAGCTCGTGTTTAATGGGGTCAGAATTTCAGTTTGAGATGATGAAAAAGTTCTAGAGATGGATTGTGGTAATGGTCTCACGATGTGATTGTACTTAGTGCCACGGAACTGTACACTTACAGTGGTAAATTTTATGTGATGTATCCAGTGTATTTGACTACTGAGGGGAAGAAAAGTTTTGCCTCTGCTATATTACAAAACAAAACAAAACACAAATTTCCCAGGGACAGAAATTAAAAAAAAAAAAAAAAAAGAAAGAAGGAAAAAGACAGTGGTCATGAGAAGGGGCCCTATTAGGCATGGGGGAGGCTCATTTCCAGGGAGGACCTCCCTGAAGGGACAGCTGAGGCCTGGAGGACAAGGAGTTAGCAAGACAAAGAGGATGGGTGTGCGCTCCGGAAGGGGCCAAGCACTCCAAAGTGTTTTAAGGAAGGCAAGTGACATGAGGTGGCAGTGCAGAGCCTCGTAAAGATTCTGGACTTTACTTAGGAGGAATGGGAAGCCAAGGCACGGTTTCGCATGGGTAAACAACACAATCAGATTTGAAAGTTTAAAATCACTCTATAGGGACTTCTCTGGTGGTCCAGTGGTTAGGGCTCCACGTGTCCACTGCAGGGGGCAAGGGTTCGATCCTTGGTTGGGGAACTAAGATCCCGCATGCCACACACAGTGCGGCAAAAAAAAAAAATCTGTAATTTAAGTGAGGAATGGGTTTAAGGAGGGATAAAAGAGGATGAGAGAGACCTTGCATGTTTCCAGGGAGATGGAGATGTTCCCCACCCCACCCCACCCACCCCGGACTGTTGGAAGGAGGACCCAGAAATAGCAGGGAAGGGCCCAGACCCACTAGAGCCCCTCCTAGCCCCTCCCTGAGCTCCCTCCTGCAGAAGGGTCCCTCCAGGCGTGGCTCCTCCCTGCTTCGAAGGTGATGCCTGTGTCTTTCTGGCTTTCTGGGATTTTGGAGGCACGGAGGGGAAATGGACAGCAGGGGCGTTGTGTAAACACTCCTACGGCAGGAATCACTCAGAACAGGCCTTGCAGCTGTGCCAGGGAATATTGAACGCCACAGAGCGGGGAGGTCTGGACTGGGAGCCACTGGGTGGGGCTCATCTCCATAGCAACCAGAAACAGCCCCAGACAAGCCCTGGCTGGGCTTACTGATGGAGGAGCAAGGAACTTGTGTTACCGAAATACCCGTGGCCAAAACGACACGCCCTGAAATAGCTCACTTTCCCATCCCCAGCGCCCCATGTGGCATCTCCCACTCTGTCTTCGAAGCCCAAACAAACAACAGCAAATGGCACAAAGTTGAGGGTTACCAAGAGTTTTCTTTCTCTTGCTGGCTTATTGGAAGATGATGACTGGCTGAGTGATAAAAAAAAAAAAAATACGGTGTATCAAGCATGAACTGGGTCCATACACTCAGGTACAAAAAATGTCAAATTTGGTATTTTTCCTAAATCATAAAATTTGATTATGAGCTGTCCTTTGCCAAGAGGGAAAGGAATTCAACCTCAGGCATGTTTTGGGGGGTTGGGGTCTTCTGTCCACTGGGGCAGCTGCTGAGATTGCCCGGTGTCTGAGCCCAAGTGGTCCTTGTATGGTGAGCTTCCTCTCCCTTGAGCCAAGCAAGGTTTAGAGATTGTGACCAGCTGTTGTCTTTCTGCTCCAGCCCCTTTGTGTTAGTCTGCTAGGGCTCTCCTAACAAAGTATCACAAACTAGGTGGTCTAAACAACAAAAATGCATTGTCTTCCAGCTCTAGGGAGGCCAGAGTCAGAGATCAAGGTGTTGGCAGGGTTGGTCCCTCTGAGGCTTCGAGGCAGGATCTGTTCCAGGCCCCTCCCCTAGCTTCTGGTGATTTGCTGACAATATCTGGCAAAATCCTTCTAGCACTCTGCCGTTGTCTTCACGTGGCGTTCTCCCTGTGTGTGTATCTCCAAATTTCCCCTTTTTAAAAGGACACCAATCATATTGGATTAGGGCGCACACTAATGACCTCATCTTTAATTTTATCTGCCACAGCCCTGCTTCCAAATAAGGTCACAATTTGAGGAACTAGGGGTTAGGATTTTGACACGTGAATTTAGATGGGGGACAAAATTCAACCCATAATATCCACCCTCTAAGCTGGGCTCCGTGATACAGGGGCTGGGACTCTGCATTTCTCCACTACCTGCTTCTCCCTGCCGGGCTCTGCCAACAGGGGGCGCTAGAGGGCTTGCAGGGCTGAAAGAGAAGGGGCTGGCGGCTTCCCAGCTGCTGGCGGTTCCATCATCACTGGAAGGCTTCTTCACTGGGGCAGCTGCAGTTCCTTAGCGGCAACTAAATGCACTTTGTAGTTTTTCCGACCCTTGCAGAACCAGCTGCCTGGAGCCCCCTTCAGAGACACCAGCACCAGCAAGAATGTGCCCCCTTCGGAGAGTTGGGTTTTAGTTCCCAGGGGCTTTCCCTTCAAGCGTCTGTGTTTTAATTATTCCGACTTTGCCTTTTGGTCCCCCAGTCCTAGGTTCAGGCACCTCTGCGGCACCTTAGAATTATTTTTTTTCACCTTTTCAGTTACCTAGCGACCTAAGCGACATGGCTAGCTTTATACCTGTATTAATTCTTTTTTGCCTCTCCCGTTGCGGAGCACAGGCTCCGGACGCGCAGACTCAGCGGCCATGGCTCACGGGCCCAGCCGCTCCGCAGCATGTGGGATCTTCCCGGACCGGGGCACGAACCCGCGTCCCCTGCATCGGCAGGCGGACTCTCAACCACTGCGCCACCAGGGAAGCCCGGCAGGCGATTCCTAACCACTGTGCCACCAGGGAAGTCCCTAGTTAATTTATAATGTTGTGTTAGTTTCAAGTGTACAGCAAAGTGATTCAGTTACACCTACATATATATATTTTTTTTCTTTTTCAGATTCTTTTCCATTATAGGTTATTACAAAATATTGAGTATAGTTCCCTGTGCTATACAGTAGATCCTTGTTGTCTACCTATTTTATATATAGTAGTATATATAGTATATGTTAATCCCAAACTCCTAATTTATCTCCCTCTCCACCATTAAGCAATTTTTAGATAAATTTTAATGGCATTAAGATTTATTCTGGGGGACTTCCCTGGTGGTCCAGTGGTAAAGAATCCACCTTGCAATGCAGGGGACGCAGGCTCGATCCCTGGTCAGGGAACTAAGATCCCACATGCCGTGGGGCAACTAAGCCCACATGCCACAACTACTGAGCTTGAGCGCCTCAACTAGAGCCCACATGCAGCAAACTACAGAGCCCACGTGCTCTGGAACCCGCGCGCCACAACTACAGAGTCCACGCGCCCTGGAGCCTGCATGCCACAACTAGAGAAGAGAAAACCCACACACCACAACTAGAGAGCAGCCCGTGCACCACAATGAAGATCCCACATGCCACAACTAAGACCCAACGCAGCCAAAAATAAAATAAATAAATAATAAATAAATCTTAAAAAAAAAAAAAAAGAATTTGCTCTGGGAACTTAGTTACCTCTCCCACCTACCTGGTTGTCTTCAATCAGAAACCCAGTGACCTCTGGCCAAGCAGTGGCTCTCTGACCATACTCCTATAAATTGTCCCTTCTAAGAGGGAACCTCTGAATTGACCCTCAAGGGAGCTTTTCCTTTGCGTGCAATGTTGCAATAAGAGTTTTTCTATGCACTCATAACTAACTCATAACTAATAGTGTTCTTCAGCAACATGTAGTAGGGTAGATATCGTTTCAGGAAAGTTGTTTCGGTAAAGCCTCTGCAGCCAGCCACCGGGGGCACAGCCTCCAGGGTTGCCCCAAGATGCCCAGCCATCCATGAGCGGGAAGAGGGAAGCTCTTTAGAAGACAAAGCTCAGGTTTATCTTCTAAAAGATTCTGAGGAGAGTCTATGGGAAGCAAGGACCAGTTCTGGAGTGGGTGCGGTTTCTGAGTGGGGATTAGAAGCACTGGGGATTAACTAGGGACTGGGGGCCATCACGAGGTGAATGGTTTAGTCATTGAGGCACCCCCGCCAATAGTTGGGAATTGCAAAGCTTGTCTAGGGGTATCACTGGTAGGAAAGCAGCAGTTGCTGAGAGAGAGGAGTGTCGTTCCCTCTTATGACTGCTGCTGACTCTGGGAGAAATCAGGTTTCCTGCTGGCTCTGCTGCAGGCTTTGTCCGTGTCTCTGTGAGTCTGTTTCTGTTTTGTAGGTAAGTTCATTTGTGTTGTATTTTAGATTCCACATATGCGTGATATCATATGGTATTTGTCTTTGTCTTTCTGACTTACTTCGCTTAGGTATGTCAGTCTCTAGGTCCATCCATGTTGCTGCAAATGGCATTATTTCATTCTTCTTTATGGCTGTATAGTACTCCATTGTATATATATACCACATCTTCTTTATCCATTCAGCTGTCGATGGACATTTAGGTTGTTTCGACGTCTCGGCTATTGTGAATAGTGCTGCTATAAACATATAGGTGCATGTATCCTTTTGAATTACAGTGTTCTCCAGATATATGCCCAGGAGTGGGATTGCTGGATCAGACGGTAACTCTATTTTTACTTTTTTGAGGAACCTCCATACTGATTTCAATAGTGGCTGCACCAACTTACATTCCCACCAACAGCGTAGGAGGGTTCCCTATTCTCCACGCCCTTTCCAGCATTTGTCATTTGTAGCCTTTTAATCATGGCCATTCTGACTGGTGTGAGGTGGTACCTCATTGTAGTTTTGATTTGCATTTCTCTAATAATTAGTGATGTTGAGCATATTTTCATGTGCCTGTTGGCCATCTGTACGTCTTCTTTGGAGAAATGTCTATTTAGGTCTTCTGCCCATTTTTCAATTGGGTTGTTTGATTTTTTGATGTTGTATGAGCTGTTTGTATATTTCCAAAATTAAGCCCTTGTCAGCCACATTATTTGCAAATATTTTCTCCGAGTCTGTAGGTTGTCTTTTCGTTTTGTTTATGGTTTCCTTTGCTGTACAGAAGCTTGTAAGTTGACTAGGTCCCACAATTTGTTTATTTTTGCTTTTATTTTTATTGCCTTGGGAGACTGACCTAAGAAAATATTGGTACGATTTATGTCAGAGAACGTTTTGTATATGTTCTCTACTAGGAGTTTTATGGTGTCATGTCTTATAGTTAAGTCTTTAAGCCATGTTATTTTTGTATATGGTGTGAGGGTGTGTTCTAACTTCATTGATTTACATATATGGCTGTACAGCTTTCCCAACACCACTTGCTGAAGAGACTGTATTTTTTCCATTGTATATTCTTGCCTTCTTTGTCAAAGATTAAGTGACTGTAGGTGTGTGGGTTTATTTCTGGGCTTATTGGGTCTTTTTTTCTTTTTTTTTTTGAGTCACCGTGCGGCTTTCAGGATCTTAGTTCCCCAACCAGGGATTGAACCCGTGCCCTCGGCAGTGAAAGCGCAGGGTCCTGACCACTGGACTGCCAGGGAATTCCCTTATTGGGTCTTGATATAAAATGTACTTCTTACTGTGGGTCAACATTAAAAAAAAAAAAAGGAAAGCCACCATCTGATAAACTGCTCCCTAGTCTTTTCAACATCAGGACACACATAGAAAATGATTATTTGTTTAGCACAAATGATACTTGTCCAACTCACTGGGGCAAATAAATGAAGCTTCTTGGAGCTTAAGAGGTGACTGGAACAGGGTCACCCTGGACCCTGCCTGGCTGTTCTGTGGTGATGGGCACAATACCCCAGGCAAGCCCAAAGCACTCAAGGAGCTCCAGTCTGCAGAACAGGAGCAATTACAGCTCAGCAAAAAGCGATCATTTCTGGAAACAGCCAGAGCCTGTGTGCACTAGAAGGCAGGAGTGATCTGAGTTCTGAGACCTGGGCCCAAACAGGGCCTTTTGCTACCGACTTGGTTCAGCAATGAACTGCCCTTGAGCCCCTCAGTGTGGGTCCTGGAAAGCACCTGACCTCTCCACCGCCTGGGAGCAGTCCTCACAAGGCATTCACATGATCACATGGTTTTATAAAATTTGCAAAATTTGGACACTTAAGCCAGAATCGGTTAAGCCTGCTATCTCGCTTCACTCAGACTTCCTCTTCATCACGTTTCCCCTCCTGCTAGGAGGCCTCAGTGTGGCCACAGCACTGTGTGTTCATAATCGTGTATCTTAGTTCTAAAACAGGGCCTCCAACGTTGGAGAGGCTTCAGGCCCCACAAAACCCGCCTCTGCCTCTGCCACCAACCGGGGTCGCAAAGGGGTCAGGGCAGGACTGCGCTGTTGTCCCACCTTCCCTCTTAGGGTCCTTGTAGCAGCCATTCTTGCACACCCATTACTGGGTGGGTTTTCTCTTTCTTTTTGAAATCCATTATTAATATTTAAAATGCACACAGTAAACAAACAGTACAAAAGAGCATGCAATGCACAGTAAGTCACCTGCCAACCCCAGTTCCCAGAGCTGAGCTTCAAAGGGATAATGCCCAAAACAGTGTCTGGTGGATCGTTCAAGAAAATATCTAGATCTAGATCCTATCCTATTTTTTATACAAACAGAAGTATATTTATACACCAGTTGTACAGACAAACCTTAGCAATCTTTCCACATCAGCACATAGAATATGACTTCATTCTTTTCAACCGCTACATAGACTGTATGTGTGGAATTTACCCTAACACATTAGGGCCGACTTCATCCCGTCCATGACGCACTACTTCACTGCACTTGTCCTGCAACTTCCAGGTGGTTTTGCGCAAGACCTCACAGAAGGCTGTTACCTGTTTCATAATATTTTCTAGTTTTTGATCCTTCACCTAGGAAATCTCACTCAAAAGTCAAGTCAAGCAGGTGGATCCCAAAGTTGGCCACCACGTGTCAGGAAATCAGCTGTTTGCTTAAAAATCAAACTCCGATCCCTTAAGATTAATGTTGCACCTGCGCCGCCCCGTGGGGAGTGAGACCCGTCCCCCGCACCCCCACAATTGCGGGTAAAGCTCCACCTCGGAGGTGCGGGAGTTTACAAAACTACCGGAGGCCGCCCAAGTGCTGGGTCTCAATGAGTCATCCCCATTCTGCAAGCTCCGGGTGTCACAATTGTGCCCAGTTCCATTCAGCTCCTCCACGTCCGGTTTAAATCTTCCAGCCTGTTAAACGCTGGGAGGGCGGGGCTGCAGAGCCAGAGCGTTCTAGAGCGAGCAGCGCCACCGCGAGGCCAGCTGTGGTGGAGGCGGCGGTCAGGTGCCGGAGGTGGGCCAAGGTTCTCCTCCCCGCACGGAGATTCTCACCGCCCACTTCGGAGGGTGTGGGTTTGATTTCAAGGGAGGGATGGCAGTTTTTCTTGACTCTTCTCTCCCAGAACAGAGACTGATTCTTGGACTCATCTCTCTAGCTCAGTGACTACCCAAGTGTGTGGCGGGGGAGCAAAGTCATATAGGAAGTGCTCCCCATACGTTTGCGGACTGAATGAAGATGCCCCAGTAAGTGTACAACGCTCCCACAGCAGGTGTAGGTTATAGTCCCCATTCCGTGCGTATGAACTTTTGCGTCCAGGGCCTTTACGACGAACTTCCCTGTGACGCGCCCAACTATTTACGCCGGTCCCTCGGAGGACCGGGTGGAGGAAGGTGGGGATGAGTTATGCAACAAGCGGAGTCAATCCGGGCCTATGGTCTTGGAGACTACAAGTTCCAGGATGCAGCCTTCCGTTAGCGTAGTGAGAGGTCGAGGTTGAGGGAGCATTGCCTTCTGGGAATTACAGTCTTGAGTTTGTTTGTGTTGCGAGCGAAACTAGGGGGGAGGGGGAGAGGGAGTAAACTATTAGCACGTGACGCCAGGGATCAGGTGGTAGGGCCAGCCTCCGCGCAAGAGCTGATTGGCTGACTCTAATACGAACGACGCCACTAGGGGTGGGCCGAGGAAGGGCGCAAGCGCACTGCGTTCCCAGTCTCGGGACCCTTTTCCGAGAGACTATGGCGCTCAACAAGAATCACTCGGAGGGCGGCGGAGTGATCGTCAACAATACCGAGAGGTGAAAACACTGCGGAAGGATCCTGGAGGACTGAAGGGCGGGCGTCGAGGGTGTGGATAGTGGGTGGTGGGTGAGTGGGCGGCGGAGAATAAACCCGTGAAGAGGGGAAACTGATGGGGGGTGGGGGGTGGGGTAACGGCTGGGGGCGGGGCTGAGGGAAGGTGGGTGAGGCGTGAGGGAAGGACCGGGATGTTGCAGCTGTGGGATGGGGGTGGGGCGGCTGGATAGGGTAGGGGTTTGGAGAGACGGGTGGGGGTTTGGAGAGACAGGCGGAACCTGTGGGTAGTTCTTGAGCCCCTGTCCCAGAGTAGGTGACTTTAAGAATTGGGAAGAGCTTTAGACAAAAATAATTGCCATTTATTGGGCGTTTACTATGTGTTAGGGACTACACCTCTTTTGCTTTTTTCAATATGTAAATCCTGTGCGGCAGATACTATTACTATCCACATTTTACACGTAGGGAAACTGAGGCACAGAGCTTAAGTAATTTGCATGAGATCACAGAGCTGTAACAGGAAAGGAGTCCGGATTCCAAAGTCAGTAGCCTTAATTCCCAGTATGTAGCCTTCCAGTATATTCCAGAACTGCTGTTTACAGATGAAAAACTGAGGCCCAGAGGTGAAATTACATAGCTAACGTTTGTCACATGTTTGACACGTTTTCTGTAAAGGTCTGTCTTTGCCTCTTTCCCTTGAATTCCTGTTGGCTTGGATCACTTCCCAGAGCAGAGGTCTCCCAGCTTCAAGGTTCTTCCTACCCACCCCCTGTCAATTCTGTCTCTCCTCCACCTCTGGGCTCCTTGGATGACTTCTCTTCTCTTGCTCCTTGGGCGCTGAGGATCAGACCAACCAGCCCTGCTTGAGCTATGCTGACCTGAAAGCATTTTTTGAAGGAGCATAGGAGGAATCTGAGTCCCCACAGGAGACTTGGTGGGATCAAAGTCTGGTAGCTGATTAAGGCCAGCACCCAGCCCAGGGCTGTCATCCGGGAATGCTTGATGAGTCAGAGGAGAGCACCCAGGGAGCCCAGACCTCAGAATATTGACTCCTCCTCCATCTTACCTGCTCAGCGACTGGCCGTCCCAGCCTGTTCCTGGTAATGACCTCTTTTCTCTGAGCTGTATTTTTCTTTTCCGGTACTGGTCCTCTTTCCCACTTACCCCTCCCCAGTGAAGGAAGTTGTGATATCTGGGAGGTGAAAGGAGACAAATGGAACCATGTGAGCTTGGACCTTGTTGTCTTGTAATCAGAGAAACTTCACATTGCCCTTAGTGTGTAGCTGCTCTGTGTGCAAGCCAGTCCTGGACCCGGACAAACCCTTTTGATGCCATTGGTAACATCTCCTGGGACTATTTCTTTCTCTCTCAGTGAGACTTTTCTGGGCCAAGAATGTATCTATCCTGCTGGGGCTCCTACCCGGTTTAGGACTCATTGCTGCTAAATAATGATGTGCCTTGTTTCAGAAACTGCTTCAGCCTCATTTCTGAAAAAAATGTGTAAACAGTAATTGAAGTCCACATTCAGCATTTAAAACTTGATATGTAAAATAGTGAACCTTATTCTTCAAATCATGAATCCCTTTGAGAGTGATGAAAACTGTGGTCTCTCCCAGGAAAAAGCACGTACGTGATCATCTCAAGGGCTAGTGGACTGATACCCCTGCAGACCCAGCTTCAGAACCCCAGGTTTAAAGGAACCCTGAAGTGAGCCCTTTGGTAATGTGTAGAGTCATGTATTAAAATGTTCGTATATCAGACTTAAAAAAGTAAGCCAACAAAAACAGAACACCTGTCATAAGGACCTAGAAGAGAATAGAAGAGTTTAACCCAGATAATCTAACCTGATTTGAGGGATTATGGCGTCTCCAGAGCCCTGTGGCTCTTCTATGGCACTGGTCACTTTTTTTTTTTTTTTTTGGCTGTGCCTCTTGGCTTGTGGGATTTTTGTTCCCTGACCAGGGATTGAACTCTGGCCCTCAGCAGTGAGAGCCTGGAGTCCTAACCACTGGACTGCCAGGGAAGTCCCTGCACTGGTCACTTAGGGGCTGTGTGTGTGGGGTTTGGGGGAAATTCTATGGACCCCCAGCTTGCTTATCTCTTCCATGGCTGTGTTAGTAGTTTTCTCACGTCAGTGTTGAAGCGGATGACTTGCTGGCAACTACTAATAAGCAACTGCTACCCAGGAGGGGCCAGTCCCTGGGGGTGACAGATTGTGACTCCAACTGTCTCATCAGGGCATTTCCTCTTTTCTTATCACAGCATCCTGATGTCCTATGACCATGTAGAACTTACGTTCAGTGACATGAGGAATGTGCCAGAGGCCTTCAAAGGGACCAAGAAAGGCACCGTCTACCTTACCCCGTACCGGGTACGTTGTACAGCGGGACGGTTGGTTTGGCGAGTCAGTTGGTTTGGAGACCAACTCACATCACCTCCTGGAGGCTGATGTGAGTCTTCGGTCAGCCGCAGCCTCGTGAGTCTGGTGGCCGCTGAACCCTGGTGAATGTTAGCGTGTTTCTGTCACATGCTCCTGGTTCTAGAACCACCAGCCTCTTCGCACAGCAGAACGGATGGCTGGACAGTGAATCCGTGTAAGTTCCAGAGCTGCTGCTGCAAAATCTCTCTGTAGCTGGATGCAGCTGCTGGGATGACCTGGGCCTGGAGGGGAAAGGCTGTTGTTACTTTGATTTCTGTAGGAGTAACCCGTGAGGCCTTTGTGCACATCCAGAGTGATAAATGTGGTCAACAGGATGCAGTAGCCTGGCCACAGCCTTGGGAGTAGGCAGAGAGACCAGCAAAAGCCTGCAAAGCGAGAAATGCCAGACTGCAGAATGGGCCTTGCCTGAGAGTTCCCCAAGCAGACTCTGAGAGACTTCCAGAGAAACACAGATGGATATTCTTGGGAGAGGATCGCTGCCTGCAGCTATCCCAGAGTTAGACTTAAGGATCGTTAGAGGAAGAGGAGCACAGGCTTTAGCGGAGACCAGGGTGGGGGGGCGTCTCAAAACCCTATCTCTGGGGGTTCAAGCTGGCATCTTCAGTCACAGATTGAAGTCATGGGGGTAAAGCAGAATGTTCTCCACGTGCAGGGTGGGAGACGCTGGCTGTTGGGCAGAGTCTGCAGAAAGGTTAGGATCATCCCTTCTCCTGGGATCTGCCACCCGCTGCCGTTCCCTCTTCTCAGTTCTGTGAAGCTCAGGCTGAACTCTCCCTTCAGGAGCCCTTCCCTGCTTCGGCCCTGCCTCTCTGCCCTGGCCTTGCAGGCTCCACTTAGGCTCCACATCCGCCGTCTCCTCACCACCACGTCTCAGTGGCAGAGCAGTTTGTCCTGCTCACACGTGCTGTCTGAGCCACACATTTTTCTTGTGAATTCACATGTCTGGCCTCTCCAGCCCGGCTGCATCTGAGGCCTTTTACTCTAAAAAGCGCTCTCCGGGGCTGGCTGGTGCAGAGAGCGCCCTGGGGCTGCCGGGTGCTGGCTCGGGCCACCCGCCCCGGCCCTGGGAGGTGATGGCCTCCCACACATAGGAGGTGATGGCCGGGCAGGCCATGGTTCGGGTGGGGATGGCCCTTGTCCTCTCTCCCTGCAGGTCATCTTTCTGTCCAAGGGGAAGGATGCCATGCAGTCCTTCATGATGCCATTTTATCTGATGAAGGACTGTGAGATCAAGCAGCCTGTGTTTGGAGCAAACTACATCAAGGGAACAGTGAAGGCTGAAGCAGGAGGTAGGTGACAAGGGAGCTTGGGGACACTGACGGGGCTTCCAGAGAGGTGCTCTGGGGCATCTCTGACTGCTCCCCTGGAGATGTCCTCTTTGGACCCCATCACCCTAGCCGTGTCTTCTTCCTGGCTCTGGATTAGCTTCCAAGACCAACACTTGGGCTGCCAGCTGTTCAGCAGGGGGAAGTTGCCAAGAGCTGGAAAGTGCTAACGTTAAAGATGACAGCTCAGGTCACCTTTTCAGAGAGGGAAGTCAGCAGAATGACTGTAAACCAAGTGAAAATGCTTATTGTGAGCTGGGGAGTGTGTTCAGATGTTAGGTGTGGGAGGGAGCTGTATCAGGTTCTTGGGAAGGGTCTTTCCCCTAGAGCCAGGCAGAACCCGCTGCCCCTCTGTAACGCCCGGAGAGGCCCTGCTTGGTGGCAGGCTCTTTGCAGACCCCAGAGACCCCTGCGTCGAACTCGCCTTCCCGCTCACGTTCAGCCTGGCCCGAGCCTTGCTGTTGAGCTCACAGTTCCCCTTTGGACAGAAGCCAGGCTGGAGGGGCCTGGGGTTCGTCCTCAGGCCCCCTCGGGATGAGAGATCTGCTCTGAACTTGAGTGTCAGTTGTTGCTGGTCGTGCTTGTTGCTGAGAAGCTGCTTTACTGGGGGTGGGAGGCCTGAGTGCAGATGTGCTTACAGGGCTGCGCAGTAAGTGGGCAGGAGGTGGCCGGTCAGCGCTGGCGTGCGATGTGGGTGGTGAGCCTCCTGGCCATTGGATGGGGCCTGGAGACGACGAAGAGCCATCTTTTCAGACGTAACTTAAGTTCTTTTCCGGAGCTGTTGATGCACTGTTCCCTTCTCAGGTGGCTGGGAAGGCTCTGCGTCGTACAAGTTTACCTTTGTGGCAGGGGGCGCCATCGAATTTGGACAGCGGATGCTACAGGTGGCATCTCAAGGTATCAAGGCTCTAAAAATCAGGGGCCAAGGACGCATTGAATGTGTGTGCTATTCGCTCATTTGGGTTTGTTTACTTTTTGTTTTGTTTTTTAAGCAGTCAGGAGATGAGTTTCTGGGCCCCAGGCTGCCCAGGGCTGGGAGTTGGGAAGGAAGCCTGTAATAAAATCACCGTCCTGTACCTCAAAGGCTGGGTTTCCCCTGCCTGGAGCAGGTATAGGACATTTTAACAAAGCTGTTTGGACTCAAGGACATTTTACTGTGGCCTCATAGAAACAAACAAAAGCTCAACCATTAAGCTACCATCAGGCAACCATTTCAAGTCCCCAGGGGGTGTGTTCAGCAGACCTCCTCACCCCGTCCCCAGCCTCACCCAGCCCCATTCTCTACCCCGCC
>NW_021703786.1:30028475-30028577 GCF_005190385.1 Monodon monoceros
TCCTCACCCCGTCCCCAGCCTCACCCAGCCCCATTCTCTACCCCGCCTCTAGCCTCCTCCTTCCCTCCATCCATCCCTCCATCCTCACCCCGTCCCCAGCCT